>NC_058382.1:35198805-35498805 GCF_018350175.1 Felis catus | reverse complement strand
TTATGTGGACTGTGCCACTGTTTTTTTTCCCCTCAGATGGTTTTTACACATTCATTTGAGTTCAACATAGGTGCCACGTTCAAGAGTTTTCACTGAAGCCCCATATGATATTATTCCCCTTCTTTTTTTTTTTTTTTTTTTGCATAATATCAAGTGCTCTACTATGAAATGTTCTGATTGTATGATTATTTTACACACCAAACTATGGGAATTTCAAGGGCAAGAACTATGCTTATTTCTTTTTAATGTTCATTTTATTCTTGAGAGAGCCTGCGAGCAGGGGAGAGGTAGAGAGAGAAGGGGCAGAGGATCCAAAGCAGGCTCTGCACTGACAGCAGCAAGCCTGATGAGGGGCTCAAAGTCACAAACCGTGAGATTATGACCTGAGCTAAAGTCGGAGGCTCAACAAACTGAGCGACCCAGGTACCCCAAGGACCATGTTTATTTCCAACAAATCTTTGTCTACCCAAATTCTAGCTTCATACACACATTCAAACATTTGTTTAACTGAACATATCTGTATAACAATTTCAAAAGGATTGTGGAATTAATTGAAATGGCGATTCCCCTCTTGATTTCTTCCTTTAATAAAAAGAAACAACAGCAAGAAAAATAAAATACACTAAGCACCTACAATGTGCCAACTCTGAACTAGGTACTATGGAATTAGTAATGACACCATAATATGAAAACAGTGATAAGATTCTTAGAAAATAATTATAGTGTGAAGTGACATTTGATAAAGTCCAAAGACAAGATACAAGTAGATGGTTAAAGGAATTTGCAAAGGGATAATATTCTTTGTTAAATTCAGTACACCAGGATCTGTGAGACTGGACCTTTGAGGGCTTAGAGCTCCAAATGATTTCTCCCAGAGAGAAAAGCAACTGTATGGACAGTGCTCTGTGTTTTGCCCTTCTGCTTGGATTCTTTCTGTTTATTCCATAATAGCATCCAGGAGTCTCCTGCTCAGTAAGAATTCCACAGTGGCAACCAAACATGTCCTCTTTGTCGTGAGTAGAGTAAGGATGTGCTGGTAGGTTCAAAAACAATGTCAATAACCACCAAAATGGGGAAGAGATAAAGTATAATAGCAGAAATAGACGGTCAAATATCCAAAGTTAATATATGTGGGTATCCAAACATTAATAAAAGCATAAACACACACATAGAGTGTACTTTAAGCAGTTATCATAGTGCCTGAGGAAGAGGAAGCCTTGGCAATGAGTACTTATAGCTTCATCACAACAAGCCAATGAGGTAGGGGCATTCTACAGACAAGGAAACTGAGGCTCAGAATGTTCAAAAGAACTGCTCAAAGTCACAAGGTCAGTTGTGGAGACGACATTCAAACCACTGTCTATTAGACTGCAGTCTGTGTTCTTTTCATTACACTAAGCTGTCTGTTCAGCCTGAATTCCCCTGCACATGCAATAGATTTCTCTCCTGATCAATATTACCTATTACCTTAAGCTATGCCTGGTCATTATTGATTCAAGTGTAGCTTTAAAATGCTCACCTCCCATTGGCAGAGGCCAGCCTTGCTTCAGAGGGGAAGATGATCCAAAATAAATCCATATGCTCTGTGTTTCGGTCTATTTTGTGTCTGGCCCGATTTCCTGCTGCCCAAGCCTGAATTAGTCCCATAAGCATCCTCACGTGGCCACTCCAGGATGGTAGGGAAGAAACACAACACTGGGTGTTGTATATACAGGTTGAATATATACACACTCACTGAAATAACCAAAAGGGGGTATGGAAATTGGGAGATAATATTCAAAGGCCTATTCTAGCATTCCTTTACCCATTGTGTAAGATAGAAAACTGTAAACGCATCTGAACCAGGATTTAAAGCTTTGGAACTGAGAAATCTGTTCTCTGATATGTAAAAGGGGTTATTATAAGGAGTCAAAATAATAAGCATAACTTTCCCTGTCTGATGAGGGAGGGTGGGTCAAGCTGAGGGCAAAGTACAGGCTAACAGCACTCCCCACACCCAGGTGGGAGATGTGCAATATTCCTCAAACACTCCTGGCTACGCAAGAACAAAGGAAAAGGGTTTAAGTGCTTCCCATGGTGATGTAGGAAACTAAGGCACATGAAAAATTAAATTCCCTTACTATCTATAGCCTTTCAAAGGGCTTGAAGCCAGGAGAGTGACCTCCCTCTAGGAGCTCAGCTACCTCGATGATGACACTTTGCTAGGGGCAAAAGGGAATCTTGGCTTAACATTATCCTGACCCCAGGATCCTGTAAGTCTACTTTAACAGATGAAAGTTCCTTTGGAAACTTCCTTTATCTCAACTCCCCCAAGATATATGCTGGCAATCATACTCCAAGCTTATGGCCCCCAGATAAACATCTGGAGGGTCTCATGACTGAGGTTTTACTAAACAGTAATAAACGGCGTTTTCCTAATAGCAGCTGGACCCTCAAGGTCCTGGAAATCTTGCTTCCAAAATACCTTAGAGACTTACTCTATCCCTGACCTTCTGCCAGCCTAAGGGTATATAATCAATTACCCATCACAACCCCAGGGCAGCTCTTCCTGCCCACAGATCCTGTCCCCATGCTTTAATAAATCACATTTTTGCACCGAAGACGTCTTTATTCCGTTGGCTCTGAACCACCCCCCAACATAACCCAAAAACCTCATTAAGCCCATTGTAAGATAGGTTGAAAACTGTTACTATTGTATTAGTAGTATATAGTAGAAGTATTGTTTTAGCATATGAAAACAGGTAATAACAGATTGATCTGGGAAGTCCTTAATGGATTGTTTGAGCTCTTGGAAACCAGCTCCTACGTGGGTCCTTTCCTGTCAGCATGGGATGTGTACCGACAACTTAGACAAATAATCAGGGGCTTGACAAAGCACATGCAGAGAGACATAGTGCAATCTCCCACTCCTCCTGGAGGGGCTACCAATCTTTTGATGAATGATGACAGTAAGCTTCGGTAATGAGGCAGAGCAACAGGAGGCGCTCCACATTAAATATTCAAATCCCAGCTGCCGTTCCCAAAGCCCCAGAATCCGCATACCAAGATCGGAAGCAAATGAAAAACAAGAGAGCAAGTAATAAGTTAACAACCCACTTCAGAAATGACTGCATTCGTTCTATTGAGCAGCTACTTAAATTGTGATGGTTCCTGCTCATTTGCCACTGTGTAATTCTAATCAGGATGAAAGTCCTTAATCATAGCAACATTACAGAAGCTTCTATCCTGAACCTGTTAGGACTCTTACAAAAGTAAATATCACGTGCTTGCTGGCCGCTGCAAAGGGAACTGAGTTACCAGCTCACAGCTCTATCCCAGGCTCATTCCTGATGCTGCCAGGCCACATCTCTTTCCTTTGTATTGGGTTTACCCGACTACAACTTAGCCTTTCATCTACCCATGCCCTATGCCTAAAGGTCATAAATGTCCTCCCTGATGCTCTGACTCAGGTCAGCACACGTATCCTGACTCCCTGTTGTACTGGTCATTTAACTTGTCTGTATTTCATTTTTCTTATATGTAAAGCAGTTGGTCAAGGCACAGTGCCCCATCAAGCACTTAATGCCCTGATTCAAGGCAGTACCTTTTATGAAGTTAATGAGAGAGTATCAGGGGGGAAATATATGGATAGGAGATCTACACGGCTAATGGAGCAGGCCATAAAAGTGACTGGGCTCTGTTTAGGTTTGATTGAGAGGAACAAGAGAAGAGGAGAAAATCATAATACTGATCGACACTATCTTGCAAAATTAACTAACAGGAAAAGTGTCATGTTCCCTCATTATAAACAATGACTCGCTTTTGGTCCAATTCATGCAAGTCCACGTTGGCCCCTCATCAGGTCTACACCATTGTTTGAAGTCAATTCAGTAGCCCAAAATTTAAACAACTATATAGTTCTCAAGTCTGCCCCATTTCTATTCTTTAAGTCACTATGGCTAGATATTCTATACCCACCTTTGACTCCTTGCTCAACCACCAAGCCCTTCAATATCTCTACTACCCCAAACCTCTGCTCCAACCCAGTGGTCAATAAAAGGCTCTAGACCTACATCCCCCCTCAACTAGCTCACTGAGAAAGTACTCAAAGCTTTGTTCACCCTGCCTTCAGTATATACATTTCAGGGTATCAAGTGTACCTCTATGATTTTTAACCTTTTTAAAATAAAACTCTTATTCCAAAACAATAAAAGTCTGCCCAGTTTCCACAAAATAAAAGCCCAAATATCTCAACCAGGCCTTCAAGTATTTTCACAATCTGACCCCAAACGTCCTGCCTCCATCAGCTCTTTCTGTCTCCTTCTTTGAATTCTAGAGTTTACTTAGGCTAAGCTGAATGTTGCTCCCAGTATATGCTTCTGCTTCCCCTCCTCGAACATGTGTTCATGATGTTTTCCGCCAGCAAGAAATCTCTAATCCACCAATCTGTTCATGTCTAAATCATCCTTAGTCAACTAGGTCCAATGACACCTTTTCTGATAGGTGGGATCTTTCTCTTCCTTCACCTCCACTGCCCTCTCTCGTAGTATTTATTACAGTGGAATGACTCCACACACTGAGTTCTTCACCGTTCCATGCAACTTCCTCTTATGACGTAACAACAAATCAATCTCCAAGGAGTCTAAACCCTGACTTGGCCATTTATTAGACATTTGACCTGGAGTTATTTACTTAACCTCTACCAGCCTCCATTTGCTTGCTTATAAAATGCGGATAAAAAAAGATTCCCACTTCATGGGATTAGCTGGAGGATTTAGTGAGGTAATACACATTAGGTACTTAGCCCACTGTCTGACATAAAAGGGCTCACTAAATTTTAGCTGGGGTTCTTATTTATTTGTATCCATAGAAAATACTCTCAAAAGAGAACTGCCATCAATTCCTTCCCTCTCTGGGAGTGTGTGCTACTTCACCCATCAAATCTACTACCTCTCCTCTTGAGTCACAGCTGGTAGTATGACTTTCCTTATCAATGAAATGCAGCAGAAACGATGCCATGTCTGGTCCTCTCCTTTAAGAATCCTGGCAGCTTCTGCTTTCTCCCTGGTGAAGCCAGTCACCTGGGATAAGGAAACTTTGACTAGACTACTGAAGGATGAGACACCACAAAAAAAACAGAAAGGCCACGTGGAAGAACACCAAGGCACCAGACATATGAGTGAGGCAATACTGGACCTTAAGCCTAACATGCAGCTAAATAGATCTGCATGAAAGACCCTCGAAGCAAAACCACCAGATGAACTTTCCAACTGAGCCCCAGCAAACCATGGCCAACCCATGGGTTTATGGGAGATTATAAATTATTATATAGATAACTAAAACAATATCCATTCATTTTCTCTTCTACTAGACAATGAGCTCCCTAAAGGCAAGGACCATATCAAATTTATATCTATATTTCCAGTTCCTAGAGAGACAGAAATCTGAATAAATTCATATTTCAATACACCAATAGAGTAAGTAAGTGGCTAAGGCAGAGTGTTTGAACATAAAGCTGTTGAATGAATTCTTTCCTATCTCTTTATGAGGATACTGTACATGCAGAATCAAAGCCCGGGGTGGAAAAACATTAATACAAGCTGACAACCTAAGCGAGGGGACCCCATCTTTGAAAACTTTATGCTAAACATCTTGATTAAACAGGTCTCTTCCAAAACAGCTTGGCTTCCAATTAACTGCTAAGACAGAGGCAACCTGGGTAACCAGAGGAAGGGAAGTGGGAAACTTGGATTTAGTGCACCAAGTTGAAACTGCAGAGAGAAACAGATGGGAGATAAAATGCTCCCTGAAGTTTACATTTTCCTAACCATTCATTCAGTGATTGCTGCTCACCACCTGTCTTAGCTCTGGCAAGAGTTGTAAGCATTAAAAGAGCCTCCTTCTGTGACTACTTTAGAATGACACCAAATGCACAAGGTTATACCTTGTCTAGCAGAGCCTAGCTCTGTCCCTTTAAGCCACTTGTGGCCCATCCTCACATCATAAGGCCTAAAAAGAAGTCATCTCAGTATGGAAACCAATTTGACAATAAATTTCATATATTAAATAAATAAATAAATAAATAAATAAATAGAAGTCATTTCTCTCAAAAAAAAAAAGGGGGGGGGGGGGGCGGGTGCTGACTGGCTTAGTCAGTAGAGCATGCAACTCTTGATCTCCGGGTCATGAGTTCAGCCTCACTTTGGGTATCGAGCTTACTTCGAAAAAAAAAAAAAAGTCATCTCTTTTTCAAAAAAGCTTTGTCCTAAATCATCACTCCCTTGCTTTGTTTTTATACCTCTTTTCTGATACAAAATCTTGCATATGTCCTATGACTCTAACTGGGTACCAGCAGTTCATAACCAAAGCTCTCTTCACTAATCATGGTATTTTACATTCTCCTGACTTTTCCTACTGCTGGGTATTGAGGAAAAAGTAAAAATTCTCATTTAATTGGCCTGGCCACAATATCCTGTGTAAACCTTTGTAATCTCTACAATCCTTAAGCATACATATGAGATATCAAATGAGGCCCATATCTCATCTCCTGGTCAACGTTTTACATGGATCCTTTGGAAATGGGGTAGGAAGGATAACAAAGAAGATATGCCCCTCCTAATCTGAGTCGATGCTAATGAAACCTAATGTCAAATGTTCTCATCAGCTTCCACTCTTCATTTTTCATCACATAAAAAGTCACATCTTCCCCAATAATTTTTAATTCCCAAGCTACTTACATTCTCACTGCCACTCCTCCCTGCCATTCCCTGCATCTACTGAACTCTTGTTCCTGTTCTTACTTATGTTCATTTACTAAGCCTCAAATATCTTTCTTACATCATCAAATATCTCTTGTGTCTTTCATAAGAGAATGTAACAAAACCCAGTTAGTGCTGTCAGGACAAAAAGATCAAGTGGGGGGTGATAGAAAATTTGATAGGCAATTAAATGTTGTGTAAGTTCTAGAGAAAAAGTAGAATGTCTCTAAGCACCTCATTCTGAGGGTGAGCTGGGAGGTCAGAAAAAGCTTCTCAAGCAGAGGAAAACTAGAAGCAAGTGATACCTATATACTTCTACTCAAAGTGTAGCCCATGAAAATAGACAAATCCACAATTATAGTGAGAGATTTCAGTATCTCTCTCTTTCTCTCTCTCTCTCTGTCTCAATAACTGATAGAACAAGTAGACAGGAAATCAGCAAGGATATATCAAACTTGAACAATTATCAGCCAACTTGACCTGAGTGACATTTATAAAACACCCAATCAAACAACATCAGAATATATGTTTTTCTCAGATATATACAGAACAATTATCAAAAAAAAAATCCTATTCTGGGTCACAAATCAAGTCTCAATTATTTCAAACGGACCCAACTCACACTTCATAGTGACTTCATAGTGAAAGACTTGTTTGATCTCAGGGTTGTAAATTTGGCCTCCACATTGGGGTCCACACTGGGCATGAAGCCTACTTAAAAAAAAAATAATGAAAGACTTGAATGTTTTCTCCCAAAGATCAATTTCATCATTTCTATTCAACACTGGAAGTTCTGGAAGTTCTGCATAGTGCAATCAAGCAAGAAAAAGCAATAAAGTGTCCAGTTGGAAAAGGAAGAAGAAATGGTCTTTATGCACAGAAGACATGATAACCCATGTGGAAAAACAGATGAAATCAACCAAGAAACTACTAGAATAGGTGAGTATAGCAAGGTTGTAGGATGTAAGATCAATATACAAAAAATCAGTTATGTTTCTATATACTAGCTACCATTGAAATTGAATTTTTTTAAATACCACTTAAAATAGTATTTAAAAAGATTAATTAGGGATAAACCAGAAAAAGATGATAAAAGACCCATAAACTGAAAATAATGAAATAATGTTGAGATAAATTAAAGGAAAATTAACTAAATAGAGAGCTAAACCTTGGTCATTCAATAGAAAATGCGAGATTGTTAAGAATAAATTTTTCCCCAAACTCATTTATACATTCAAAGCAATTTCATTCAAAATCCTGGCAGGTTTTTTTTCTAGAAGTTGATAAGTGATTCTAGAATTCATATGCAAATGTAAAGAACTTAAAATAACCAAAATAACTTTAAAAAAAGAAGAAAGTTGGAGGACTAACCTACATAATTTTAAGAATTTTTTTAAAACTAAAGTAATCAAAATGGCATGGCATTGCCATAAAGATAGACAAATAGAATAGAGTCCAGAAAAAAAATCTATACATACATGAACAGTTGATATTTTTAAAAAGGCACATAGATAATATAATAACCTTATCAACAAATAGTTTCTATAAGAATTGGATACAAAACAAAAAAGGAAATAAAAGAAAAATAACTAGGATCCATACTACATACTATATACAAAAATTAACTCAAAATAGACCATAAATCTAAATATAATACCTAAAACTGGAAACCTTAGAAGGAAACATAAAATCTTTGTGACCATGGGTTAGGCAAAGATTATTTAGATATGGCACTAAAAATACAATCCATAAAAGAACTTCACCAAAATTTAAAACTTCTCCAAACAACTCTGTTAAGAGACTAAAAAGAAGCCAAAAGGGAGAGACATTTTTGCAAAGTATATCACTGATAAAAGATTATATCTGGGGGCGCCTGGGTGGCTCAGTCGGTTAAGCATCCGACTTCAGCCCGGGTCACAATCTCGCAGTCCGTGAGTTCCAGCCCCGCGTCGGGCTCTGGGCTGATGGCTCAGAGCCTGGAGCCTGCTTCTGATTCTGTGTCTCCCTCTCTCTCTGCCCCTCCCCCATTCATGCTCTGTCTCTCTCTGTCTCAAAAATAAACGTTAAAAAAAATTTTTTTTAAAGATTATATCTAAAATATATTTTTGACTTGTGAAACTCAACAATAAAACAGTTTAATTTTTTATTGAATAAATAACTTTCAATTCTAATATAAAAGCTAAAAGAAAAGTATTACAAAATAACTATAGCTACAATAATTGGCAATAGATGCACAACATAAAATTTGTAAATTATTAGATCAGTAACATAAAATATGGGAGGACGAGATACTAAAGTGTAGTTTTTGTTAACTTAAGTTGATATCAACTTAAAATAGATTGTTACATATATAGACATTTTATGTAAGCCTCATAGTAACCACAAATAAAAAACCTGTAATATATACACAAAAGATAAAAAGGAAGGAATCAAAACATATCACTACCAAAAAATCAGATCACAAAGGAAGAAAGAAACGAAGGTACTACAAAACAGTCAGAAAACAATTTAAAAAATGACAATAATAAGTCCTAACCTATCAATAATTATTTAAATGTAAATGGCTTAAATTCAATCAATAGAGTGACTGAATGGATAAAAAAACAAGATCCCACAAAATGCTACCTATAAGAGACTCACTTGAAACTTTTTTTTTTAATGTTTATCTATTTGAGAGACAGAGACCACGAGTGGGGAAAGGGGCAGAGAGAGAACGGGACAGAGGATCTGTAGTGGGCTCCATGCTGACAGCAGAGAGCCCAACACGGGGCTCAAACCCACAAAGTACAAAAATCATGACCCGAGCCAAAGTCGGATGCTTAATAGCCACCCCAGCACCCCAAGAGACTCACTTTAGTTTTAAGGACACACATGGAATGAAAGTGAAGGGATTAGAAAAGATGCAAATGTTAACCAAAAGACAGATACTTATATCAGACAAAATAAGCTTGAAGTCCAAAACTGGCACCTGGGTGGCTCAGTGAGGTAAGCATCTGATTCTTAATTTCGGCTCAGGTCATGATCCCACGGTTGGTGGGTTCCAGCCCCACATCGGGGCACTGTTAGTGCAGAGCCTGGTTGAGATTCTCTCTCTCTCTCTCTCTCTCTCTCTCTCTCTCTCTCTCTCTCTCTCTCTGCTCCTCTCCCACTCACTCTCTTTATCTCTTAAAATAAATAAATAAATAAATAAATAAATACATACATACATACATACAACAACAACAACAGCAAAAAAAAAAAAAAAAAAACTCACAAGAAGAGCACCTGGGTGGCTCAGTCGGTTAAGCGTCCAACTTCAGCTCAGGTCATGATCTCGCAGTTTGTGAGTTCGAGCCACACGTCGGGCTCTGCACTGACAGTTCAGAGCTTGGAGCCTGCTTCAGATTCTGTGTCTTCCTCTCTCTGTCCCTCTCCTGCTCATGCTCTGTCTCTCAAAAATAAATAAATGTTAAAAAAAATTTTTTTTAACTCACAAGAGACAAAGACCATCATATAATGATAAAAGGATCAATTCATGAAGAGAATATAACAATTGTAAATATATATGCACCCAACATCAAGGAGCCTAAATATATAAAGCAAATATTAACAGAACTGAAGAGACAAATAACAATACACTAACAGTAGGGGACATCAATATCACACTTTCAACAATAGATAGGTCACCCATACAGAAAAGCAGTAAGGAAATAGCAAACTAAAATGACACTATAGATAAAATGGACCTAACAGATATATACAGAACATTCCATCCAACAGCAACAGAATACATACACATTCTTTTCAAGTGCACATGGAACATTCTCCAGTACAGATCTTTGTTAGGTCACAAAACAAGTCTTAACACACTTAAGAAGACTGAAATCATATCAAATATCTTTTCGACCCTAATGGTATGAAACTAGAAATCAATTAACAGAAGGAAAAGTTGTAAATTCATAAACATATGGAAACTAACACATTCCTGAACAACCAATGGGTCAAAGAATAAATCAAAAGGGAAATCAAAAATGTCTTGAAACAAATGAAAATAGTCAGCTGGGTTGAATGTATTATATATTATATATCTGTGTACATATGCCTGTAAAGTCACTGTCAAGTCCATCCTCAGACAGAAAATTAGCAATGGTACATCTGCATTAAATAAAGCCTAACTTGATTGCCTTTCTCATAAGGGCTATAGGAAGATAATATGCTTCTACTGCTGTTTCCATTCAGTTCCATTTGTGGAAACCAGGTTTCTTCCAGCTTTTAAATGATTACTAACTCTACAGAAGCAAAACAAACAAACAAACAAAAAAACAGTAAGCTAACAACACTTTTAGCAAGAGCCCCTTTATTTTCCATAAAATTTTACTGAATAAAATCTAGCAAAATTTAAAAAAGAAAAAGAAAAGAAGAAACAAAGAAAAAGGGAAACACAACATACCAAAACGTATGGGATGCAGCAAAGCAGCTCTAAGAAGGAAGTTCATAGCAATAAATACCTACGTTAAGAAAAAAGAAACATTTCAAATAAGCAACCTAACTTTACAACTCAAGGAACTAGAAAAAGAAGAACAAACTAAACATAAAGTTAGGAGAAGAAAGGAAATAATAAAGATCAGAGCAGAAGTAAGATAGAGACTAGAAAAACAACAGAAAAGATTAATGAAACAAAAATCTGTTATTTTTGAAGAAACAAAATTGTGAAACCACTAGCTAGACTAAGAAAAAAAGACTCAAATAAATAAAATTATAAATAAAAGAGGAGACATTACAACTGACATTATAGAAATGAAAAAACTCATAAGAAACTGCTATGAACATGTACACACCAACAAACTGGACAACCTAGAAGAAATTAAATTCCTAGGAACATACAACCTACAAAAACATACAACCATACAAAACTGAATCATGAGAAATAGAAAATCCGAACACACCAATAACATATGAGACTCAGTCAGTAATCAAAAATTTCTCGGGGCACCTGGGTGGCACAGTCGGTTAAGCGTCCGACTTCAGCCAGGTCACGATCTCGCAGTCTGTGAGTTTGAGCCCCGCATCAGGCTCTGGGCTGATGGCTCAGAGCCTGGAGCCTGTTTCCGATTCTGTGTCTCCCTCTCTCTCTGCCCCTCCCCCGTTCATGCTCTGTCTCTCTCTGTCCCAAAAATAAATAAACATTGAAAAAAAAAATTAAAAAAAAAAAATTTCTCAACAAAGAAAAGCCCAGGACCTGATGACTTCACTGGTAAACATTTAAAGAAGAATTAATGCCATGTCTTCTCAAGCTCTCCCAAAACATTAAGAGAGGAAACACTTTCAAACTCATTTTGCAAGGTCAGCATTACCCTGATACCAAAGCTAGACAAGGACACTACAAGAAAACTACAGGCTAATATCCCTAATGAACATAAATGCAGAAATCCTTAATAGCACATGAAAAGGATCATGCACCAAATCTAAATGGGATTTACCCCTGGATACAAGGATGTTTCAATATATGTAAATAAGGAAGTATGATACAGCACATTAACAAAGTGAAGGATAAAAATCACATGATCATCTCAATAAACGCAGATAAAGTATTAGACACAATTCAATATACATTCATGCTAAAAATGCAACAAAGTGAGTACAAGAGGAACATACCTCAACATAATAAAGGCCATGTATGATAAGTCCACAGCTAATATCACACTAATTTTTTTATTTATTTATTTTGAGAGACAGAGAAAGCATGTGTGCGTTGAGGAGGGGCAGAGAGAGAGGAAGAGTACTCTGAGCTGTCAGAGCAGATGTCAGGAACCATGAGATCAAGACCTGAGCTGAAATCAAGAGTCAGATGCTTTAACCAACTGAGCCACCCAGGCACCATAATGTCACACTTAATAGTGAAAAGATAAGGGGCACCTGGGTGGCTCAGTCGGTTAAACATCTGACTTTGGCTCAGGTCATGAACTCACGATTGGTGAGTCTGAGCTCCACATCCAGCTCCGTGCTGACAGCCCGGAGCCTGCTTCAGATTCTGTGTCTCCCTCTCTCTCTGCCCCTCCCCTGCTCTCTCTCTCTCTCTCTCTCTCTCTCTCTCTCTCTCTCTCTCTCTCTCTCCCAAAAATAAAATAAAACCTTAAAAAAATTTTAAATAGTGAAAAGCTAAAAGCTTGTCCTCTATGATCAGGAACAAGACAAGGGTGCCCACTCCCACCACTCTTATTCAAAACAATACTGGGGTAAAAAAAAAAATAGTACTGATGTCCCAGCCAGAGCAACTGGGCAAGAAAAAAAAAATAATAAAAGGAATCTAAATCAAAAAGGAAGAAAAACTGTCTCTATTTGCAGATAACATGATATTATATTATATGTTGACCCCTGAACAACATAGGAGTTAGGGGCACCAAGCCTCCACAGGACCAAAAATCCAAGTATAACTCTTGACCCCCAAAACTTAACTACTAATAGCCTATTGTTGACCACAAGCCTTACTGGTAACATAAACAGCCAATTAACACATATTTTATATGTTCTATGTATTATATACTGTATTCTTACAGTAAACTAGAGAAAAGAAAATGTAATTAAGAAAAGCATAAGGAATAGAAAATACATTTATGTATTTATCAAGAAACCCACATATAACTGACCCACACAGTGCAAGCCTACATTGTTCAAGGGTCGCTGTATAGGAAACACAAAGGACTCCATCAAAAACCTGCTAGAACTAATAAATTCAGTCAAGTTGCAGGATACAAAATCATATTCAAAAATCAGTCGCATTTTTACCCAGTGGTTTACAACCTGTGGGCCATATTTGAGTTATTAGCAGAAAAGAAGGAAGAACAAATGAAGCCTTGTTAAAATCTAATGGAAAAGATTCAATTCTCTAAAATCCCCAGAAGACCTAGAAGGGGGAGGAGGATTCTAATGTTGTCTTTAAAGCCCTTGTGTTGGGGCGCCTCGGTGGCGCAGTTGGTTAAGCGTCCGACTTCAGCCAGGTCACGATCGGTTAAGCGTCCGACTTCAGCCAGGTCACGATCTCGTGGTCCGTGAGTTCGAGCCCCGCGTCAGGCTCTGGGCTGATGGCTCAGAGCCTGGAGCCTGTTTCCGATTCTGTGTCTCCCTCTCTCTCTGCCCCTCCCCCGTTCATGCTCTGTCTCTCTCTGTCCCAAAAATAAATAAATGTTGAAAAAAAAATTTTAAAAAAATAAAGCCCTTGTGTCATGCCCAGCATTTCTTTTTTTTTAAGTTCATCCCTTTATTTCAATGGGGAGAGACAGAGTGAGAAGGTGTGAGCAGGGTTAAGAAGGACAGAGAGAGGGAGAGAGAGAATCCACAGCAGACTCCACACTGTCAGCACAGAGCCCAACGAGGGGCTCCATCTCACAAATTGTGAGATCATGACCTGAGCTGAGATCGAGTCAGAGGCTTAACTGACTGAGCCACCAGGCACTCCAATGCCCAGCATCTCTAAAATAAATGAACCTCTTCCTAGGGTCAGACTGAGGGGTGATTTCATCAGGCAAGTAGGAACTGAATACCATAGGTAAATAAGGCTTGGGACTTTACAGTCTTTTGGGAAGGCAGATGGAGAGGGCATAGGTGCTAAGAATGCTAAGAATTTCCTTCCACAGGCTCTCTGTGCAGGCAGCCAAGGCAAAAAGACCCCAGTATGCTCACTTCCAGGGCTCTCTAGCTCCTAGTCTCTCATAAACCAAGAGGAATCAAATCATGTGCCTAAATTCCCCATCTAATTGTGACAGAACCCAACTGCCCTCCCCACTGGACGGACACACAAACACACACACACACACACACACACACACACACACAAACCTTCCAGTGATCACCTGCTTTTCTGACCCATCAGCTGCCCCACTCTGGAAAAGTAATAATAGTCATACTGGAATCTTGATCAGAAGTCAAGATAGACATACATTCAGGCCACTATCACTGCCACGAAGACTTACCAGAGGGAGAAACACAACAGAATAATATGTTGAGATATTTTATCTCTATGGTACACTTTCCCAATTTTACTTCCTAGGACACAAGCAAGTAATTGGTCATATCACCATCGCCTCAGGAGAAAAACAACCCAAAGCAGAAATCAGAGAGATGTTGTAAATCCTCTTGATATTTTTTTCTAAATTTTAAGCCACAAGAAGAGGATTCAGAGGTATGAATACATTAGGAATATGTGGTGGGTAATTTTATGTGTTGATTTAACTGGACGTAGGGATGACCAGATATCTGGTAAAACAGTATTTCTGGGTGTGTCTTTGAGGGTGTTTTTGGAGGACATTAACATTTGAATCAGTAGAATGAGTAAAGCAGATTGTAATCCCCAATGGAGGTGGGCATCACCCGATCCATTGAGGGCCTAAATAGAATAACAAGGTGAAGGAAGGGCAAATTTACTTTTGCTTAAACTTAAAAATTCATAGGGGCACCTGAGTGGCTGAGTCTGTTAAGTGTCTGACTTTGGCTCAGGTCACCAACTTGAAGTTCATGAGTTCAAGCCCCACATTAGTCTTTGCACATGTGCAGAGCCTGCTTGGGATTCTCTCTCTCCCTCTCTCTCTTCCCTTCCCCCACTTGTGCTCGCTCTCTCTCGCATGTTCTCTCTCTCTCTCTCTCTCTCAAAATAAATAAATAAACTTAAAAAAAACTGTTAACAGTTGGCAATCAATGGAATGGGAGAAGATATTTGCAAATGACACACCAGACAAAGGGTTAGTATCCAAAATCTATAAAGAATTTATCAACCTCAACACCCAAAAAACAATCCAGTGAAGAAATGGGCAAAAGACATGAATAGACACTTCTCCAAAGAAGACATCCAGATGGCCAACTGACACATGAAAAAATGCTCAATATCACTAATCATCAGTGAAATACAAATCAAAACCACAATGAGATAACACCTCACACCTTTCAGAATGGCTAATATTAACTCAGGCAACAACAAATGTGGGCGAGGATGTGGAGAAAGAGGATCTCTTTTGCATTGCTGGTGGGAGTGGAAGCTGGTGCAGCCACTCTGGAAAACAGTATGGAGGTTCCTCAAAAAACTAAAAAGAGAACTACCCTATGACCCAGCAATTGCACTACTAGGTATTTATCCAGTGAATACAGGTGTGCTGTTTCAAAGGGACATATGCACCCCATTGTTCACAGCAGCACTATCAACAATAGCCAAAGTATGGAAAGAGCCCAAATGTCCATCGATGGATGAATGGATAAAGAAGTTGTGGTGTATATATATACAATGGAGTATTACTCGGCAACCAAAAAGAATGAAATCTAGGGGCGCCTGGGTGGTTCAGTCAGTTAAGCATCCGACTTCGGCTCAGGTCATGATCTCACAGCTTGTGGGTTCAAGCCCCGTGTCAGGCTCTGTGCTGACAGCTCAGAGCCTGGAGCCTGCTTCTGATTCTGTCTCCCTCTCTCTCTGGCCCTCCCCCACTCATCCTCCCCCCCCCAAAAAATAAAAATTCAAAAAAATATTTTTATAAAGAATGAAATCTTTCCATTTGCAACTACGTGGATGGAACTAGAGGATATTATGCTAAGCAAAATTAGTCAGAGAAAGACAAATGTCATATGACTTCACTCATATGAGGACTTTAAGACACAGAACAAATGAAAATAAGAGAAGGGAAGCAAAAATAATATAAAAACAGGGAGGGGAACAAAACATAAGAGACTCTTAAATATGGAGAACAAACAGAGGGTTACTGGAAGGGTTGGGGGGGGAGTGGGCTAAATGGGTAAGGGGCAGTAAGGAATCCACTCCTGAAATCGTTGCACTATATACTAACTAATTTGGATGTAAATTCAAAAAATAAAATAAAATAAAAACTAACACTCATCTTCTCCTCCCCTCAGCCACTGGCAATCCTGGTTCTTGGGCCTTCAGGCTCAGGTCAGGATTTACACCACCTGCTCCCCCAGTTCTCCCCTCTGACTAGGACTGGGACTTACACCATTGGCTCTCCTTTGTCCTCAGGACTTTGGGCTCAGACTAAACTACATCACCTGCTTTCCTTGGCCTGCAGCTTGCAGATATCAGATTATGGGATGCCATATGCCTCCATAATAGTGTGAGCCAACCCCTCACAATGAATTTCGACAGAGGGGGAGAAGGGGGGAGAGAGAGAGAGAGAGAGAGGGAGAAATCCTACTGCTTGTTTCTCCTAAGAACCCTAATACAGGCTACTTGCTTAGAAGTAGAAGAGGGGCACCTGGGTGGCGCAGTCAGTTAAGCGTCTGACTTCAGCCAGGTCACGATCTCGCGGTCCGTGAGTTCGAGCCCCGCGTCAGGCTCTGGGCTGATGGCTCACAGCCTGGAGCCTGTTTCCAATTCTGTGTCTCCCTCTCTCTCTGCCCCTCCCCTGTTCATGCTCTGTCTCTCTCTGTCCCAAAAATAAATAAACTTTGAAAAAAAAAATTTTTTTTAAGTAGAAGAGAAGACAGAGAAGCTTCCTCCTAGACTAGAGAAACTTTCTCTGGGCTGAGGAGCAAAGGAAAAAGTGAAAGGAGGTGGTCTGTGAGGCTAGAGTCACAGGAGCTGGAGGAGAAGGAGCCCTATGTTCAGCAGTGATGCCCTAGAGGTTGGTCCTGCGTGGAGCATTCTGAGACTTCCACCACGAGGTGGCAGCATCGGCTCACAGATGCTACAACCGGCCGAGCCCTTCTCTGCAACATTCTGGAATATGCTTACAGAACACTAGAGGGTCCTGATCGCTTGCCTCCGTAAAGAAGGGTAGAAGGCTGATTCAGAAAACATTTCCTGATAGAGGGACAGTCATCTTCACACCTCCGCAGGTACACACATACTCCTACACTCATGCACTTGGAAAGTACTGTTACCAAAAAAAAGGCAATGACGACAAAGGAGGAGGAGGAGGAGGAGGAGGAGGAGGAGAAGAAAGAAAGAAAGAAAGAAAGAAAGAAAGAAAGAAAGAAAGAAAGAAAGAAAGAAAGAAAGAAAGAAAGAAAGAAAGAAAGAAAGAAAGAAAGAAAGAAAGAAAGAAAGAAGAAAAAAAGAAACTACTATTACATACTACAGAGGTGTTGCTATTTTATTATTTTAGAGAGAGAAAGAGTGTGCATGTGAGTGGCAGAGAGGGCAGAGAGGGAAAGAGAGAATCTTAAGCAGTCTCCACACTCAGTGCAGAGCCTGACACAGGATTCAATCCCATGACCTTGGGATCATGACCTGAGCCAAAATCAAGAGTCAGACACCTGGGGCCCCTGGGTGGCTTAGTTGGTTAAGTGTCTGAATTCAGCTCAGGTCATGCTCTCATGGTTTGTGAGTTAGAGACCCTCGTTGAGCGCCACGTAGGGCTCTGTGCTGACAGCTCAAAGCCCGGAGCCTGCTTCTGATTCTGTCTCCCCCTCTCTCTGCCCCACCCCTGCTTATGCTCTCTCTGTCTCTCAAAAATGAATAAACATTTTTTAAAAAAATTTGTTTAAAGAGTCAGACGCTCAACAGACTGAGCCACCCAGGCATCCCCAGGTGTTGCTATTTTACACACACACACACACGCACAGCCCACAAAAGATGTCCAAGCTGAGAAAAGACCCCTTAACTACCAAATCTCAAGGTTCAGAGGGATCGTCTACCTGTTCCTTACTTCCTATTTTAAATATAGAAATCACTAGAGAGGTAGCATATTAAACAACAGTTTCGGTGTCAGGATTTACTAGCCCCCAATGTCAACCAGGCAGTTGTACCTTGCACATCCAAGAACTGCAGGAAACCACAAACAAATAATTCACTGATGTTTATTGAGCACTTCCCCATGCCAGTCTCTGTGAAATAACTTTATCCTCTATTTTTACTTCAAGTAACTGATATTCAGTGCAGGTTAGTCACTTCTCCATTGTCCTACACTACCTATGACAGAAAAAAAGATTCAAACCAAATTTGTCTGATTCCAAACCCCATTCTTTCTACTATTACAGCTTTTGCTACAATATAGGAGGGGGAACATGACAATATCCAGTTCTTTGAAAGGAATTCAGTGTCACAATAACACAATTTTTTCCTTCTACAAATAAAATCTAGTCGAAATAAACAAAGAATTTTGCCAAATACTAAGTAGGCATTTTCTTAACAAAGACAAGACATAGGTAAATGGTATGGTACATGTGAATTCTCACAGGTATCATATAAAATGCAGTTTTCTGTAATCATAATAGCACCCACAATGCCTCATCACCATATAAACCTTTTTAAGTTATATGAAAATTGCCTAACTTGTTCTCAAAAATGTTAATATATAAAATAAAATCAGCTGCATTTTTTCTTAATTTACATCCAAGTTAGCATATAGCACAACAGTGATTTCAGGAGTAGATTCCTTAATGCCCCTTACCCATTTAGCCCATCCCCCATCCTACACCCCCTCCAGTAACCCTGTGTTTGTTTTCCATATTTACGAGTCTCATATTTTGTCCCCCTCTGTTTTTATATTATTTTTGTTTCCCTTCCCTTATGTTCATCTGTTTTGTCTCTTAAAGTCCTCATATGAGTGAAGTCATATGATTTTTGTCTTTCTCTGACTGATTTCACTCAGCATAATACCCTCCAGTTCCATCCACATAGTTGCAAATGGCAAGATTTCATTCTTTTTGATTGCCAAGTAATACTCCATTGTGTGTGTGTGTGTGTGTGTGTGTGTGTGTGTGTGTGTGTGTATACCATATCTTCTTTATCCATTCATCCAATGGACATTTGGGCTCTTTCCATACTTCGGCTGTTGTCAATAGTGCTGCTGTAAATATTGGGTGCATGTGCCCCTTTGAAACAGCATACCTGTATTCCTTGGATAAATACCTAGTAGTACAATTGCTGAGTCGTAGGGTAGTTCTCTTTTTAATTTTTTGAGGAACCTCCATACTGTTTTCCAGAATGGCTGCACCAGCTTCCATTCCCACCAGCAGTGCAAAAGAAATCCTCTTTCTCCGCATCCTCGTCAACATCTGTTGTTGCCTGAATTGTTAACATTAGCCATTCTGAAAGGTGTGAAGTTGTATCTCTTTGCAATTTTGATTTGTATTTCCCTGATGATGAGTGACGTTGAGCATTTTTTCATGTGTCAGTTGGCCATCTGGATGCCTTCTTTGGAGAAGTATCTATTTATGTCTTTTGCCCATTTCTTCACTGGATTGTTTTTTGGGTGTTGAGGTTGGTAAGTTCTTTATAGATTTTGGATACTAACCATTTATCTGATAGGTCATTTGCAAATGTCTTCTCCCATTCTGTCGGTTGCCTTTTAGTTTTGCTGATTGTTTCCTTCGTTGTGCAGAAGCTTTTTATTTTGATGAGGTCCCAATAGTTCATTTTTGCTTTGGTTTCCCTGGCCTCTGGAGACACGTTGAATAGGAAGTTGCTGCAGCCAAGGTCAAAGAGGTTTTTGCCTGCTTTCTCCTCGAGGATTTTGATGGCTTCCTGTCTTACATTTATGTCTTTCATCCATTTTGAGTTTATTTTTGTGTATAGTGTAAGAAAGTGGTCCAGGTTCATTCTTCTGCATGTTGCTGTCCAGTTTTCCCAGCACCACTTGTTGACGAGAACATTGGATGTTCTCTCCTGCTTTGTCAAAGATTAGTTGTCCATACGTTTGTGGGTCCATTTTTGCATTCTCTATTCTGTTCCATTTATCTGAGTGTGTGTTTTTGTGCCAGTAGCATATTGTCTTGATGATTACAGCTTGAATACAGCTTATAATACAGCTTAAAGTCAGGGATTATGATGCCTCCAGCTTTGGTTTTCTTTTTCAAGATTTCTTTGGCTATTCAGGATCTTTTCTAGTTCCATACAAATTTTAGGATTGTTTGTTCTAGCTCTGTGAAGAGTGCTGGTGTTATTTTGATAGGGATTGCATTAAATATGTAGATTGCTTTGGGAAGTATTGACATTTTAACAATATTTGTTCTTCCTATCCAGGAGCATGGAATATTTTTCCTTTTTTGTGTGTGTCTTCTTCAATTTATTTCATAAGCTTTTTACAGTTTTCATTGTATATATTTTTCACCTCTTTGGTTAGATTTATTCCTAGGTATTTTATGGTTTTTGGTGCAATTGTAAATGGGATAGATTCCCTGATTTCTCTTTCTGTTGCTTCATTCTTGGTGTACAGGAATGCAACCAATTTCTGTGTATTGATTTTATATCCTGCGATTTTGCTGAATTCATGAATCAGCTCTAGCAGGTTTTTGGTGGAATCTTTTGGGTTTTCCATATAGAGTATCATGTCATCTGTGAAGAGTGAAATTTGACCTCCTCCTGGCTGATTTGGATGCCTTTTATTTCTTTGTGTTGTCTAATTGCTGAGGCTAAGACTTTCAATACTATGTTGAATAAATGGAGAGAGTGGACATCCCTATCTTGTTCCTGACTTTAGGAGGAAAGCTCCCAGTTTTCCCCCATTGAAGATGATATTATCATTGGGTCTTTCATATATGGCTTGTATGATCTCGAGGTATGATCCTTCTATCTCTACTTTCTTGAGAGTTTTTATCAAGAAAGGATGCTGTACTGTGTCAAATGCTTTCTCTGCATCTATTGAAAGGATCATGTGGTTCTTCTCCTTTCTTTTATTGATGTGATGAATCACATTGAGTGTTTTGCAGATATTGAACCAGCTCTGCATCCCAGGTATAAATCCCACTTGGTCGTGGTGAATAATTTTTTTAATGTATTGTTAGATCCGGCTGGCTAATACCTTGTTGAGGATTTTTGCATCCATGTTCATCAAGGAAATTGGTCTATAGGTCTCCTTTTTAGTGGGGTCTCTGTCTGGTTTTGGAATCAAGATAATGCTGGCTTCATAGAAAGAGTTTGGAAGTTTTCCTTCCATTTCTATTTTTGGGGACAGCTTCAAGAGAATAGGTGTTAACTCTTCCTTAAATATTTGGTAGAATTCCCTTAGAAAGCCATCTGGGCCTGGACTCTTGTTTTTTGGGAGATTTTTGATTACTAATTTGATTTCTTTACTGGTGATGGGTCTGTTCAAATTTTCTATTTTTCCTGTTTTAGTTTTGGTAGTATATATGGTTCTAGGACTTTGTCCATTTCTTCCAGATTGCCCATTTTATTGGTGTAGAATTGTTCATAATATTCTCCTATTGTTTCTGTTTCTGCTGTGTTGGTTGTGGTCTCTCCTCTTTCATTCTTGATTTTATTTGGGTCCTTTCCCTTTTCTTTTTGATCAAACTGGCTATGGGTTTAGCAATTTTGTTAATTCTTTCAAAGAACCAGCTTCTGGTTCATTGATTTGTTCTACTGTTTGTTTGTTCATTTGTTTTTGTTTCGATAGCATTGATTTCTGCTCTAATCTTTATTATTTCCTGTCTTCTGCTGGTTTGGGGTCTTATTTGCTGTTCTTTTTCCAGCTCCTTAAGGTGTAAGGTTAGGTTGTATATCTGAGACCTTTCTTCCTTCTTTAGGAAGGCCTGGATTGCTATATACTTCCCTCTTATGACCGCCTTTGCTGCGTCCCAGAGGTTTTTGGGCTGTGGTGTTATCATTTTTATTGGTTTCCATGTACTTTTTAATTTCCTCTTTAACTTCTTGGTTAGCCCATTCATTCTTTAGTAGGATGTTCTTTAGTCTCCAAGTATTTGTTATCTTTCCAAATATTTTCTTGTGGCTGATTTCGAGTTTCATAACATTGTGGTCTGAAAATATGCACAGTATAATCTGATCTTTTTGTATTTGTTGACGGCTGATTTGTGTCCCAGTATGTGATCTATTCTGGAGAACGTTCCAGGTGCACTGGAGAAGAATGTATATTCCACTGCTTTAGGATGAAATGTTCTGAATATGTCTGTTAAGTCCATCTGGTCCATTGTGCCATTCAAAGCCATTGTTTCCTTATTGATTTTGTTTGGATGATCTGTCCATTGCTGTAAGTGGGGAAATAAGCTACATTCTTAGTTTAAGGTTAGATGTTACATAAATCTGGCCCTGAAGTCTTTTTTTATATACTACTGCCAGCCACAGGGCCATTACAGTCAACATATTGATGGGCTTAGGTTGCAGGAATAAAAGAATACAGTTTTAAGCAATTGAAATGGTCATCACACTCTGTCTAGGACTTCTCAGGATGGTACTAAGGTCTTGTTACATTTATAGCAGGTTTTGTTTACCTGAAGAATGGCTATTGATGCCAACTTATTATGACATAAGGTGAATTTTATTTTTTTAATTTTTTTTAATGTTTACTTATTTTTCAGAGAGAGACCGAGAGACAGAACATGAGCGGGTGAGGGGCAGAGAGAGAGGGAGACACAGAATCTGAACCAGGCTCCAGGCTCTGAGCTGTCAGCACAGAACCCAATGCGGGGCTTGATCTCATAAACTGCGAGATCATAACCTGAGTCATAGTCAGATGCTTAACCCTTGAGCCCCCCAGGCACCCCTAAGATTAGTTTTATTAATCAGAGAAGAGAGATTAGGACAGCCATGAGCTGAAGAAGAAATGACCTAACAGGGGGAGCATAGCACCTGTACTCAAACATACATAGCCTTTATTATCTGGCTCTGGTGATCAGATGCAGGCCTATGAACTGAAGGTACACAGCGTTTATCTCATTATAAAGAAAAGCATTGTCACACCAAGTGCTGTCCCACAAATGAAATAGATGGCCTGATCAGTGCACCAACAAATATTTGATGAACCAATGAGATCCATAAGCGGAAAATTCTTCCATATACCGTGATATGCATAATGGTGTTGGAGGTAGGCTCTGTCTCTGCTGTCACAGGGCCTTCACTGTGAAAGCAGAGCAGGAAAAAAAAGGGACTTACAACTATAAAACATGAAATGTTCTATAATAAAGACAGAGTGCAAAAGAGCCCATCCAAGAGGCACCTGACCTTAACTCTGGGTAGTCAGAGAAGGATCCTCAGAGAATGGTTACCTAATTTGAAACCTTACAAATAGTGAATGGGAGTTAAATTTATAAAGAAAATAGAAGAGAGGTGTCTGGGTGGCTCAGCTCAGGTCATGATCTCACAGTTTGTGAGTTCAAGCCCTGCATGGGGGGCTTGGGATATTCTCTCTCTCTCTCTCTCTCTCTCGCTCTCTCGCTCTCTCGCTCTCTCGCTCTCTCACTCTCTCTGTCCCCTCCTGCCCCCTGCTGTGCACTCTCTCAAATAAATACACTTTTTAAAAAAGTAGAAGAAAGAGAGGATTTTCCACTGAGGACAATTCTCCTTCCCATAGTTTTCTGTGACCTTCATAAACACCAAGAAAAATAGCCCATTGTTATCAGTTATCTACTGCTGTGTAACAAACCACTCCAATATTTTGTGGCTTAAAATAACAATCATTTGTTTGCTCATGATTCTGCATCTTGGCTGAGCTCACCCATGTGTCTGCAATCATTTGATAGCTCAACTACAAGGGACTGACCGACACTGCAGTGGCCAGGGTACCTAGGCTTTCCTCCACTAGCCTCCTAACTTCTGGAAGGCCAGACAGAGTTTCTTTACCCAGTGGTCTCAGGGCTGCATTCCAAGAGGGTAAATGAGGAAACAACTCTTCTTTTTCACAGGAAGAGCTGCAAAACACTGTGGCTCTACTTTTCAATCTACCACAAGTGTGCTGAGAAGACACCAAGTGGAAGAAATTAGGCTAGACTCTGGAGAAGAGCTGGAGCTTGAATTCAGTCTAAAGGATGAGTAAGAGTTCACTGAGGAAAGCAGGAGTGCACAGATTTATGTGGGCATATAGATGTCAGGGAGCACAGGTGACCTGTCTGGGGAGAGACACAGCAAAAGACAAACTATCTAAACATGCATTCGGCTGTTTATGTATGAGATGATCAATAAATATTTACTGTAGCCAATCAAGGACAAGATCACAAAGGCCTCTATGACAAATGTAGGAGTTTACCCAGAGAAAATTTTTGATCAGGGGAGTTAGACAATGTGACTTTTCCTTCTACATCTGAAATGCCATTTCACAGACACAGCATAAAGTGACATCCAAACTATTCATTCCTATGGATCTGGTCAAGACTTTAATTATCTGTACTTTCTGTGGCTCTTATGTGACCTGTGTGAATTCTGAGTCCTTGTTCTGAGCACAACAATTTACTCAGGTTGGAGGAGAGAGAGAATATCCTCAGCAAGTACAATGACCCCATCAAACATGATAACTGACATTGAAGCCAGAGGATGACTATTAAAGTAGATAGGAAGGCAGATAGCTAACACTTAAGCCAACACATGTGATCTCCCTCAAGCTGGATTTATACAGGACTTTTTTTTCTATTCTTCCTCAATCAGTTAAAAGAAGACATCTTACTGCTAAAAGGCTAGAGAAAGAAAGAACTCAGATAACAATCCTACAACTAACCAACATTGGCAAAGCCAGGAGAGAGGTGACTGAGGTTGCCCAGGGTCATCCCCTAGTCAGGGTGGGAAGGGGAGCAATGACAGGTAGCTGCTAAAGGATATAAAATTTCTTTGAGGAATGATGAAAAAGCTCAAAAATGTATACAATGATAGTTATACAACTCTGTAAATATATTAAAAACCACTGAATTGTATACTTTTTTTTAAGTTTTGTTTTTGTTTGTGGTTTTTGTAATCTCTGCATCCAATGTAGGGCTCAAACTGACTATTCCAAGATCAAGAGTCAGGTAGTATTCCAACTGAGCCAGCCAGGCACCCTGAATTGTACAGTTTAAAAGGGTAAATTAGGGGCACTGGGTGGCTCAGTCAGGTGACTGTCCTACTTTTGATTCTGGCTCAGGTCACGATCTCACAGTCATGAGATCAAGCCCCTCATCAGGCTCTGAGCTGACAGAGCAGGGCCTGCTTAGGATTCTCTCTCTCCCTCTCTATCTGCCCCTCCCCAGTTCATGCATGTGCTCTCTTTCTCTCTCTCTCTCTCTCTAAATAAATAAACATTTTGTGGGTGGCTCAGTTGGTTAAGCGTCCAAGTTCAGCTCAGGTCATGATCTCACTGCTTGTGAGTTCAAGCCCTGCATTGGGCTCTGTGCTGACAGCTCAGAGCCCGGAGACCGCTTCGGATTCTGTGTCTCCCTCTCTCTCTGCCCCTTCCCCATGCTCACATGTGGGCTCTCTCTCTCTCTCTCTTTCTCTCTCAAATATAAAAACATTTAAATTTTTTTAAATAATAAATAAACATTTTTTTAATAAAGAAGAAAATAGGGGTGTCTGCGTGGCTCAGTTGATTGGGCGTCTGACTCTTGATCTCAGTTCAGGTCATGATCTTGCAGTTTATGGGATCAAGCCCTTCATCAGGCTCCCCATTAACAGTGTGGAGTCTACTTGGGATTCTCTCTCTCTCCCTCTTTCTCTGCCCCTCCCCTGCTCTCGTGTACTCTCTCTCTCTCTCTCAAAAAGAAAAAAATAAACTTTAGAAGGATGACTTAGTGATGAATCCACTCTACAGCATATGTAGCCCCAGACCTGTGTGTACCTGTGGGGTTCCTTCCTATCTCAGCAAAATAGAGTCAACCTGAGGCCCAGGGACATGTCTTCAGTCTTGCTAATCTAGTACAAAATGCATTGAATCAACAAGTCTTTATTTTTCCACCTCCAAGAGACTCCACTTCTCCCCACAAAACAAAAACAAAAGGATAGTTTTTGCCAGCATTGAGGTTAACTGGATAATGTAAATTCCAAAATCAAAAGTTATTGGATTCTTGACCTGCATTTCTGCAGACGCTTCCCTTGAGTTAAACAAAGGGCACAATTAGGAAGCAGAAGACATTTATTATATTTGTTTTTGCCTTGAGAATATGTCTCCTCTTGATTTTGAAAACACTTTCTGACCACAAAAGTAGATCAGAGGATGGTTCACAGCCAGCCTCCAAATGGCAGGATTTGCATGAAAAGAGAGTTTCCACTTTAATACAACTTAAATTTTTTGGAGCAGCATTATTATCATTCACATTATTTCTTAAATGTGTATTTATTTATTTTGAGAGAGAGAGAGAGAGCACATGTGCGAGACTTGGGGAGGAACAGAGAGAGAATCCCAAGCAGGATCTGTGGTGTCAGCACAGATCCCAATGAGGGGCTCAGTCTCAAAAATTGTGAGATCATGACCTGAGCCAAAATCAAGAGTCAGATGCTTAACCAACTGAGCCACCCAGGAGCACCTGTTTTGTTTTGTTTTTTAATATATATCTATTTATTTTGAGAGAGAAAGAGAGAGAGAGAGCACACGCACAAGCACAGGAGGGGCAAAGAAAGAGATGCACAAAAATGAGCAAAGGCAATCATGATGACACATATCTTAGAGGGCTTTCACATACTGCAGTCTCACATGATGCTCCTCCTAGACATGGTTAGGAAAGTTTTAATTACATTTATTTGCACATGAGAAAACTCAAGTTCAGAAACATCAGAATCATATAGTAGCCAGGACTTAGCTTTGGCAGAGATGGAGCTCTTAGTTCAGATGCCATTAATACAATGTATTAGTCTTCTGATGTTTTGCAAGTTTTGAAGCTTTTCTCAGTTTCAGTCTCCTCAACTTTACAGTGACAATGATAATGCGTCTCTCATAGGTTTGTGTGAAATACAGGAGAATTTATTCACCCACCCACACGTATGCATAGACACACACAGGATGCCTGGCACTTCAAAAGAGTTTAGAAATTGGTTATTAAACTGTGGCCTCTGGTTATTAAACTGTGGCCTCTGGATCAGACTACTTCAGTTGAAATTCCAGGCTTGTCATCTGCCAAAGTTCACAAATTTAAGAAGTCTGGCTTCTCATACCACGTTTTCTTAGCTACAAAATGGGGACAATAGTAGCAGCTGCCCCCACAAGTTTGTTGTGGAATTTAAAGACAATAAAGGCATATAAAGTTCATAATAAATAGTGAAAAAATGATGGAGATAAAAAGTATAGTAATAACAAAGGTAATTATCATCTTAATTCTCAATTTGATCAGCGTCCATAACAGGTAAGGTAAAAGCAGTTTCCAATTCTAGGTCTTCTGACTTTAAATACTGACGTCTTTCCATTACTAGATAAGACCGCAAAGTCAAGAGCAAGGATATGAAATATTTTCAGGTCCCAAGAAGTCTTTGGTGGCAGAAAATCATTCAGCAACGTTCAGCAAATGATAGATACTTCTAAAAAAGAGAGAAAGGAACACTTCTCAACTTAGTGACTGAGACCAATATTGTTGCCCTGATTCCAAAACTAGATAAAGACATGACAAAAAAAAAAAAAAAAGAAAACTAAACTAAAGATCAATTTCTTTTATGAATATAGATGTAAAAATCCTCAACTAAATACTAGCAAAGGGAACCCAACAGCATATAAAAATAATTATTCACTATGACCAAGTGAGATTTATCCCAGGAACATAAGTACAAAAGACAAAAAACAATCAGTATAATATACCATCTCAACAATATAAAAACAAAACCACATAACCATCTTAACAGATTCAGAAAAAGCATTTGACAAACTCCAACACCCTTTCATAATAAGAAAATAAATAAATACATAAATAAATAAATAAGTAAATACATACATACATACATACATACATACATACATACATAACACTCAATAAACCAGGAATACAAGGGAACTTCCTCAACCTCATTAACAGCATCTTTGGAAAATCTACAGCTAGTGTCATACAACTTGATAAAAAGACTGAACACTTTCTCCCTAAGATCAAGACAAGAATGTCCACTCTTGCCCCTTCCATTCAATATTGTACAACATCATACCACAGCAATTATGCAAGGAAAAGCAATAAAGACATCCAGATCAGAAAGACAGAACAGAATCTTATATATATCTTATACCCAAAGAATCCACTAAAACACTATATGAGCTAATAAGCAAGTTCAGAAAGTTGCAGGATACAAGATCAATAGAAAAAAAGTAGCTGTATTTCTATACACTAGCAATGAATAACCTAAAGATGAAATTAAGAGAATAATTTCACCTGTAATAGCATCAAAAAGAATAAAATACTTAAGAATAAATTTAATCTAATAAGAACAAGACTTATACACCGAAAACTACAAAACATGTCAAAATTAAAGAAGATCTAAATAAGTGGGAAGAAATCCCACTTTGTGGGTCAGAAAACTTAATATTGTTCAGATGGCAATCCTCCCCAACAGATTCAATGTAATCCCTACCAAAACCTCAGCTGGCTTCTTTGCAGCAATTGACAAGCTGATCCTAAAATTCATAAGGAAATTCAAGGGACCTAAATAGCCAAAACATCTTGAAGGAGGACTCACACTTCTTATTTTCAAAACTTACTACAAAGCTACAATAACAAAGACAGTGTGGTACTGGCATAAAGATAGACATCAAAGGAAGAAAATTAAGAGCCCAGAAACAAACCCATACATCTATGAACAAGTGTTTTCCCACAATGATGCCAAAACCATTTAGTGGGGAAATAAGTCTTTTCAACAAATAATGCTGGGATATCTGGAGATGTAAAAGAATGGATTTGGACCCCTACTCCCCACCGTATACAAAAATTAATTTAAAATGGATCAAAGGCCTAAATGTAAGAGCTCACATCATGAAACTCTAAAAATAAAACACAGGGATAAATCTCTGTGACTTTGATTAGAAAGTGGCCTCTTAGATACAGCACCAAAAGTACAAGAAACAAAAGAAGAAACAGACAAGTTGGACTTCATCAAAATGTAAAATTTCTGTGCTTCAAAGGATACCATCAAGATTGTGAAAAAACAACCCACAGACTGAGAGGAAATCTTTGCAAATCACCTATCTGCTAAGGTGTAATATACAGAATATATAAAGGATTTGTACACTTCAATAATAAAAAGAAAAACAACTTTTTAATTTTTTAATGTTTATTTATTTGAGAGACAGAGAGCACGAGCAGGGAAGGAGCAGAGAGAGACAGAGAATCCCAAACCAGCTTCATGCTGTCAGCACAGAGCCCTATGTGGGGCTCTATCTCATGAATCATGAGATCATGACCTGAGCCGAAATCAAGGGTCAGACATTTAACCAACTAAGCCACCCAATGCCCCAAATAATCAACTTTTTAAATGGATAAAAGATACCTGCAAAGAACATACACAAATGGCCAAAAAGCACATGAAAAGATGCTTAACATCATTATCCAGGAAATGCACATCTAAACCACAATAAGACACTTCTTTACACCCACTTAGACAGCCATAAGTTTTTCAAAAAGAAGAGTGGTGAGGATGTGGAAAAATTCAAACTTTCATACATTGCTGGTGGGGATATAAAATGGGAGGGCCACTGTGGAATAGTCTGGCAGCTACTCAAAATGTTAAACACAGAGTAACCATATGACCCAGCAATTCCATTCTTTCATGTACATCCAAGAGAAATGAGACATGTTCATACAAAAACTCATGCATGAATATTCACAACAGCATTATTTGTGATCGCCAAAATGTAGAAACAACCCAATGTCTATCAACTGACAGGTGGATAAACAAAATGTGGTATAACCACGTAATGGACTATTATTTGGCCCTAAAAAGAAATGAGGTGCAAATGTATGCTGCAAGATGAGTCAACTCTGAAAACATTAATAAGAAATGCCAGACACAAAAGACATGTATCTCAAGAAGGGATGAGGAGGATGGCAATGGAGATGACTACTGAAGGCTTGGGGTTTCTATTTGGGATCATGAAAATGTTCTTGAACTAGATGGTGGTAACAGTTGTACCATCTTCTGAATAGGCTGAAAACAACTGAATTGTACACTTTAAAAGGGTTCATTTAGGTATGTGAGTGGCATGTGAAATTAGATCTCAATTTTATTATTTTTTTAATTTTTTTTTAATGTTTATTTATTTTTGAGACAGAGAGAGACAGAGCATGAACGGGGGAGGGTCAGAGAGAGGGAGACACAGAATCCGAAACAGGCTCCAGGCTCTGAGCTATCAGCACAGAGTCCAACGCGGGGCTCGAACTCACTGACCGTGAGATCATGACCTGAGCGAAGTCGGACGCTTAACTGACTGAGCCACCCAGGCACCCCTAGATCTCAATTTTAAAAAGAGAGACAATGAAAGCTGACATTAAGACCAGCATGGGAGGGCCTCCTCATGGCTAGAATGGGACATCTCTGACTTTAAGCAGGTTTCTAGGGAAACTATATTGTAAGACCAGTGTGGTCTGGTCTTGTGCAAAATAGTGGTGCAAAACTGTGTTGGTCCTGTGCCTGAGTTACAGAGCTCCTGCAACTGGTTGTGAATGTCAGAGAACATCTTCAACTTGGTTTTGATAGAAGGGTTTCTGCCATGATCACAAGGCACTCATATACTTTACTCCTCCCTTCTTCTGCATCATTACCTGTCAAGGTGGTCATTTACATCTGGAGTAGAAAGTGCCTTGCCTAGGTCCTTCACTTATTAATTTATTTATTTTCCTGGTACTTTCACTTGTGTGAAGTCAAATAGTTTGTATGTTAAGCTTCAATTTCCATATCATTGTTGGGAGACATGTCTCCCTGGAATCCTCACTTTCTGCAGGTCTGGACCTTCTGAGCCAAAGATATGTGTGAGGGATGCCTGGGTGGCTCTGTCGGTTGAGCATCTGACTCTTGATTTTGGCTTAAGTCATGTTCCCAGGGTCATGGGATCAAGTCCCACATCAGGCTCCACTCTCCCTGCCCCTCTCCCCTGCTTGCACTGTCTCTAAAATTAAAAAAAAAATTTTTTTAGGATGTTTGAATAGCAAACAGCCTTGGAAGCTAGAAATATGTTCCCTCCTGAGCTATTTTGTTATTACCTCCCCAGAGATGTCCCAGAGTAGTAAAGATAAGCCTTCTCCTCTCTCCCTAGGAGATTGGCTTACATTCTGGAATAATGAGTAATCTCTCTCTCTCTTCCCCTTCTCCAGAGGGGAAGATGGGCAGGTCATCAGTTTCCTAATTTTACGGTTCCTCTCCTGTGGGGCACCTCACTACATGTGCAGGTAACACCCAGCCCTCATTGCATTTCCCCGCAGAAACTGGAGCATGGGGAAATGCTGTTCTGGTTCCTGTTTTTTCTGTGAGTAATAAATCTGTGTCGCTGACCCAGCAGTCACATCTTCTGTCAGTGTATGTATATAAAATTGTGCCAGACTAATTCATAAGCTTGCAAGTCACGTACAATCTCAGATCTTTCACAATTTCTAACTTAACGTTTTGTAAAATTGGTAATTGCAATGCTTATCCCTTAAGAGTTTTAATCAAACCATGTGAATAACGCACTTAGTTAATTATTGGCCAGTCACTGTGCCTTATTTTATCCATTAATTTCTCTGCTAAAGACACAAAGTTAGGGATGCAGTAGAAAACAAGGGATTTGGTTCTCAGATTTCTGTCTGAAAATATGAGTTGGAGTTCTGGTTCCACCACTCACCAGTTTTATGATGAAGGACAGGTCACTTCTCTCTCAGACCTTTGTGTTCTCATCTGTAAAGTTAGAATAATGGGAAAGGTCAACATTTAAAAGATATTTTCCTAGAAACATTAGACTCATGAGATTATTCTGGGGGAGAAAAGGGTTCTGTGGACACAGAGGTCTGGGAAATCTTGCATCTAATAAATCTCCCCTAAAAATTTATAAGGCATATAGTAAAAAGTCAGAGAGCCCTGCAGAAAAGAAACCTGTTTGATTGAATTAAGCCAATGTTTCCAAAATGTCATTTGACGGCAGTACCCTTGTTTCCTCATGACAGCAAACTACCATCGCATGGACTGTATTGTAGAAAATGCTAAACTACATGACCTAAGAGTCTTTCGAAGGTCAACAACCTTTTTCGTCTCTACTGTCATGCACCCACACCTGATGTTTTGTTCTACAGTTTCAAGCTCAGGTGTGAGTGGCATTGTCTTCTTGTGGACAGGAACCACACTTGTCACTCCTAAGTCACATGGTGTGGGCAACCAACAGATCTATATTTGCATAGAGCCACACCAGTAAAATACACACCCATCAGCAAATGCACAAAGAAGACAGCAACATTGGAAGTTTATACATGAGCTGCCCAGCCTTCTTACTGCCACCAAACACACTTTGTTTTTCTACCATTCCTGGGAAGCCAGGTAGGGCAAAAACTTTAGTAATCAAGTGGAGGGAAAAACTTGTTACCAAGAAGCCTTTTTCTGTCTTCTAAATAGCTAAATCCAGTAAGAATGATGGCCTGGAATCTGGAAGCTTTGGATTTTAATTGTGTACACCATGAACTCACTCCTGGTTTGAAGTGAGTTATCTTCCATATCAAATCATGTGTTTTTTCCATCTTGAAAGTGAGGGAGGGGGCTGGGTGGTGTCTGTCTTCTCATGCAGTTTGAGATTGTTGCTTCATTCTGAAGAAATGGCATCTAAAGGCAGCTTTCGGTCCAGCAATTCCACAGTGTGTCAGTCCAGCCTTCTGCAGCAGCCTTCTGGTCCCATGCAGTATGCATTAGCCTCTTTAGCCTCCAACAAGCAAAGCTGGAGGTGGGAACAGCTCGAGCCCATCTGGGTCTTTTCAAAAAGGCTACATCATGCCTCTCGGGGTCTGTGCCCCACACTAATGTCACTCATACTCTTCGGGAAATGCTCTCTCCAGTGTTGGGGACAGGCTGTGTCCACCAAATCAATGGCTTGGTCTTCTGTGATACTGACATTTTCTTTTCTTTAATGATTAAAAAATGTACAAAAATACTCGTTTAAGTTGTGTGAAGGAGTTTACTTCAACCTCCAAAAGCAATGAAAGCTATGCCTGGGCCTGGAAGTGGGACCAGACACATGGCTTAGGTTAAGGCAAAAGAAGAGCTTCAAGTTTGAAGCTAAAGTTTGTTCTTATTTTGTGTGTGTGTGGCTCGGTCAGGGACTCAGCATGGCTAAAGCATAGCTTACTTGGGGGAACTACATGCTGTGAATGTGTAAATTGGCTCCTATTTCTCCAAACTGTGCTGAGGAACTCAAATCCCCTTAACCACTGAGCACAGGGAATTTCTCCCCAGTGCAACCTCCAGCCTTGTCTTTGAGGTCACTGATTGCACCCTGTCCCTGCCCTGCCTACAGTCAGCTGAGCGAGGCCTTGGGCTTATCTGGATCCCCTCAGTCACCCTCTCAGGGCCGCATGCTTGCAGGGAGAGGAACAAGGAAGGCCTGGTTGGCTCTGACCTTACTGATCTGTGGCCTGGAGCCACTCATGTGGACTCTCGGGGCCTCAGACACTTTGTGTCCCTATAAAATGGAGCTGATAATCCTGCCATGAAAACCCCATCAGACCACTGGTGGAACACCTCCTGCTCCTCCCCAACTCGTGCTGTAATATCTGGGAGCATCTTGACTTTGTCTATCTACCTCTTCCTCTGGTATCTTCCAGGCTTGACAAGTGCTGCTCCTTCATCCTGGTAACATCCTTCCTTAAATTTTACTCATTCTTCTAGAGTCAGATCAAGTGTTTTCTCCTCCAAGTGACTTTTCTTGACATCACAGGCTGACCGTCTCTATTCTGCACTCCTCTGGCAGCGGCACCTATATTTACATTTGCTACTGAACTTAGAGAACCTGAAATCAGTTTCAACCTTTAATTAAGATGCTCAGAGACAGCCTTGTCTGAGGAAATCCTCAATGTCCTAGAGCTTGGAAAGCTTAACTTCCCAGCCTGCTGTCCCAGACCTGAGCTGCGGCTTCCATCCCACCCATCCCTCCTGAAGGCTGGCTCCCCTCACAGCCATTTCTGTCCTAATGGCGTGTTGTACAACCTTTAGTCCACGGGTAGTAAGAAGCCAAGGACCGGTTTTCCCTCCGACATCTGTGAATGCCTTAACCCCCTTTATTCTACACTGAGTCCTAGTTTAGGTTCTTTGAGAATGAGCAGAGGAGGGACAGAGAATCCCAAGCATGCTCTACTCTGGCAGCTCAGCCCAATGTGGGACAACGTGAGGATTAGGACGTGAGCTGAAACCCAGAGTCCACATGCTCAACCTACTAAGCCACTCAGGCACTCCAGTCCTATTTTAGCCCTAACATCTCCAAATGGTGAAACACTTCAATAAAATAACCATGATTTGGGGGGGGGGGAAAAAGATGCTCAGAGACAGGGGGGCCTAGGTGGTTCAGTTGGTTGAGCGGCTGACTCTCGATCTCACAGTTCATGAGTTCAAGCCCCACATCAGGCTCTGCACTGACAGTGTGGAACCTGCTTGGAATTCTCTGTCTCCCTCCCTCTCAGTCCCTCCACCACTTGTGCACTCACTCTCTCTCTGTCTCAAAATAAATAAATAAACTTTAAGAGACACAGATGAAACATATTCTTTTGTAACTGGCCTTTTTTGCAATGTCCTCCTCGGGTGGCTAACACTAGCCTAGACACATGACTGACTGTTGAGAGTGAAGGCACGTGGGGTGCAGGGGCCACCAAGACAGTAGAAGGACCCAAGGGGTGTGTGTGCAGCACTGGCATTGTCTGCGACATGGGAGGAGGCCAGCACCTGCCTCTCTCCATGATAGGCAGATCCTGCAAGGCCTCTCAAGGGTTATGTGGAGGGGACTGGACTCTATCTTGAGGAACCTCTGGAGGATTTTAAACAAGAGAGAGATATGATTGGCCATATGTTTTAGAGGTTTATGTTTATGTTTATGTTTATGTTTTGGCCAATATTGGCCACTGGCTACTGTAGGGACAATGTATAGAAGGGGCAAGACTAGAGTCAAACAGTCCAGTGAGTGGCTTTTGGTGTGACCCATGAGAGGGCTGCATCTGGATGGCAAGAGGACAGTGGCTCCATTTCCTTCCATATAATAAGGAGAAAGCTGGGGCTGAATCCCAGCTCTGCCCCTTCTTGGCTATGGACTTTGTGTGCCCACTTCACAGCACTCTGTGAGGGATAAATGAGACAATAAATGTTTTAGCAGTAGCAGTATTCCACAAATGTCCTGGAGGTCAACTGGGGAGTATGGGAGGCGAGGGAGAGCCAGATCAAGGATGACTCTTGGATTTCTGGCTTAAGGAAATGGGTAGATAAGTCAGAAATGACTCAACTATGAGCATGTCAGGTCTTGGGATAGGTAGGAGGGCCTATTTGGGATCTGTGGGTGGAATGTGGGGAGGCCCTCCTATCTCAGCCCTGGCTCTCACTCCCATGGGCAGGGCAGGGTGGATCCAACATAGGTAGCCAGAAAGGGTGGAAGTGATTGGAAACAACAACAGGCCAATTATCTGAAAGGCTAGGCCCTATCAGAGGTGCTCTGTAGGGCCCTGGGTAAGTCACTTCCCTGTCTGGGAACTGACTTCACACACATGTGAATCGGGGAGACATCCTCGTCCAGCCCTGGTTTCCCCAGACACTGAAAGCTGGGAAGTGCAGATGGTGATGTTGAAACACCTCCTCTGCATTCAGGGCCCCGCTCACGTGCCCCCTCCTCCACGCCACCTCTCCTGGCTCCCCAGCCAGCAACAACCACTCTTCACTCTGGGCTCCTAAAACTGCACACCCAGAGAACTTCCTTCCAAGCTACGTCTGGCCCCTGCCCACCCCACAGTACTGACCCACCACACGGCTCATTGCCGCAGGTGCTGCTCTGCCCCACTCACTGCAGGTAGCCAGCATCGGCCCAGGGACAGTCCGGAATCTGCAGCTCCTGCTGGCATGATCCTAGCCAACGGGGGAACTGGATGATTTTCCTTCTGGTGGAAAGTCTAAGTGTGAAGCAGAACAAAGACATACCCAGGGGCTGTATGACAGGGGAGCCACAGAAGGACACCATTAATAAAGTATTTTTCAATCATGTATTAAAATCCTTAGAGTTCTCAGGTAGAGATGGGTAGGTGGGCTTTTCCAGAGTAATTTCACATACGCAGAAAAGTGTTTGCAGACACTCTGTGAGAAGGTGGGAGAAGTTTCCAGAGGGCCCACCAGCCAGAAACCAGGATATTCGGAGGGGGGGTGCTCAGAAGATGCTCCGGCACCCTGAGGAGAACCACAGTCCCCAGAAACTACCCCTCTCACCTCCTGCTAGGAGGAGGCCGATTGTGGCAGGGCAGTGCCTGGCCCCAGACATCCCCCAAGCTATTCTTCTGAGGCTTTGTGTTTCTCCTAAGGCAGGCTGGGCATAGAGGACAAGGGCTGTGAGGATACAAAAGAGCCTGGTCAGTCCAAAGAAAGAGCTACCTCCTCAAATGAGATAGCCCTCTCACCCAGCACTATCCCTTCTCCATCCAAGGCCACTGAGGCAGCCCAGCATCCCCACCCTGGCCCAACAGGTCTCCCCTGTCCTCCTCAGCAACAGGAGGCCACAGAGCTTCTTGTCCGATGGGCTTGAAAGCTGGCACACAACTACTCCCCACCACTCCCACATACGGAATACTCGCATGCAAACAGGCATGTACATGGTCGTCTGCAAAGAAACACACCACTCACGTCACGTATGCACACAAATGCCAAACACAAAGTCTCACTCAAACACAATCACCCCCACGTGCACATGCATGCCCTCCACAGACATCAAAGACAGGCATGTCCATATACAGCTATACACACACACACACGAGCACTGCAAGTACTCTCCTTACAGATTTTATATACACAGTTGTGTACTAGATGCTCTGGGGTGCCGCTCAGGTCCCCGGCCCCTCTATCCACTGAAGCATCCACTTGCCCAGGCAAGGTCACTCAGCAGGATGAGGCAAGAGGGAGTCTGGGAGGGGGAGTCGATGCACAGGTACAAAAGGTAGGCCCCACTGCCTCAATTCAAGACAACTCTTTGGGGCTGCTTCCTTCATCCTCCCAGGTGTTGATCAGAGTGCTCCCCAAAACAGCCATAAGTCTGTGCAGAACTCTTCCTTTCTTTAAGGATCTTCAGTCCTCTGGACTGGGGGAGACTAGCACTTTTCTCCCTGCGGCCTGAAGGCTGACCTCTCCTATAGCCTGGGCCTGGAGCCCTGAGAGGATTCCTGGAAAGGCCACCAAGGGGCTGACTCAGGGCTGGGAGCAGATCAAGGATCCTCTGAAATACCTGCAAGTGGTGCTGAAATAGGTACAAAGGAATCTATCCTTCATCTGTGCTTTTGATTCTAGTCTCAAACCCCAGCTGGCTGTGTGACCTTATGCAATAAGGGTCACTTCCCTCTTCCAGCCTCAGATTTTCCATATATATAGTAGGAAGTCTGGAGTTGGAGACACAAGCTTCCTGTGATACCTATAAAGGGCTGGCAAGGTACAGTCTAGATCTGTGCTACTCAAAATGTGGTCCACTGGCCAGCAGCACGGCCCTCAGCAGGGAGCTTAGAAAAGCAGAATCTCAGGTTCCTCCCAACACCTGCTGAATCAGAATGTGCATTTTAACCAAACCTCTGGGCAGTGCTGATGCACACTACAGTGTGAGAAGTACTGTCCTAAATGAGCTCTGAAAGCCCTTTCAGTTTCTAGAGTTCTATAAGTTTCTATAGTCTATTGGAGTAGAGAATGTGGGGCTTTTGGTTGAGAGGAGTTATTGATTTGCCAGCAGAGCTTTTTGTCAATCTCTGGTGACCAGATAGTTCTCTGATTTCTACAACTGGAACCAAGTCCTCTCTCCTGGGCCCTCCGCTGGCTCCCTCTCCTCCATCTGATTTTTGCCACGTTCTGCCTCCTATTAGCTCCTTTAAATGATGGCTAGTGTGGACCCTTTGCACTTTATCTTTGCCCCTTCCTTTAGACTCCTGGCTGGAATGGAGACATGTGGCTACTACCTGGGATCACTGGTTGAGAGCCACACTTAGGGAGGGCAGAGTCACAGGCTGGAAGTACCTCGGTCCCTGAAGACTTTGTGGGGCAGAAATGCCATGCCAGCCCTGGACTACCTATCTCCAGATTTTTAAGTCATAGAAGTAAATTTCATCTTGTCTAAGCCAATTATTTGGGGTCGCTATGACTTGCAGACAACCCCAGTTTTAGCTGATATACTGGCAATTATTTCAGACCCCTTTTCCACCTCTCCCTGCATCTAATCACCAAACCCTTTTTATCTACCTCCTTGATATATCCCAGATCTGTAATCTTTTCTCAACCACTGCCACTTGCACTGAACTCAGACAACCAGAATTTCTTCCCTGGGTTACCGTGTCAACCTTCTTTCTACCTAGTAGCCCTACTTTGTAAGGTCTGTCCCTTCTCATCTGTCTTTCCTACCAGTAACTCAAATCAGCTGTTGTATGAGAAACTTGAATATATATATATTTTACAGAGACCAGTATAACAAAGATACACACCCAAAATGATGACCATCGTTAATATTACCTGTAATTTTTTATGAGACAAATATGACAAAGTTGTGTCATTCCCTCCACAAGGGCCTGATCCTGTACTGAACTGTATCCTTGGAGTATTTTTTCAAACTTTACATACATTTACAAATGAATGTATGAAATGATTTTGTGAAGGTTAAAATTTTATCTAAGTGGTGCCATACTAACCTACAGTTCTGCAACTTGCTTTTTAATATTTTTACGGTTTATCAATTTTGATACCTATAAATTGAGTTCGTTCATGTCAGTAGCTCTACAGCGCTCCATCATGTGAGTATAACAACACATCTATTTACCTATTGATGAGCAACTATATTATTTCCTGCATTTTTCTTTCATCAACAATGCTTCACTAACATCCTTATATATGTACGAGGTCTCTGGGGTCTATAGCTGGAAGTATAATTGCTAGGTCTTAACAATAGTGATGGTTATGGGATGAAATGCATCCCCTCAAAATATATGTTCCAATCCCAGGTACCTGTGAATGTAACTAATTTGCAAGTTGGGTCTTTGCAGATGTAATCACCTTAAGATGAAATCACTAAGGTGGGCCCTGATCCAATATGATCCGTGCCCTACAAGAAGAGAACAAGAGAGATACACACAGGGAGAGAACACCATGTGAAGACAGAGGCAGAGATCGAGTGATAGGTCTACAAGTCAAGGAACTGCTTGCTGGCAGGGACTTGTGGCAACTGCCAGAAGCTGGGAGTGGCAGAGAACAGATTCCTGTCTCGGGGACTCCCTGCTGACACCTCGATTTGAGGTCTCTAGCCTCCAGAACTGTAAAACAATACATTTCTGTTGTTTTAAACCATACAGTTCGTGGTAATTTGTTAGAGCAGCTGTAAGAAGCGAATGTAGTGGTGGAATCAAAAGACTTGGCCTGTGGGAACATAAGTTGAGGTCAGAGAGTGAGCAGATGAGTCTGAGACAGTTGGGGCTAGACTGGGAAGGGCCTACAATATGACCCTAGATAGGTATTTGGACTTATTCATTCAGGCAATGAGATGCCACAGAGGATAAATTACATCAGCAAGGGACACAGTTGGGGTTAGAGAAGTGTCAAAGAAACAGCCATTCTTTAGCCATTTCTGCAGGGGGTTGTTTGTTTGTTTTTTTGTAAAGAAGGTTCCACACCTAATGTGGGGCTTGAACCCACCACCCTGAGATCAAATGTGGCAAGTTCCACCACTGAGCCAGCCAGGCGTCCAGAAATGGCCATTCTTTAGAGTGGACTTGTTTGAATCATTCAACTTCTGAGATCTCAGATTTATTCACTTTTTCCTTTAAAAGTGATTAATTCCCTTCCACACACAACTGCAGGATTTGACAAACACAAGTTTGTCATTAACAACCACAGGTTATCTCGTGCTTACTAAACCAAGCCCTGTTTTTAGACATAAGCGGCTAATCTCACTTAATCCTCACAAATACCCCACGAGACAGGCCTGTTATCTTCTACAAACAGAGATTTAAACACACACACACACACACACACACACACACACACACACACACACACTCGGGAAGAAGGTGAAGTGATACGCACTTAGCAAAATACTCAGTTGGATGTATGGCTGTAAGCAAACTACTTCAACTACATCAGCCTAAATTTTCTCATGTTTCAAACTGGCATAAAAGCAACTACCTCTACTGTCCGGTCCACGGTGATTAAACGAAAAAGGTTTTCAAGCTCTTTGAACCTTAATATACGGTGTCGGCACCATTCTCCGGAACCACGTGGCCGGAGTTGGCTTGGAGGGGCGTGGTGCAGACTCCGGGGCCGCCCCGCCCACCCACCGCTCAGCCTTGGCCTCGCCGCTGCGCTCCGGCCGCCAGGGTGCGCTGTAACGCGGCTCAGCCCGGCGGGCGGCCGCTCTAGCCGTCCCCGGGAAGTCGCTGTCCTTACCTTCAGAAGCAGCCCGCGCCTCGGTGTGTGCGCCCGCTGGCCCTCCGCTCCGTCCTGCAGCTACCCACTGCCTTCTCGCCGCCCACCATGGCGCTGCTGCACACCGGCCGCGTCCTGTCCGGGGTCGCCGCCGCTTTCCACCCGGGCCTCGCTGCCGCGGCTTCTGCCAGAGCCAGGTAAGCAGGACAGACGGAGACGGAGCTGGGGACAACAGGCCTGCCCAGCCGGGCTGCGGGCGCCCCCGGACATATCCCCCTTCCCCCCAAACGCAAGCACCACACACATGCTTTCTCTGACGCCCCTTCGGCCTCACTGGGCGCTGAAAATTGAGCGCCGGCGCCTCAAAGTAACCCTCGGGGTCCTACATCCCTCCCCTCTTTTGCCCCCAGGACTGCAGGAGAACGTGTCAGCGCGTTCCCCGGGGTTAGGCAGTGTGGCCTTCTACGGCACCCGGACTTCCATTCAAGGGTGGGGGGTCACGAGACGCGGATTCGGCGCGGTGGGGGTGGGGTGGCGAGGGGAGAGCCAGCGGGGCTGAGGTGCCGGGCCCGGACGGCCTGGCGCCCATTGGCTGCGCCGCCGAGGCTGCCTCGCACCGATTGGCTGCGGCGCGGAGGGGCGCGGGTGCCCTTGATGGGCTGCCCTGGGGCTCGGCGGGGCTCACCTAGCGTGGCCGCCCTCGGGCCTAAGCAGGGTTGGCAGGGCCGCGGCGTAATGCAGGTCGTGGGCCTGGGAGTAGGAAGTACTCGAGAGGAAGGTACCCCGCGGAGGCCCTGGCTTTCCAGCCCAGCTTTCTTTTCTGCATCCCCTGACCTTGGCGCGCGGCATCCTCCCATCGGCGTTACCACCTATGTCGCCGGAGACCCCTTTGCTTGGAAAAGAACAGAGGTGTAGTTCACCTCCGTTTTGTTTGCCCTTAGGGGGTCTGATTGTAGAGAAGTCACCGTTCTTCCTCTCCACCTCGCTCTGCTCTCATTCAGTAAATACTTCGTCAGCTATGAGCCAGGTACTAGACCCGATGCTAACGATGGAGGCTGCGGTGAACACGCCTGACGGGGAAACAGGTGCCACTCAAAAAATTATAAATATGTCATTAAGCCCTGCGTGCTAAGTATTGCCATTAAAAAGCACGGAGTTTAAAGCGAATTAGTAATTCCTTCCTAGTGGAGACCTGAGCCAGGCAATTGATTCACTCAAGAAGGCGATTTGGGACAGGATCCTTAAGTACCACCTAATGAATCTAGTCTCCAGCCCACCTCCAGCTAGATATTGACTACAAGGAGCAAAGCCTTGGCCTCTTTTATGTGCCTTGGCCTTTCCTTTGATTGTATGCGCGTTGTCTTCAAGTCAGCAGAAGTGTGTCCTTACGGAGCCTCGCACTCTTGGCAGTACAATTTTGTCTGGGCTTTGACTGCTCCTTCTCTCCCAGATTTGGCTTCTCCTTGGCCCTATGTCAAGGTGTGCTCTTTAAGCCATGCTACCTAGTGAGCCAAAATTAGGGAGTGGTTATCATTCACGCAGCCAGTTTGGAAAGGGGTGCCTAAAACGATGGGCAAGAGAAAGTCTTTCAACATTGTAGTAACCTTTAAATAATTATTGTTTTATAAATTTGGCTGCGTGTCCTAAAGCTTACTTAAAGTGCTTGGTGAAAATCCCTATGGGTGTGACCTTTTAGTCATTCTTGAGTTTGAGTGGCTGACTCATTTTTCTTTTCATTCTTCTCACAATTACAATGTACATTCCACGGGGGCAGAGACCTTACCTACTTTGTTCCCTGCTATAAAGCCTTAAAATAGTTGAGTGCCTGTAGTTGAGGAGGTGCTGTTCAGGTTTAAGCAACGATACTTAATTGGGTAATAGAGCCTATAATGATCTGTTCTTAATTCTGATTATTTAATTTTTTGTGAAATAACTGAAGGATTATCACGAGACCCTTTGGAAAGGCAGTGTGTGGTAGTTGTATAATAACCAGTAGCTAGAAGATCAAAATTGTACTGTCTTTCCCATTTTTAACTCTGTGATCTTGAGCAAATTAATTAACTTCTCTTCTTATTTTAAAATAAGAATGTGGGGGCGCCTAGGTGGCTTAGTTGGTTAAGTGACCAACTCTTGATTGTGATCTCACAGTTGTGAGATCAAGCACCACAATTCAAAATAAAATAAGAATGTGAAGGAAAACATTTTTTTAACTATTCTTAAACTATATATTTTAAACTATTTTTAGTTTTAGTTTTTTTAATATTTATTTTTGAAGGAGAGAGAGACTGTGAGTGGGGGAGTGGCAGAGAGAGAGGGAGACACAGAATCTGAAGCAGGCACCAGGCTCTGAGCTGTCAGCACAGAGCCTGATGTGGGGCTTGAACTCACAGACCGCGAGATCATGACCTGAGGTGAAATCAGACACTCAACTGAGCCACCCAGGTGCCCCTAAACTATTTTAATTTTAAATTTTTTTTTGAGACAGAGACAGAGCGTGATCGGGGGAGGGTCAGAGAGAGGAAGACACAGAATCTGAAACAGGCTCCAGGCTCTGAGCTGTCAGTATAGAGCCCGACGCGGGGCTCGAACTCACAGACCAGGAGATCATGACCTGAGCCGAAGTCGGCCGCTTAACCGACTGAGCCACCCAGGCTCCCCTAAGCTATTTTAATTTTAAAGCGCCAGGTAGGTTCCCAGGAAAATTACAAGACATTTGAATTAGAAAAGCTTATCTGAATAGTTTGTACCGAACATCTTTTGGTTTGTTAGCCAACATTGCTCAATGGCTGAGGTTTTGCACTTGTCCAAAGTACATTTGTAGGAATCACTTTGTAGGCCACAGGTTATCAGCATCAGTTTTGTCCCTAGCACTCTTGTTTTCAGCTAGTACTGTCCCTTGAAAACATCATGGTTCTTACATTATGGGTATAGTCTTTACAGTTTTAAGGAAGGGAATGATGAAGGGCATAGAGGTTCTGAACATGATTCCTAATGTAGAACTAATCAAATTGGGTATCCATGCTCCTGTATCTAGATTAAGATTCAATATGGTGTAGTTGCTTTTAGAATTCTTAGAAGATACACTCCAGAGGCGTCTGGGTGCCTCATAGATACTGTTATGTGCTCAGAAAAAGAAAGATTCCACTCTTGATCAGATCCCTGCCAGAAGACTTGAGGCTTTGGTTTCTCAGAGAATCTCTGTACTCAGTAAACTTTGTAAAGAACTTGATGAATAAGTGCTTTTCACATCATTTAATAAGAATGGCACCTTCTGTCCTTGTGGCTTGGGGCAGCAGTCCTGTCATTGTTGATTAAAGGCCTTAGAGACCAAGACATCTGTTTTGAAATGACAGTTGCTTCCTGCAGGTTTTCTATAATAGGTCTTTGACATTCAAAGTATTCCTTTCACTCACCAGTTAATGGCAGGGATATATACAGGCAGGTGGCTGCAAGCTTTCAGGGTCTAAACTGTGGGTAGGAAATAAAGGAAGCTTTCTTCAGGCCCAGGTCAGAAGTTGTTTCAAGGTATCTGTTTCTTACTATTTCTTAGGTACGGGAACAACTAAGCAGCCTACAACAATGAAAAAGAACAGAGGGGTTTTGAGTCCTGGCAGTAAAGCTAATGAGAGAGATGGATGGTAATGATAATGTCTCTCAAAACTGTAGGAAAACTAGTAGTAATTGAAAAGCAAGAGGCACCTGGGTAACTCAGTCAGTTAAGCATCTGACTCCTGGTTTTGGCTCGGGTCATGACCGCATGGTTTGAGAGTTCAAGCCATGCATCAGGCTCCAAGGTGGCATGGAGCCTGCTTGGGATTCTCTGTCTCCTAGCTCTGCCCCTCGGGCATGTTCTCTGTCTCTCAAATAAATAAACATTTTAAACAAATAACTGAAAAGCAAGAAAGACCTGTATTTGGTCATAAAATTATGACCATTTCCTTCTTGAATTGTCTACATACTTGCCTTGCTAGGCTCCATACTGGCATGGTAGAATAGAAGCATAGAAGGAATAATTTAGTAGCAATGATACCAGTGAACAGCAAGCACTCATCCTATTCCAGGCTCTGAGTGTTTTATATTTAATAATTCCTTTCATCCTTATAACAACTCTGTAAGTTGGGTACCGTTATGTGCTCATGTATAAGGAAGGTTGAGATGTAATTGGCTTGCCTGTGCGCACACAGGCTTGTAGGCAGCTGAGCTGTTAATTTGAATCCATGCAGTTTGCCGAGTACAGACATTATCCGAGGCAAGCTAATAAAAGTCTGGGAAATCCAAAAATGGAATAATCTACCCTTTGATAACAGAATTAACTATATGTCACAATTACAGCTATTAATACAGAGGCAGTTGCAACTTGTCAGGAGAGCATAAATTTAACTCTGTAATGCTGTGCTGAGCCATCCAGTGTGCCTCGTGCAGGAGTGAAATGAACGAGTGCTGACTGGCCACTGACTAGTTCAAGAGAATCATTTTCAGAAAAGAAATTCTGAATAATTCACTGAGCTTGTCAGCGTGGTGACCATAGAGAACTTTCGCTGTGCTGTGCTGAAACATTTGGTTGAGATTGGATAAGTGATTACTAAACGAACTTGACCTATTTCACCTGGGTAATTTGGAACCTTGCTTCCCTAGCTTTCACCTTTCCCTGCAGCACTCCCCCTGCCACCCCTCTGCCCCCAGCTCTTTTTCACCCTTAGCCTTTCTTATGCCTCTGCTGGGAACGCCTTTTTCCTCCTCTCATCGGTAGCCCTTAGCTCATGTGTCACCTCTTCCTGCAAGCCTTCTAAGCCTATACTATCTCCCCCTTTCCCAGGTTATTAGGTCCTCTCCTCGGTCTCTTAAAACTAATATTCTGTGCTCTGAGCCTGTCTTTATCGCTGAAGGTCATCCTCCGACCCCAGCCTGCTTACAGGTCACCTCTGGGCTAATGTGGTAGATAGTCAGGGGTTGTTTTACTCTCACTGATATTCCCAGCTCTTAGCACATAGCACATCCTCAATGATTGATTTAGACAATCATAAAGACTTTTCTGTAATCTGAATCTGTAAAGAGCTTTTTGCTAATTTATCCTGAAGAAAAGGGGTAATCTTTTTTTCAGAACAGTAATTTACCATGAGGTAAAACCTCAGTTTTGATACATTAATGCATTCTGCTGCTGAGAGTGTGTGTTAGAAACATAGATGGTGCTTCTTGGGTGCACTCTTAGAAATCTCACAGTAGTGGGGCACTGGGTGGCTCAGTTGGTTGAGCGTCCAACTTCAGCTCAGGTCATGATTTCATGGTTTGTGAGTTCAAGCCCCACATCAACTCGCTACTGTCAGCCTGCGTGGGATCCTCTGCCCCTCCCCCACTTACACTCTCTCAAAACTAAATAAAATCGTTTCTAAAAAATCTCTCAGTAGCTAAAAAATAAAAATAAAAAATCTCTCAGTAGGTTTAGATGAAAGATAGCCTGGAAGTTTTATGTTTTCTATGTTTAGGATTCAGTTTGAGAAGTCCAGATCAAAAAAATTGTTAGGTGATATTTGGTCACTTGATTAAAATAGGATTTTGAGTATCTGAGAATTAATCATTGTTTACCTATTTAATTAAAATGAGAAAATATTGAATTAAACATACAACATGATTGTAAAGAACCTTAGTTCCTTCATATATGAGGAACTGTGTTTTGTTTTTGGACATAAGAATCAACATAAAGCATAAAGAAGTATTTTGGTAAAACACAGAATCTCCACTGTATATATAACACAGAAGGTAAAAAATAACCTTTTATATTATAAAGTCATTAATCACTGAACCAAGGAAGAATAAGCAGACTTTTAAAAAATGTTAACACATTTCTTAGCTTCTTTTCAGACTGTTTTTATGAATCAAGACAAAATTCACTTTGCAAGTTTTGTCCTTATATGCTCTTTCATATTTGGAACAAGCTGATACTCTAGTATAAGAGATTCTTAGTTTTAATTTCTGATACAGTAAATATTGGTAGTTATACCCCACATAAATAAAAGCTATTTCAGACCCCCAACAAGTTTTAAGAGGAAAAACAGATCCAAAGACCAAAATGTGTGAAGATCACAGCTTTAGAACAACATGACTTTTTTTTTCTTTGAAAGACTAAAACATACACAAAATTGTACTTCTCTTGTCACAGTTGATCTGAGTATAGTCTCAACCACTCATTAAAAATAACTTTTAGGGGCGCCTGGCTTAGTCAGTTGAGCGTCCGACTTTAGCTCAGGTCAATATCGAACGGTCCATGAGTTCGAGCCCCACATTGGGCTCTGTGCTGATAACTCAGAGCCTGGAGCCTGCTTCGGATTCTGTGTCTCCCTCTCTCTGCCCCTCCCCCACTCATGCTGTGTGTGTCTCTCTCTCTCTGTCAAAAATAAATAAACATTAAATTTTTTTTTTTTTAATAACTTTTAGAGGCACCTGGGTAACTCATTCGGTTAAGCGTCTGACTTTGGCTCAGGTCATGATTTCGCAGTCCATGAGTTCGAGCCCCATGTCAGACTCTGTGCTGACAGCTCAGAGCCTGGAGCCTGCTTTGGATTCTGTGTACCCCCCTCTCTCTGCCCCTCCCCCACTCATGCTCTGTCTCACTCTGTCTCTCAAAAATAAATGTTTAAGAAAAAAAAATTTTTTTTTAATAACTTACAGCCAGGATGCCTGGGTGGTTGGATCAGTTAAGCCTCCAACTCTTGATTTCCACTCAGGTCATGATCTCACAGTGGTGAGATCGAGCCCCATGTCTGGCTCAATGCAGAGCCTGCTTCAGATTCTCTATCCCTCTCTCTCCCCCACTCTTTCTCTCAAAATAAGTAAACTTTACAAAAGTAACTTTTAGCCAAAGTAACTTCCATTTCACAGACAAAACTGAGGGGGCGGGCATTGATGCCAGTCCTGCACAAGCATTTTAGCACATAACTAAAGAAGCACATAGTTCAGCTTCTGTAGCCACACACATATCCCTTTTATACTTTCTTTTATATATTTTTTCTCTTTTTTTTAATGTTTGTTTATTTTTAAGAGAGAGAGAGAGCATGAGCGAGGAACGGGCAGAGAGAGGGGGAGACACAGAATCTGAAGCACACTCCAGTCTCTGAGTTGTCGGCACAGAGCCAGACATGGGGCTGGCACTCAAGAACTGAGATCATGACCTGAGCTGAAGTCGATGCTTAACCAACTGAGCCACCCAGGCACCCCTACGCTGTCTTGAAATGGCAACAACATGCTTAAAATGAGCCAAAGCTATAGCCTTCTAGCCTATGTAAAAATAAGAAGTAAAAATATATGAAATTTAAGTTATGTTTAGTAATAAATGTGTCTATATCCTCTCTTAGAAATTGTCTAAGAATCCAGTGATTAATCCTTTAACTCATAATTAAATTAGTCCACGATTTTAAGTTACTTAAAGGTCTTGGGAATTGTCTTCAAGCTAACACATTACAAAATACATTATTTTTCTTCTAAATACCCATAACTCCGGCCTAATGAGAAAAATATCAAATCCAATAGAGGGGTACCCTGCAATATGCCTGACCAGTACTCCCCAAAATTGTCAAGGTGATAAAAAAAAGCAAGGAATATCTGAAACTGTCATCACCAAGAGAAGCCTCAGGAGACATGACAAGTAAATGTAATATGGTATCCTGGGTGGAACTTTATTACAAAAATAGGACATTAGGTAAAAACTAAAGAAATCTAACTAAATTGTGGGCTTAATGTGTCGGTTCATTAATTGTAACAAAAGTACTCTACAAATATAAAATGTTAGTAGTAAGAGGAAACTGTTGGGGGGCAAGTTGTGGGAACTCTGTACTAGCTGCTCAATTTTCTGTAAATCTAAAACCATTCTAAGAAATTTAACGTACTAATAAAAGTTAATAAAAAAGATACATAATTTTTTATTTTTTTAGTTTAAGTATAATTAACATACAGCATTATTATATTAGTTTCGGTTATGCAACATAAGGGTACAGCAATTCTATGCATTACTCAGTGTTCATCAATCTAAGTGGGCTCTTAATCCCTTTTACCTGTTTTTACCCATTCCCCACCCACCACCCCCCTGGAAACCATCAGTTCTCTATATTTGAGAGTCTGGTTTTTTGTTTGTCTCTATTTTGTTTCATAAATTCCACATATGTGTTAAATGATACAGTATTTGTCTTTCTGTGACTGGCTTATTTCACTTAGCATTATGCCCTCTAGATCCATCTGTGTTGTTGTAAATGACAAGACTTCATTCTTTTTTATAGCTGAGTCATATTCCGTTGTGTATGTATACTATATCTTCTCATTCATCTGTGGATGGGCACTTGGGCTGCTTCTATCTTAGCTATTATGATGATGCTGCAATAAACATAGGGGTGCATATATCTTTCGAATTAGCGTTTTTGTTTTCTTTGGGTAAATACTTCATAGTGGAATTACTGGAGCATATGGCAGTTCTATTTGTTTTTGTTTTTGTTTTTTTTTTAATTTTTTTTTTTTTAACGTTTATTTATTTTTGAGACAGAGAGAGACAGAGCATGAACAGGGGAGGGTGAGAGAGAGAGGGAGACACAGAATCTGAAACAGGCTCCAGGCTCTGAGCTGTCAGCACAGAGCCCAACGCGGGGGCTTGAACTCTCGAACCACGAGATCATGACCTGAGCCGAAGTCGGACGCTTAACCGACTGAGCCACCCAGGCGCCCCTATGTGTTTGTTTTTTTAACTTTTGTTGTTGTTTTCTTTTTTAAGTACTCTCAATACCCAACATGGGGATCAAACTCACGACCCTCAGATCAAGAGTCACATACTCTACCCACTGAGCCAGCCATGTGTCCTCTATTTATCTCCATAGTCTTTTCCACGGTGGCTGCACCAGTTTGCATTCCCACCAACAGTTCATGAAGGTTCCTTTTCCTCCACATCCTAGCTGACACTTATTTCTCGTGTCTCTGATTTTAGCCATTCTGACAGGTATGAGGTGAAAATATGTCAGAATAATTAGTTGAACACAAATTCAGATTTTTCATAACTTTAAACATTATATTAGGAATGCTTTGTGTATAGTATGAGTAAACCAATGTAAGTTTAGGAAAAACAAAGCCACATAGAATAAAATGTATGCTTGTGTCTAAATAAAAGACCTAGCTTTTTTTTTTTTTCCTAAGCCTCACACCCCACATGGAGCCCCATAAGGGGCTTTAACTCACAACCCTGAGATAAAGACTTCAGCTGAGATCAAGAGTCAGACACTTAACTGAGTAAGCCGCTCAGGCACCCTAGAAGACATAGCTACTTTTATTATATCAGTTAAACTAGTCTCAAAAGTTTATCTCATTTATGTGAACTTGAATTTTTTAAACATTTCTGAGTTAGTTTCTTCAAGAAAAAACTTTTGTCTAGCACATTTAAAGTAATAGGAATTCAGTCCCTATAACACAATCAGAACAGAGTGCCTTTAAGATTTTTATAATCCAATTTATCAGTACCCTCCAGAGCTGGAAAACATTTCACATTCAGACACTCAGAGACAAAACAAAAAAGCCTTTCTGAATTACAGACACATAGAGATCTTATAGCTCTTTAGATCTAAAACTTCAGCTCTTTAGGTCTAAAACAGGCAGAGAATAAACACAAATAAAAACCTCACAATTCTGATTAAAAAAAAAGAAACAAACAAAATCACACAAACAATAAACCATATTATGTGTCATCTCTCACCCAACAGAGAATAGATCTTTGCTGTCCATTTACAGAAATTACTGAATGGTCAGATCATAAAACCAGATTCACAGTCATTGCTGCCAACGACTAGCTTATTGGCCATACGTGGAACAGAAACAAAACCCCAAATCAGTAGGGGGTGGAGAACAAGCCAGAGAAACAAGCCTCAGAAATTTAAAGCTCTGTTGCCTCGGAGTGCCAGGGTGGCTTAGTAGATTGAGTGTCAGACTCTTAATTTCAGCTCAGGTCATGATCTGGAGTTCATGGGATCAAGCCCTGCATCAGGCTCTGTGCTGTGTGGAGCCTGCTTCTGATTCTCTCTCCCTCTCTCTCTCTCTCTGCCCCTACTCTGCTCACTCGCATTCTCTGTAAATAAATAAACTTTTAAAAGAAAAGCTTTAAAGTTCTATTGCCAAAAAAAAGGTTCTGTTGCCTCTTGAGATTACCTCAGGGCACTGAGGACAGATGTATACTTCCCTGGCAATACAGTTCACCTGGCCCTGGTGGATGACCTCCCCCCCCCCCTCGCCACCACCACCCCAAGACTATTAAGGGATAATTTTTAACATTTAACATTTTAACATTTATTTATTTTGAGACAGAGCATGAACGGGGGAGGGTCAGAGAGAGAGAGGGAGACACAGAATCTGAAACAGGCTCCAGGCTCTGAGCTGTCAGCACAGAGCCCGATGTGGGGCCTGAACTCACGAACCGTGAGATCATGACCTGAGCTGAAGTCGGACGTTTAACCGACTGAGCCACCCAGGCGCCCCAAGGGATAATTTTTTTTACGAGATAATTTTTTAAGGTAAAATCGTGACTCTCATATAAATAAAGAGTAATGAACATTGTCCAGCATTTTTTAACTTTGTAAGTAGTGAAGGAATCAGTAGGATGTTACAAGCAGTTCTTGTTGATTTTTAATTCCTAAATACCTCAAAATTCTGTCTTCCTCTCAAGCCCTACTGCCCCATCCTCATTCAGGCCCTCCTCTAACTCTCTGGCCATGTAATGAGCCAGTGCAGTGAGTGATCCTTCTACATCTACTCTGACCACTCTGCATTCAGTGCCCCACCTTGCTCGCAGATGGGCTCTAAAAAGGCAAGGCTATCCATGCCACTCCCCTTACCTGATCAACAACCCTAACCCTCCTCACACCCAAAGAAAACAAAACTTTAATGACTCCACATGTTCTCATTATATCCAAGATGAGACACACAGGAACCTGTATTTTTTTTTTAATGTTTTTATTTATTTTTGAGAGAGAGATCTAGTGAGGGATGGGCAGAGAGAGAGGGAGATACAGAATCCAAAGCAGGCTCCAGGCTCTGGGTTCTCAGCACAGAGTCCGATGCGGGGCTCGAACTCAAAAATTGTGAGATCACGACCTGAGCTGAAGTCGGACACTTAACCGACTGAGCCAGCCAGGTACCCCAGGAACCTGTATTTTTAACAAGTTCTCCAAAAGATACCCCTTAATAATTTTGAGAACAAGATAAAACCCAAGCCCCTTTGAGGGGACAGTATCACATAATACTCTTGCCCTTGTTTGCTTCTTTTGTGTCATCTTTTACCACTCTGTTTCTCATAGCCCTCTTTGCCTGGGAATTCAGGACAGGTGTGGGCTACTTTAAAAGCCTACACATGCACCCTGTCCTCCCCATCCACCTTCTCCTCCTTGCATTTGTGTTAAAATCTTTGGTCTTCTGCATTCTTCTGCAAAGAAATGGATTTTCAGCAGATCTGAGATGTCTCTGGCCATGGAAATCCAGCTACTATGACTGATTTCATTTTATTTCCCATTTCAGCTCCTGGTGGACCCATGTGGAAATGGGGCCCCCAGATCCCATCCTGGGAGTCACAGAAGCCTTTAAGAGAGACACCAACAGCAAAAAGATGAATCTGGGAGTTGGTGCCTACCGGGACGATAATGGAAAGCCTTATGTGCTTCCTAGTGTCCGGAAGGTGAGTTTGCCGTTCATCTCCTGCCTTCTCAGGGTGGGTAAACTGGAGAGAGCTCCTAGAGAGTGGCAGAAAGAGCGCCACACTGGGAGGCGGGAGACCTGGGTTCTAGTTCTGGCACTAACTGCTTGAATCACTCAGGTTGTCTGCTGTGGTCTCCTTGGCTGTAAAAGTGACAGATTGGAACTGTGTGGTCTTTTTCAAGATTGAACTTACGTGATTTTCTACTGAAGCAGGCATCGTCTCGTATTTAATCCTGAGGGTGCACATAAGGACGAAGAATTAAACATTGTCTTTTGGTGATAAGAATAGCCCTTTGTGGATGAGGGTTACTATGGTTATTTTCCATTTCCTCTCATGTTGATTGCCTTAATAAAGCTCTCACACAGGCATGCTCTGTCCTTTCTTCCTACTGCACTGTAGAATAATTTGTTTTATTTTTGTTGTATTTTTATTAGTAGTTTTTCTATTGGTTATCATTATAACTTTAAATAATCCTCTTAGAACAGTTTTTTTGAAAGAAAGTATGAGTGTCCTTTCCCTCTGCACCTCCTCTATTGATATGTGAATGCTTCTTTGTCACTTCTCAAAGTGGGGTGGTAATGCATCATTCCCCCATACAGGCACAGTGAGTGAATGTTTCAAAAGAATACTTCCAGGTGAGGGTAAGGAACTCTCTAACCATCTGAGCTGCACACTATACAGCAGGCTGGCCCAGCCCTCACGAGCCACTGAAATAATAGAACATGGCCTGAATGAACCACTGGAAGAAGAAATTTCCTCCAAAAGTGTGGGAGTGTGGGTTAGGTGTCCTCTCTATGACTCTCTGAGTACAAAAAAAGGGCTCAATTGTGAGGAGAAGACCCATTGAAAACTGCTGGCTGCTGGGTCTCAGGTCATGCAGAAATTGCTCTGGTCTCAGCAAGTCAGTTTAAAGTACTCAGCAAGTATTAGCTATTTTGCAGGCTGGAACACCACCACAAGCTCTTGTACGTACTTCAAGTTGTTCCCCCATTCAGCTGAGACTCACACGGCTAAAGGGACAGCCACGCCTCCGTCTCCAAAGCATGAAGATATGTGGCTGTTACTGTTAACGCTTTGAAGTTCTGAGACTGGCGTATACCTTGAAATACTACTTTTTTATGTATTTAGTTTGATTTTATCATCTTACATCTACTTATAAGTGTTTTAAGTGTTGCTCGTAAACCTTGTTCTTGTGCATTCCAAGAATGCCATTTTATATTAAACATTGACCAAGAGAACACTGTACCCATTCATATAAAAACCTAAACCATATAAAATATATATATATGATTTTAAAAATTAGAAATATTTCTGTTCTGCAATATAAAATATTAAGTATTCTACTTTTTTTATAGTTTGTATTTTTGTGTTTTCAAGATTTTCTTTAGATTCCAGTTAACATGCAATGTAATATTAGTTTCAGAGGTAGTACTTAACCCTTTTCCTTGGACAGTACTTCCAAAATAAAAACAAGGCTTTACTTCCTTTATATTGAATATATATGTTTAAGTTATAAAACATTAAATATTAATCACAGTAATTCCAGGTAAGGAGAAGAAACTAAGCGGGTGCATTTTCTCTTATCTAGGCAGAGGCCCACATTGCTGCAAAAAATTTGGACAAAGAATACCTGCCCATTGCAGGACTTGCTGAATTTTGTAAGGCATCTGCAGAACTAGCCCTGGGTGAGAACAATGAAGTGTTGAAAAGTAGCCGGGTAAGCAGAGCAGACTCTGGCATCCTACAGTCTGTTTAAATTTAACAGTTTAAACAAATGTGAACTAATTTAAACAAATAGAGATACATCACTTTGTGTGATGGTTGTTTGCAGTAACCACACTATTGCTAATATCTCTCCTTTAGAAAGTAAGTTGGCACTTGTTAAATAAATGATTTCATATAATACCAATCCCAAAAATGCAGCAGTAGTCCTGAAAATGGAATAGTAATTTGATTGAAGATTTGACACTGCTCTGTGTATGCTTATGTTTATCTTGTACTGAATATGCTTTAGAAACTTAAAAAATCAAAGGACAAACTACAGGACACCTGGGTGGCTCAGTCGGTTAAGTAAGTGTCTGACTTCATCTCGGGTCATGATCTCACGGTTCGTGAGTTTGAGCCCCGCATCAGGCTCTGTGCTGACAGTGCAGAGCATGCTTGGGATTCTCTCTCTCCTTCTCCCCCTGCCCCTCCTCACTCAAAATAAATAAACTTTTAAAAAATAATAAAATGTAGCAATATTATTATAATGTATTGATTTGCTTTTCAAGGAGCTTTGATGTTCAGAGACACATTGAATTTTGTATAATTCTAGAATATTTTAATGTAGTGACCATGGTATATGTATAAATTAGCCCTTATTCATGGGGAGCGAGTTTGGGTCCTGAAAGTTTCTCATATACCATATGATACTAATAACAAGCTCTAAGGAATTAGCTTCTCCATCAGCAAAGGTGTCGGGAACTGAAGAGGTGGCTGTTTTGAGAACTCCAAGGAGAATCAATCTGTCTCTTAGCAAGTGGGGAAATGAAACAACTAGTGCTGTTTTCTCATTTGCAAATACCCATTTGGAACATTGTCTTCAACTTCTGAGAAATGAAGGGCAATGACTACAGAGTACTGCCTCTGTGGGCTTGGCCTCGGTTCTGTATCTGTGGGCCTCTAGCGAGTGTTGGACCTCCCTGACCGTGGTGTCTCTCCTTCAGTATGTCACCGTGCAGACCATTTCTGGAACCGGGGCCTTGAGGATTGGAGCCAGTTTTCTGGTGAGTCTGGAAACTCCTTCAGGAAAGAGCTGTAAGACAGTCTGTAAGCTGAGGAGGAGGGTGTTTTCCTATTGCATGTGTGTTTGCTGACTTGTTTCCACATAATTGGAAGATTTCCTATTCTCTGATAAATGGAGTCACGGGTAAGGAATATGAAAGTACTTTAACTAATTTGGATTTAAGTTTAAAAAAAAAAAGTACTTAAAAACTACAAGGAAGATGTAATAATAATAAGGCACCTGGGTGGCTCAGTCAGTTAAGCATTTGACTCTTGGTTTTGCCTCTGGTCATGCTTTCACGGTTAGTGGGTTCGAGTCCTGCATCAGGCTCTCTGCTGATAGTGTGGAGCCTGCTTGGGATTCTCTTGCCCTTCGTCTCTCTCTGCCCCTTCCCCGTGAACATGTTTCTCTCTCTCTCTCTCTCTCTCTCTCTCTCTCTCTCTCTCTCTCAAATAATTAAACTTTAGAAATTATAATAACAATAAATATAATTTATTGAGCACATATCTGTTACTAGCAGCTTTTGTTTTAACTCCGTTAATCTTTATGAAGGAGGTTCATTTAATGCTATTTTACAAATGAAGAAAGTGAGGCCCAGAGAGGTCCCTAACTACACAGCCAATTTCCTTGTCAGAGCCTGGATTCCAACCCAGGCAGTCTTGATGCTGAGTCGTACCGTCTCTCAGTCATTACTGTCTCTCAGTCATTGAGATAAAATGAAGAGAAAAATAGAGAAAAATGTCTTCCTCCATAAACTATGTCACTTTATTTTTCCTTCATTTTTCCATTCCCTTTCATCCCATTTTTTAGCAAAGATTTTTTAAGTTCAGCCGAGATGTTTATCTGCCCAAACCATCCTGGGGAAATCACACACCCATCTTCAGGGACGCTGGCATGCAGCTACACGGTTATCGATACTATGACCCCAAGACATGTGGCTTTGACTTCACAGGCGCTATAGAGGACATTTCGGTAAGTATGGCTTTCAGGGCAAGAGGGGTGAAGGAACAAGCTTCCTTGTGGAGATTTGATGCCTCACATCTCAGTCTCAATATCTGACTTAAAATACTGGGGATGAGCTAATTCTCAGAACTCATATTATCTTCGTTGATCAAAAATAGTGACCCTACAGCATTTCAGGTAAATTATCTTGTTGAGGGCTGCAAAATCATCTGTTGGTTGTCTTTTTAGAAAATGCCACAGCAAAGTGTTCTTCTCCTGCATGCCTGTGCCCACAATCCCACGGGAGTGGACCCTCGCCCTGAGCAGTGGAAGGAAATAGCAACAGTGGTAAAGGTAAGGAGACTGAACTGTCTGGTGACAGTTCTGTGTTCAGTAACTAGCCTTAGATGCTTGCCTTGGCAAAGTCTTAACAATGAGAATTAATTATCCTCGAGCCCACATTGTTAAGTTGTCAGGAAAGAACTTCTCATTTGCATAATTAGCAGTTCTTAATTGATGATACGTGAGCAGCTTGCAAATAACTTTTGTTCCTCAGCTTGGATGTGGGGAATTCTGATAAATCTTGTCATTGACTAGCCTGTACAGTGGGTATCCACTGGTCCCGGGATGTCTGTCGTTTGCCCTGGTCCTTGTTACTTGTTCATCTTTTATACACTGTTTCATGTCCCCTCCTATCCTTGCCTGTTTGCTCAGCATTGCCATTACCATTCACAGCATCAGCTGTCAGAGAAGGCCCTAGTCAAAATTGTAATGGAGGAGGGGCACATTGGTGGCTCAGTGGGTAGACTGTGTAACTCATGATCTCAGAGTCTAGAGCTTGAGCCCCACATTGGGGATAGAGTTTACTTAAAAAAAAAAAAAAAATTCCAAGGGAGGAAAATATTCCTCTTGCCTTAATGTCCACGTTTTCACTTCTTTTGGTTTCCCTTTCTTTACATTCTGTCAAACCTAAGGTGTAAATAAAATGAGATGGGGGGGGGGGGGGGCGGGGACAGAGAACATTCAGAGAGCACTTTGAAGATGAGATGGTTCTCATGAGGCCTTCCCATGATTTCTGGGTATAAGGTGAGGCTGCCAGAGTTACGTTAGCCCCAGAAAAGGCTGATGCTGGTCCTGTGTCGACTGGACCACAGTAATTACCCAGACTCCTGTGGGCCTGAAAAGAGCTTCCTATTGGATCAAGCAGCTTTCTGGGAAGACTGAAATTAAGAGTCTCTTTTCTTAATGTCTTTTTGAGGGACCATATCCACCAAAGTAAAAACATATATAATGATACCTTAACTCAAGGAAAATTAAACATCTCCAAATTGCCAGTTGGGGAGAAAACTGTGTTGACTCTATGTGAGGCAGACGTCGTCCCAATAAGCACAGGCAGCCATATGGGTTGTCTTGAGAAGGACTCCATAAAGCTTTGCTCTTCTCTTTCCTTCCCAGAAAAACAACCTCTTTGCATTCTTTGACATGGCCTACCAAGGCTTTGCCAGCGGTGATGGTAACAAGGATGCCTGGGCTGTACGCCACTTCATCGAACAGGGCATTAATGTTTGTCTCTGCCAATCCTATGCCAAGAACATGGGCTTGTACGGTAAGCAGAAGGCCCCAGTCTGTGATGTCTGTCCCAGTGAGATCGGAGAAGCGCTGGAAAAGGACACCACAGAGTGTCTGCCTGTCCATGCGTGTGTGTTACCCAGAGAGGAAAGACCGGTAACATGGATCTAACTGATCTTAGTCACATCATCTTTTGTGTCTCTGAATTCCTCCAGCAGAGAAAACTATTGTTTCTCTAAACAAGAAGTAACCGTTCCATGAGCCAGGAAGTTGGATATAATAAGAGACCTTTGAGTTCTCAGACTTTCTTTCTGTTATCTCTAAAGTCACCATACTGGATGTTGAAAGGTTTTTATTTATAACATATTTTTGTGGCGTTGCTGATGGAAGCATAACATGTAGCAAATTGAATCATTTGCTTCAGCATTTTACATTGGAAAACTAAAAGACAGGATCCCTTTTTGTCTTCTCAGGTGAGCGTGTGGGAGCCTTCACTGTGGTCTGCAAAGATGCTGATGAAGCCAAAAGGGTGGAGTCACAGTTGAAGATCTTGATCCGTCCCATGTATTCCAACCCTCCAATCAACGGGGCCCGGATTGCCTCGACCATCCTAACCAGCCCTGACCTGCGAAAACAATGGTAAGAGCACACTGCCACTCCCCAGCCATCTGTCTGTCCCACCACTGATCTCTCAAAGCTCCTTTATAATCAGCAACTAGTGACATACAAATATCACGCAGCCTCCATATATGGAAGAGGCAGAAGGGAGAGAGGAGTGGGCATTTTTTTTTTTTTAGCACTTCCAAATAAATACATTGGAGACAAATGATTGAGAAATGGCAGGGTTTTTTATTCCATTATCTCCATGCTAAGTAAAACCTGCCTTCTCTTCAAATTGAAGTACCTTACATAGGAAAACTTTTTTAAGAACACTGTATTTTTGGTTCCTTAATCCTAGTAATAACTACCACCGAATCAGTATTTCTGCTTATTTTGAGTTTTTATTTTTCCTACCATCTGAATCTCTTGGCCCCTGTGCTCTTAGTCTTACTCGATCTCTTTAACCACAGTCCACATAAGACAGATATTTTGTATCATGACTCTGAACACATTACCTGTAAACATATATATAACTGACGTGGTTGTCCAAACTTAATATTAGGCTTCATGTGTTATATTTAAATTTTTTTTAATGTTTATTTATTTTTACGAGGGAGACAGAGCATGAGCAAGAGAGGGTCAGAGATGGGGGCACCTTGTGGCTCAGTTGGTTGGGCATCCAACTTCGGCTCAGGTCATGATCTTGCAGTTTGTGGGTTCAAGCCCTGCATCAGGCTCTGTGCTGACAGCTCAGAGCCTAGCGCCTGCTTTGGATTCTGTGTCTCCCTGTCTCTCCTTTTGTCTCTCTCTCTCTGTCTCTCAAAAATAAACATTAAAAAAATCAAAAAAAGAAAAAAAAAAGGGTCAGAGAGAGAGGGAGACACAGAACACAAAGCAGGCTCCAGGCTCTGAGTTGTCAGCACAGAGCCTGGTGCGGGGCTCAAACCCACAAACTGAGATCATGACCTGAGCCAAAGTTGAACACCAAACCAACTGAGTCACCCAGGCGCCCCTTCGTGTGTTATATTTTAATATTTTCTTTTTTTTTTTATTTAAATATTTCCTGAATGCCAGTTGCATCCATCTACCTTGAATTTATGACCTACTTATGAGTCATGACACACAATTTAGAAAAACTTTATCACCTACTAATGGGTCCTGACACAATTTAGAAAACCTTGCTCTAGATCAGAGGTTGGCACACTTCTAAGGATCAAATCTCGTTTGTTCCCTGTTCTTGTAAAGTTTTATTGGAACACAGCCGCACCCATTTTTGATGAATTACGTGTGGCTGCTTTTATGCCATATAGCAGAATTTAGTAGTTGTGACAGCAAATGGCCCACAAAACCTAACAAATTTATAATTTAGCCCTTCATAAAAAGTTTTCCATGTTAACTCTACTGGAACTTTAAAAAAATAAAAAAATTTAAAAAGTAAAAAATAAAAAGTTTGCTAACCCCCTGCTCTATATAATTCAAAGTTAATTAACCAAGGGGCATCTAGGTGGCTCAGTCAATTAAGTGTCCAACTCCTGATTTCGGCCCAGGTCATGATCTCACAGTTTGTGGGTACAAGCCCCACATTGGGCTCTGTGCTGAAAGTGTGGAGCCTGCTTGGAATTGTCTCTCTCCCTCTGCCCCTTCCCTGCTCGTGTTTTCTCCCCCCATCCCACCAAATAAATAAACTTAAAAAAAAAAAAAAGCCAAGATGCCCATGAACAATGTGATTTGTTATAACAAGAGTTTGTCCTGTGTAGCCAGTTAATTGGGGAAATAGATTCCTGAGTAGCTTCCTGAAGAGAAAAGCTAAATCTGTTGTCTGCTGCCTGCAAGGAACTTTATCTGCAACCCCCCAACTTTTCACATGACAGCTACTCTTTCTACCTTAAATTACTCCTGTGAAACATCGAAGTAAGTCTGGTTCAGGGTAGTTCTTTCAGTTCAGTAGTCCATGGAAGGCTTACCAAAATATTAACTACTTTTTAAATTCTGCTTTTTTCCATTATAACATTAACGTGTAAGTACATTTCAGAAAGTTTAGGAGAGGGAAAAAATTAACTGTAAATACAGTCACTATAACCCAGCTTTTTTCTTCACTATTTTTCATCATTGTAACATACTATATATTTTACTCCTATATATGCGTGTTGTAGGATTAGTTTCGATTTGTCTCTTAGAATTACACTAAGCTTTTTTTTTTTAATGTGTGCACATCAGTACACATCGAAAGTCTGTACTGTACAAAGATGACAAAGGTAGTATGCTGGATGAGTAAGACATTTCTACCTGTAGAGTTTATAATCCAGTGAGAAAGGTACGTGTATGGCATTGATAAAAGAGACAAGGAATAAAGGCGGATGAAAGGAGCAGCCATCGATTCTAGGGGGAAATGAGGGAGGACCTAATGAAGACAGCAGCATGCTGGCTGTGCCTTGAAGAGAAAAGGCGGCTTTTTTTCCCCCAAAGGAGATGAAGAGTAAATGAAAACCGGACAGATGTGCATGAAGAAAGGCACACATTATACGATGTGCACCAAAAGTCCCAAGTGGTTTTTTGTGGCAAAGACACTGAGTGGGAGGAGGATGGAGAAGGCAGCAAAGCTGGGAAGGTGGGAGCAGATAGATCATGGAGCACCTTCACTGGTATCTTGAGAAGTCTGAAGTTCATTCTGTGGGTATCAGGGAGCACGGAAGGGCTTCACCAAAGTTGCCCTGGATCTGGCCGTGGTCACACTCCCTGCCTTTAGCACCCGGCCTCAAAGTAAATGGAGCTGGAGAGATGGAACCGTAGGAAATGTAAACCCAGTGCCATCCCTAGAAGGGCCAGGGCTCCAGCTCCAGCCAGTAATCACTCTGCTAGTGCCGAGTTGCCAGCTTGCCATCTTTTCCAAGGGAGGACAAATCCATGTTTTTAGGAGCAAGTGCCCAATTGTAAATGTTTAACGAGTCACAAATGACTAGGACTGTCATTTGACTTGTAATTGGCGATTGTGATCTGTTCTGTGTATGGCCTCATCATAGGTGGTTAAAGAATGTGAACACATAAGAACTGCGGGTAAACTATAAATGTTTCCACAGTCGTCTAGTTGCTGAGAACAGATAAGAATTTCCTCTAGAGCCATAGGAATAGAATGGGAAGAGGAGATTCTGAGGAAAGCAGTGATTATGTACAGAACCGAGTGAGCCATGTGGATCAGGACTCCTTTCAGCCACCCAGATAGAATTACATCTCTTCCTGGGGCCTTCAACACAGCACTGTTCTATGCGTTCTTACCTTCTCTTGCCTCGTTCCATAGTTGGTTGTTCCCAGGTTTGTTCCCAGTGTCAAGTTGTAAGATTTACAGGCAAGGACTATGTCTCAAGCCTCCCTTTCTCCCTACCACCTAGCACGTGGCTTGGCACATTGTAGCCTCCCAGTGCACTGTCTTAACTGCAAACGCAGGAGTGTTTCTTCCATCCATGTTAAAAATAAAGTTATAGTCTACTATTTAAAACACAACTTTTGCCCCCACATAAAGTATGGAGAACCTTAGCCTTCCTAGGTTTGAGTCGTTCTTTCATTTTTCTTAATAACTCAATTATGTTAATCATTTTAGCTGCCTAATCAAAATAGTGTTCTAATAGAAAACAGAAGGCTATAACTAGCATATAACTCAGGATAGAACAAAGAATTGAGGCACACTAGGGGAATACTCATGTCAGCTGTGGCTTGTCTGTCAGTGCTTGTCCGGAATTGAGCTGCATCTTGGTGGGTTTTTGCACAGGTTGCAGGAAGTAAAAGGCATGGCTGACCGCATCATTAGCATGAGGACTCAGCTGGTCTCCAACCTCAAGAAGGAGGGCTCCTCTCACAACTGGCAGCACATCACTGACCAGATTGGCATGTTTTGTTTCACAGGACTGAAGCCTGAACAGGTGAGTGGACTCCAGTTTCTCCTCAGCTGACCAACTGATGAGTCTTTGCAAAATGATGGAATTCCTCATAGATCACTTAGCTGTTCAGATTACTGTTAAAACAGTCGTTTGAAGCCCTTTTAGGTAAAGGAAGAGTGTAGCATTCATTTTGTTTTGTTCTTAGTCATTTACCTGTCTGTGTCCCCCATGAGGTTGCACACTGCTGAGGAGCAGAGCACGTTTTGATCATTTTTGTGACCACTGCTGCTTCTCTGAAGAGTTTCCCAAACCAAAAGGAGCCTGAATATTGATAGGAGACATAGCTGTTCCATAGCTGGATTCTGGATCTATCTTTCCTACAAATGCTGAAATGAGAGTTTTTTGTTTTTTGTTTTTTTGTTTTTTTTTGTTTGTTTGTTTGTTTGTTTGTTTTCCTGTCCACACCTCGGTATTCTTCATCCTACTTTAAGATAGCATTTTGTCCTTCTCTCCCTCTGCACTAGCCTACCAAATTCTGGGAATAGGGTTTAAACGAGAAAATAGAGTTTTCTGTTATTTTCCTGTTTTAACACTTGGCCACCATGCCACACCTGGCTGGGCAAATCCCCCTGCCTGGGAGTGCTCCTGTACTCTTTTCTCTGCAGGTGGAGAGGCTGACCAAGGAATTCTCCATCTACATGACAAAGGATGGCCGCATCTCTGTGGCAGGAGTCACCTCGGGCAACGTGGGCTACCTTGCCCACGCCATTCACCAGGTCACCAAGTAATTTCCCTGCTGAGAAAGAGCAAACAGCCTTCCTGTCTGCAGCCTCTGCTATTGTGAGATTCACACAGAGGAAGGAGGAGGGCAGGTGGCGGTGAGCAGGTCATTTCTTTTCAGCGACAGTACTTAACACTCAACCATTGTGTTTCTCGGAGAAGAACATGTAGTGAAATAGGGCAGAGGCATCTGTGGCTGGTGTCTGAAACTTTGTGGCTCAAAACCAAACTCCTGCTCATGCTTTAACTCCAGCTGTTCCAAGAGTTTACATGTATAAGAAAGCCCAAAAAAACCTGTCGATCATGCCATTGCAATGTTTCTGAAGCTTTAACTGGAGCACCATATGGTGTTGGGGCACCTCTGCAGATCCAGCACGAGAGTAGCACCTACAAGAGGTGTTGTAGGAAGACCTCATTCTAACATTAGCAGTCAGTCCCGTGTCCTCCCGTGATTGAGCAAGCTTATCAACAGACCTTGTTCCAGAAATCATGTTTCATGAAAACCAGCAAGTCTGCTGCCATTGCAGGGAGGAAAATAAAAGATACTGTTTCCTGTCTTATTTAAGGGGGGGGGAAAGGCCCTTCTTTTTAATACTTTCAGGCATTTTAATGTTCTTCTCTTCTCCCTTATCATTGCTGTTCTTTTCCTTACGCACAGAGACCTATAACTAGCCTAGATTTTCACCCTCTTCTCTTGCTCAATTGATCATCAACCCCATCCTATAGGATTTACTTATTTGAAGAATGAAGAACATATTTTACCGTTCATCCCATACCCTCACCTTTCTCATCAGAGAATAGAGAATAAGTCACTGCACTTAATTTTTGTGTCCTCTTCAACGATGGTCTCCTGTCGAGGTGTCGCCTCTGCCCAGTTGGACCCCTCACTTCATCCAGTGCGGTCGTGCAGTCTCTCGTCTCACATCATGAGCAGGCCATGCAGGGCAGACCAGGAAAGAGGATATCTGGGCTTTAGTTTTAACCTTTGTGTGCTGCCAGCTAGGCTCAGGCTTCACCCTCTGGAAAGAAAACCGCCATCTGCTCCGATCACGTAGACTTCTTGCAGCCTGGTTTCTCTGTTTAAAATAAAGATACTGTAGACCCCACCACTGTCTACTATGTTATGTTTTTCTTTAATGGAAGGAAAGGGTGGGAGTGGCTCTGTGTCCCAGAAGTGTGCGGTCATGTTCAGCTGCCCATAAGCCAGTGGGTGTGTTAGCTGTTCCAAATGTAAACTGAAGCCACGTCTTTGTCTTGCGATTCGGCCTGTCTAGTCCAGCGATGTTGAAAATGCAGGTATAATCCTTTAGATTTTTGGGGACATGTGGAATACCTCAAAGGAACCGCAGGGATGAAGAAGGGGGGTGGATGGGCAGTGGTGACTAGGTGTCTACAGGAGCTAAGCATGTAATATAAACAGTGAATGTAAATTAAAACTGATGTGAACTAGAGATGAGATCATGACTGGTAAGCAGCCTTCGTCTCAGTATTGACTGGCAGGGAAGTGACAGCACTGCGAGAACCAAAAGTTTAGGGTTGTGGGTCTTAAGTTTTTTTAATAAAATGAAAATCCTTGGGGCGCCTGGGTGGCGCAGTCGGTTAAGCATCCGACTTCAGCCAGGTCACGATCTCGCGGTCCGTGAGTTCGAGCCCCACGTCAGGCTCTGGGCTGATGGCTCAGAGCCTGGAGCCTGCTTCCGATTCTGTGTCTCCCTCTCTCTCTGCCCCTCCCCCGTTCATGCTCTGTCTCTCTCTGTCCCAAAAATAAATAAATAAACGTTGAAATAAAATGAAAATCCTTGTTTTTATGGGAGGCCAATTGATGCTTAAAAGTTGGTAACTAATTCAATTTTTTTTTAATGATTTGTAAGCAAGATGCAAGCAATAGATTGCCAGTGTGGGGCCTTTAGCCTGAAGTCATGTGCTCTGTCAGCAGACTTCTCGCACTAGTGGCATCTGCTTAACATCAGTGCTACGCAAGGCTATTCTGTCCCCTCTGCTTCGTGCTAGGAAGCATTCAAGATGGGACGGCTACTGGCCAGACAGACCGTGGAACAGGAGTCCGGCTCAGAGGCCATCCACGGTGTTCTGACAGTTGTTGGGAGGGGAAAGTGGGTTCTTGTTTCTCCTCACTCCCTGAGGGACACAGTGCATGGGGAGGTCACTCCTGACCCTTGGCTCCTCTGCTAATGGAAACACCACGGTGGTAAAAGGAAAAGTGAATGGACTGGATCACTGGATGTCTTTGGAAATCTCTTTAAATAAAATGAACATTAATTGATCCATAAAGGAACTAACTGCCTAGGTTAGGAGAAACTGCTTTAAGTCTCCTTGTCTGGAGCTGAAAGGTTGAAGGTTGGCTGCCAAAACCTCAACCAAAAAAGGAACTTAACTGCCCTGCTGACTTGTTATTTTTAAACCCATGTATTACCAGCTCACCCTGGACTGGACTAAGTCCCGTTCCTCACTGAAAACAGAGCTGGGGGATGTGAACCTGATGCTTCTCTCCACTGTCCAGGCTGTTTGCTTCACCTTTTCCTGGTTTCTTAGAGTCTAAAATGTTAACATTCTTCCACCTGATGGAGGAAATTGCCCACTCAGAATAGTCTTGCCTTTGTTCTGTTATAATTTAAGGTCTAATCATCCCCCAAACTGGATTGATTTTTAAATTCTTGTTTTTAACGTTTATTTTTGAGACAGAGACAGCATGAACAGGGGAGGGGCAGAGAGAGAGGGAGACACAGAATCTGAAACAGGCCCCAGGCTCTGAGCTGTCAGCACACAGCCCGACGCGGGGCTCGAACTCACGGACCATAAGATCATGACCTGAGTCGAAGTCGGATGCTTAACCAACCGAGTCACCCAGGCGCCCCTGGATTGATTTTTAAAATATTGGTTCCCTGGTCTTACCTTTGGGCATTCTGACTCAATATGTCTAAGGCTTGGGAATCTTTTTTTTTTTTTTTAATAAAAAACTTTCTAGGTGGTTCACATATAGCTGACCCATGGACCAGTCCTTGGGTATTCTTAGACTGCTTCAAGCTTACATCGAAACAACCAAAGTCCAGGGGCACCTGGGTGGCACAGTCAGTTAAGTGTCTGACTTGGGCTCAGGTCATGATCTCACAGTTATGAGTTCAATCCCCACCTTGGGTGCTGCACTGACAGTGTGGAGCCTGCTTCAGATTCCCTCTCTTTCTCTCTCTTTCTCCTCTGCCCCTCCTTCACTTATGCTCTCCCTCTTAAAAATAAATGTTAAAAAAAATTTTTTAAGGAATGAAGTACTAATATATTCCTCAAATGGGTGAATCTTGAAAACAGTATGCTGAGTGAAAGAAGGCAAAATATATGTGATAAAGTCACAGGTCAGTCTCTCTGAGGTGGATGTTCTTTGGATGCATCTAAAAATCCTACATGTTCATTCTCTAAGGATCACTACAATTATGTCCACTTTTACCTTATTTGTATTACTTTTAAAATTTGCTCTTTTCTAATTAAAAAAAAAAAGTCATGGACACCTGCCTGGCTCAGTCGGTAGAGCATCCAACTCTTGATCTCAGGGTCATGAGTTCGAGCCCCACGTTGGGCATGGAGCCTACTTTAAATTTTTTAAAAATTTTTTTTCAACGTTTTTTATTTATTTTTAGGACAGAGAGACAGAGCATGAACGGGGGAGGGGCAGAGAGAGAGGGAGACACAGAATCGGAAACAGGCTCCAGGCTCTGAGCCATCAGCCCAGAGCCCGACGCGGGGCTCGAACTCACGGACCGCGAGGTCGTGACATGGCTGAAGTCGGACGCTTAACCGACTACGCCACCCAGGCGCCCCGGAGCCTACTTTAAAAAAGGGGAGTTGCCTGGGTGGCTCAGTCAGTTAAGTGTATCTGACTCTTGGTTCCTGCTCAGGTCATGATCTCAAGGTTTGTAAGTTGGAGCCCTGCATCAGCCTCTGCTCGGGCACCATAGAGCCTTCTTGGGATTCTCTGTCTCCCTCTTTCTCTGCTCCTCCCTCACTTGTGTCTCTCTCTCTCTCTCTCTCTCTCTCTCTCTCTCTCTCTCTCTCTCCCAAAATAAATATTTCTTTAAAAGTCACATATTCGACAAAAAGTCACAAGTGACTATTTTTATGAAATGGCAATACTGGGTAACTCCATAGAAGCAGAGTAGGTTTGTAGTTTCCAAGGGCCTACAGGAAGGAGGAGTAGAAAGTGACTACTAATGATTACAGAGTTTTTGAGAGAGTGATGACAATGCTCTGAGACTGGGTAGGTTGCAAAATTCTGAACATAGCAAACACCACTGTATTGGACACTTTACAAGGGTGAATCTTGTGGTAAAATGCATAATGAAGCTCAATAAAGTTATTTGTTTCAAAAACTTGCAGGGGTGCCTGGCTGGCTCAGTTGGGAAAAGCATGGGAAGCTTGATCTCAGGGTTGAGTTCGAGAGCTGCCTGTTGAGTGTAGCAATTTCTTAAAAAACAAAACAAAACTTGCAAACAGCTCAGCTATCCTTCAGCAAGTGATTACACAAACTGGTACATACACACCATGAAATACTACTCAATAATAAGACATACACGACAACTTGGATGTGTCTCTGGGAATTAAGTACAGAAAACCAGTCCTAAGTTACAAACTGTTTGATTCCATTTTTTTAATTTAATTTTTTAAATGTTTATTTATTCTTGAGACAGAGACAGAGCATGAACAGGGGAGGGGCAAAGAGAGAGGGAGACACAGAATCCGAAACAGGCTCCCGGCTCTGAGCTGTCAGCACAGAGCCTGACATGGGGCTCGAACCCATAAACTGCGAGATCATGACCTGAACTGCAGTCAGTCGCTTAACTGACTGAGCTACCCAGTGCCCCTGTTTTTGCTTTTTTAAGTCTATTCATTTAATTTGAGAGACAGCAGGAGCAAGGGGGGAGGGACAAAGAGAGAGAGACTCTCAAGCAGGCTCTGCACTGTCAGCATGGAGCCCAACGCAGAGCTTGGTCTCACCAACCATGAGATCGTGACCTGAGCCAAAATCAAGAGTCAGACCCTTAACCAACTGAGCCACCCAGGCACCCCCATATTATTTCTTATAACTGCATATGAATCCACAGCAATCTCAATAAAAATTTCAGTTAAAGATGATTTGGGTTATGTGGTATTTCCTGTGTTCCCTCATCAATGAGGATCTTGATTCGTGGACAGATACATGTAGTGGAGAGTATATTCTCATATGACAGACCCGGGACATTGGAATGGCAAAGATGACGTGACAACTTGAAAATGTTGCACACAACCAGGAACAGAAGCCAGGGCTCTGGACACCCATTCCCTCATTCCACAAATATTTTTTTATATGAGTAACTAGATACCTCAGAAACTTTTAGCATCTAGGCCCTGAGGTTATGGCCATGAACAATACTCAGACCAGTCCTCTCACAGAAAAGATCACACAGCTCAAGTGGGTAAAAGCGGTCACTCACTGTCAGTGAAAGAAACTCCAGGGTCACTGGTTGTGGGTCTGAGGCCAGGAGGGAGACACAGGAGGATAATGAGGCCAAATCGCTTTTGTCCGGTTCCTGGGCCTGGCAAAGACACCAACGCTCCTAATGTTCTTCCTAAAAGGAAGGAGGAATGTTTCGCTTTGGCTAAGAGACCAGGATTAAAACTAACAGGATAGGGAAGACTGGGTAGCTCGGGTCATGCTCTCACGGGTGTCGAGGGTTCCAGCCCTGTGTCAGGCTCTGTGCTGACAGCTCAGAGCCTGGAGCCTGCTTTGGATTCTGTGTCTCCCTCTCTCTCTGTCCTTCTCTGCTTGTGCTCTGTCTCTCTCTTTCAAAAATAAACATTAAAAACATATATATATATATATATATATATATATATATATATATACACACACACATATATATGTGCATCTATACATATGTGTATAGATACACATATATATGTATAGATAGATAGATATAGATATAGATATAGATATAGATATAGATATAGATATAGATATAGATATAGATATAACTAACAGGTTATGCATGGTGGTCTGGGAGCGGAGAGTGGCTCGCAGCAAATGTGTGGTTGAGGATTCAGAGGGCCGGTGCCGTCCAAGCCTAAACCCTGCAGAAAACTACAACTTCCAGCGTCTACCGCGGCCCGCCTCTGCCCTGGCTGTCATGTGACCTCGGCTCACGTGTCTCTGCAGCCGGCTCGGGTGGGAAGCACCTTAGGTAGGTGGTAGGAGGTGGAGGCGGTGGAGGGTGGAAGTGTTAAGTCTCGGACCCCAGCTGTCTAGAGCCCTGCCCACTCCGTGCGCGGCTCCGAAGCCCGGCGTCGTCGGTCCCCCGCCAGCCCTCAAGAGGACCGGCTTTGCCGCGGCGCCGTAGTTCGGGCTGTTTCCACCTAGTGCTAGGCCTGAGCGCCTTCCTAGCTTACCTCACAGCAGCCCACTCGCCTTGCTCGGGGCCTGGGGATCTTCCCCTCCGCGCCGGGTGCGCCCTAACCCACCTCCCAGTGCAGCCCTCCCTGCTTATTTCTGGGATCCAGCCCCAGACTGGACTGGGAACCCGCTCCGGTTGGGATCTGAGAGGGCCTATTGCAATGGTTACAGCTCTGGCCTTGAGCCTGTGGACATCCTTCTTCTGGTTCTGCCGACTATCTGCTGTGACATTAGTCTAGCCTCTTTCCTTCCCTGGGCCTGTTCCTCTAACTGATCTGGTGCTCCATTATTGAGTTAGCGTCAGAGCTGCTGACGCTCTGCTGACCAGCGCAGAAACAGCTCACACTCTTCTCTCCACTGACAGCAGATTTTAGATAAAGTCTTGAAGAAGAAATTGGGGCCAGAGAGGGAAGTGAGGAAAATCAGATCCCAGATCTTCGAGAAGGAGCTGTAAGGACAACACACCCTCCACCATAGCCCATCAGGCAGAAGGAGAAGGTAAGGTGGGGACAATGGAACCGGGGACTTCACATGGAAGGACAGCCGAGAGAACTTGGACCAGTGCAGAGACCTCTGTGTCTGAGATGTGAGCAGAGTGGAGGAGGGGGTCTCACAGCTCTGGGAGCGCTGACTTTGCAGGGCTCTTTCTTGAGCTATGCTGGAAACCTGGGAGCCCAGAGCTCTCTGCCTCCACTACTCACAGCTTTGATTTCTTTTTTTTTTTTTTTTTTTTTTTTTTTTTTCTGTGTTACTGGTTGAGTAACAGGTTGCATAAGAGGAAGCCTGTGGCATCTGATCTTTCTGGACTTGGAGCCAGCAGTAGAGATATTTCCTCTGGAGCTGTGTCCCTTGGTTGCATGCTTGGTGAGAGCACCCAAACTCTCTGTTTTCCCTCTCATGAGCGTATGGTTCCCATCTTTGTTCATCCATCACCAGGAGAAGCAATGAGAAGCATCCGACGACCTGGGGGTGGGCGGTGGCCTCATTAGCCATTCTAAACCCCTCAGTGTGCTGAGGGCATCAGAGAGACGCCTCTCTGATAGGCAATGGTTAGGTCAGTCACAAGGGAGAAGAGTGAGAGTTAGCCTTGAATTTTCAAGGGCTTTGAAAGCTACACAGAATTTAGACTCTGGGCTAGAGAGCAGTATGTTGGATTGTAATATATTGAAATACCCACACTTCTAGGTGAGGGCTGCGATTGCAAACCCTGTGGTGTGAAAACAGGCTGGGAGGCCAGATAGATTTAGACCCAAATCCTGCTCTGCCTTTTGCTAGCATGTGACCCTGGGTCAACGATATGATCTCTCTGAACCTTATGACCACTGTGATAAGGACTGAATGAGATAAGATATGTCCAAGATACTTCTGCCCAACAGTAGTGTAGCCTCTCCGTAGTGCTGATGTGTTAGTATTCCGCTCTCTTAGGTTTAGGACTTATTTACCTATGGGTCTCTAAGCCTGAAGCAAGCAGGCTTTACATCAGATACATTTCTGCCTCTGCCACCATACACTGTGACACCCAAATGCAGTGCTCTGCAGAGGCACACCTGGGTTTGAATGTCAGCCATATGACCTTGGGAATGTTGTTTCAGCATTCTGTGCCCATGTCAGGATAACAGTAGTACCTGTGTTTCCCATCTAGGTTGAGAAGAGCCAGAGCTCACAGGCCTCCTAGAATAACAGCCCCAAACAGGCTAGTGCCACCCTCCAGCTGCCCAGGGGATGTGGTTGTGAGGCAGAATCCACAGACCCCGTGGGAAGAGGGCTCTGAGTGCCATGGCCCAGGTCAGCATCAACAATGACCTTGGCGAGTGGGGTCTGAGCACGGACTCCGGGGAGCGGGCCCGTCTGCTGCAGAGTCCCTGCGTGGACACAGCCCCCAAGAGTGAAGGGGAGGCGTCTCTTGAGAGTCTGGGCAGAGGCACCACTTCCACAATTGGGGCCATCTTCATCGTCGTCAATGCCTGCCTGGGTGCAGGGCTGCTCAACTTCCCAGCGGCCTTCAGCACCGCAGGGGGCGTGGCAGCCGGCATCACGCTGCAGATGGTGAGTGTGCTGGCCGTAAGGGCAGAAATGCAGTTCAGGTGTTGGGTCTGAGCTCTTTACCTTGGAAGGGAGGCTTTGCCTCAAGGATAGTCAGTCAATGACACAGGCTACCACTGCTCCCACCCTCACCCTTGGCAGACATTACTAACCTATCCCAGCACTCTTTCATCTGAGCCCAGGTGAGGCTGCAGAAGGCTTCCCAGCAGTTTGGACATCGACTGCATATTTAATAATTTTGTAGTTTATGTTTAAAAAGTGGGCTCTTACCTTTTAGAACTACATGCTGGAATATTTACTGGTGAAATGATTTGATAGCTGGTATTTCCTTCAACATAATCCAGAGTGGCAGAGGGAAACAAGATGAGCCATGAGTTGATTATTTTTGAAGCTGAGTGATGGGTGCATGGCGGTTAATGATACCATTTTGTCCCTCTTCTGTGTATTTGAAATTTTCCACAAAACTTCTTCGTTTTTAAAGAAAATCTCAACTCAGCAGCCTCCAGCCATGTGGTAAAGTTGCCTACAAGATGAGGCTTATTTACCAAACTGGTGGTAGGCATTGGCCTAGTAAATGCTGAGCAAGATCAGGCTGCCCTTTGTTGCCAGGCCTGTCCCACACCCTGTGGCTCTGTCCTGCTTGCAGGGCATGCTGGTCTTCATCATCAGCGGCCTCGTCATCCTGGCCTACTGCTCCCAGGCCAGCAATGAGAGGACCTACCAGGAGGTGGTGTGGGCTGTGTGTGGCAAACTGACAGGCGTGCTGTGTGAGGTGACCATTGCCATTTACACTTTTGGCACCTGCATCGCCTTCCTCATCATCATCGGGGACCAACAAGACAAGAGTGAGGTTCCCCCTCAGTACCTACTTCATCCCTCCCACTCGGCCTTCGGGATCCTGGGTGGAGGAATGGGCACCAACACCTGCCCAAGGCCTAGCCTGGGTCCAGCCTTCTTCTGTGAATCCTCCCTCCTGGCTGCTGAGCCCATTAGACAGATGGAAGCCCTGAGGCTCAGCAGAGCAGGAGGGCCACAGCCTGCAGGAGCCTGGCATGACATTCTCTCCTTCCTCCCTGTGCAGTTATAGCTGTGATGGCAAAGGAGCCTGAGGGGGCCGGCAGCAGCTCCTGGTACACAGACCGAAAGTTCACTATCAGCCTCACTGCCTTCCTCTTCATCCTGCCCCTTTCCATCCCCAGAGAGATCGGCTTCCAGAAGTATGCCAGGTTCGGAGGCCCCACCCCAACCCAGGCCAGACAGAAGCTCTAATCACACACAGCTAAAGGCCCAGGCACTGCTGGAGAACCCCTCTCCTTCTGGGGCAGCCAAAGTGGGCAAAGCAGCGTGGACCACGGCTCACAAGGCCACCAGCATAAGATTTCCTTTTGTGTCTGCATCAAGGGAGACAGTGGCCCTTTGCATAGTGAGAGATCCTGTTCCAAATGTCCTTGTCACAGAAGAGACAGGTGGTTATCAGGAGTGTGAAGGGAGCTTCCAGGCCAGGACCTTGGCTTTCCCAGGGAGGAGGGGATTTTTTATCATTTGGAATTGTCAAGCCTGGCCCCATCTTCCATGCAGCTTAGTATGAAGGGACAGGACTGGCTTCCTGGCTCAGGGTGTGAAAAGCTGTGTAATTCTGAGCCATTTCCTGTGATCCACAATTGGCAGGGTCACACTTGGCTGTCTCCAAGGTCCCCTTTAATGTTGACATCCCCGTATTTGAATCTTCAGCCCTTTTACCTCCAGCGGGTCCTACTTCTCAAAGGCCCTTGTAGCAGTCACCAAGTGAGGGTTGCACTGACGGAAGAAACACATATGCTTTGAAGCCCAGACCTCTAAGCCGAACCAGTGCATTTCCTAATGGTCAGAAATGTTAGTCTGGTCCCCTCTTGCGGTCCAGCTCCCTCCAAGCTGTGACTGGTTTCTCTAAAACCTGTTTCTTTTTTTTTTTTTTTAAGTTTATTTATCTATAATAAATAATCTATACACCCAACGTGGGGCTCAAACTCATGACCCCAAGATCAGGAGTCACATGCTTTTCTGACAGAGCCAGCCAGGCACCCCTCTAAAGCTTATTTCTCATGCATTTTTTGAATCTTTGTTTGGAATAATCTCCCAATTTATTCAGTAGACACTGTGGTCACTAGAGCTGAGGGTAGATACCCCTGGGGTGGAATCAGAGAGAGGGCAGCTGGGGCTGGGGAAGAGGAAACTCAAACCATTCTTTCTGGCAGCTTCTTGAGCGTCGTGGGCACCTGGTACGTCACTGCCATCATTATCATCAAATATATCTGGCCAGATAAAGAGATGACCCCAGGGGACATCCTGACTAGGTGGGTAAGAACCCCAAGGAAGCCGCTACTTGGGCTCCAGGAAGTACTGGGTCAGACATCAAAAGGCCATACAGGTGCTCTTTTTAAAGCTCATTAGGTCACCAGAGCTTGACTTGTTGGTCATTGGAGAAAGGAGGCAAGAGTGAGAACCAACATCCAATATCCAATATCCAACAGATAAGCCATTGTAAGACTTGGCCTCCAGTTATGGAGACTACCAGGGTGGAATTGCACATTTTTGCAACTTGTCCTTATCTGTAATTTCTGTATGAGGATGAATCTGTTTTCTCATTTAAAAAAAAAAAAAGTTTCTTGTTTTTGAAAGAAAAAGGAAAGCAACTCCAGTGCAGCAACCAGAAATTCTGGATTTTGGTCCCAGGAGGGTCTTCCAGAGTCTCAGTGTACTGACCTGTGAAATGGAGATGTGCCCTCTCCCTGTTTCCAGACTTAAGGGGGTTGAATGTGTAGAATAGTGGTTGGTGGAGGCCATGGTGGGATGAGTGAAGAGTAAGGACATGGGGCGGTTGGTGGCTCTGTGGGATTCACAAGCAGCAGACTCTTGTGTGTTTGTCCACAGGCCAGCTTCCTGGGTAGCCGTGTTCAATGCTATGCCCACCATCTGCTTCGGATTTCAGGTGCCGGTTGCAAGGTTCCTGTTGTCCTCTTAGCTCACTCCCCACCCTGGGCAGGAACCCACATTATAGGGAGGATGGGGACATCCTGGGAGGAAAGGCAGAGTCAGAGCACTGGGACTTGTCCCTTGTCCCTGGTGCCTTTGTCCCCAAACTGCCTCCCTCTGGAAACTGGGAAGGGGTCACTTCCCCACCATAACTGTGACCTTCACCCTAACAGTGCCACGTGAGCAGTGTGCCGGTCTTCAATAGCATGCGGCAGCCCAAGGTGAAGACCTGGGGTGGGGTGGTGACAGCCGCCATGGTCATAGCCCTCGCTGTCTACATGGGCACGGGTGAGTGCTCCCCTCTGATGGCTGGGCTTAGAGTGCTCCCACTTTTCCTCTTTGTCTCCAAGTCCTCTGGCCAAGCTTTCCTGGGGACAGCCCAGCGTTCCCAGCATATCAAACACTTCTGTAGGCATTGGCTTGAACCTGGGCTGCTTTGGGCCTCCTCCCCCACAAATGAGAGAGATGTATTCACCCATTCACTTGGCAGCTGTCAGTCAGTGCCTCGTGAGTGCTGGGAACTGTTCCCAGCACAGGAGATGCCGTGAAGATTGACAGACCTGGTCCTGCTCACCTGGAATTGACAGTCTAGCCAGAGAGTCTTACAAGAGTAAGGCAGGAGTCAGTAAGGACATCCAGACAGTGGGGAGTGCCACCACAACAGTGAGACAGGGAAGCTGTGAGTGGGACTAGGAGACGTGGTGACAGTCTCCATGGTTCACAGGAGGCTCCTGTCTAAGGGGGTGGCATGTAGGGAGCCCCAGTGATGAGGAGCAAGCATCTGAAGGGCTGAGAGAAGAGTGTTCCAAACAGAGAGGCAGGAAATGCCAGGCCCCTGAGGCAGGGACAGACAGGGCTGTGCAGCTGGAGTGGGGTGAGTTGGGGGTGGGGGGCAGGCAGGGAGGCCAGACAGGGACCAGAGTAGGTCCTGTTGGGCGTGAGGACTATGGGGAGCCCAAGAGGAAGCATTTCAAGCAGGGGCACATCTCAACAAAATATGGCTGCGGGCGCCATGTGGAGAATGGTTTGGATGACAAAGCAGAACAGGAAGACCAGGCCATGATTCCTTCCACAGGTGTTATGGGGCCAGCATTGTTCTACCTCTGAAGACAAAGCCAGGAGCAAGAGGGGCAAATAGGCCAAGTCCCTGTCTTCCTGGGGCTCGTGTTCTGGCTGGAGAGACACACAATGAATAAGTGTAAAAGGAAAACACACACACACACACAGGAGAGTTCTGAGGAAAATAGAGCAGGGTGCTGTGAGTGAGCGCCCAAGGTCAGGGGTTATTGTGGATGGGCAGGGCGGACTCATTCTCTGAGGAGGGGACACCAGAGCTGTGACCTGAATAGTGAAGAGATAGGGGTGCGAAGGGTTAGACAGACAGAAGGTTAGTGCAGAAGCTCCGAAACAGGAACGTGCTGGGTGAGCTCAGGATGACAAAGGTGGCAGTGGGGAGGGGATGTGAGAAGTCAGGGACAAAGCCTCGGGTCCCAGCCTGACACCCCTCTTAGCCTCCAGAGCTGCTCCAGCGCCCTCCCCATCTGAGTTGCAGCCTGGAGTAAATGGTCCATCCCCCTCACCCTCGCAGGATTGCCCCTGCCAGCCCTCTTGTCCCTGTCCTCAGGCATCTGTGGCTTCCTGACCTTTGGAGCTGCTGTGGACCCCGATGTGCTCCTATCCTACCCCTCGGAGGACATGGCTGTGGCTGTTGCCCGTGCCTTCATCATCCTGAGCGTGCTCACCTCCTACCCCATCCTGCACTTCTGTGGGCGGTGAGCCCCCTCCCCACCCCATGGGAGTGCTCCCTCTCACCAGACTCCTCAGCATCCCTGAGAGCCCTTTGAACATAGTCCTTTGGCCTTTTGTGAGTCCTCTAAGAACCTGTAGTCAGATCCTTCCCTGAACACCTAGCCTCTGGCGTACCCAGACCCTTCCTTTTCAGGAGGATAATAGCATCAGTTCCCACGAGGTGAGCATGTCCTGGGCCAGGCCAGGCCCTAAGCACATCACATCCACCATCCCGTCCAGTCCCCATGGCAACCACAAGAGTACTGCTGGACCCATTGCACAGAACAGGAAACAGGATCAGCGCTTAGGGCCTTACCCCTAGTCTACGCACTCAGAGCTCTGGCTCTGTGAACCGGAGGTGGGGGCCTCTGAGACACTCTCTGTGTGGGCAGGGCGGTGATCGAGGGCCTGTGGCTGCGCTACCAGGGGATGCCCGTGGAGGAGGACGTGGGGCGGGAGCGGCGGCGACGCGTGCTCCAGACTCTGGTCTGGTTCCTGCTCACCCTGCTGCTGGCACTCTTCATCCCTGACATCGGCAAGGTCATCTCAGTCATCGGAGGCCTGGCTGCCTGCTTCATCTTTGTCTTCCCAGGTTTGGACCTGTGCCCGCCTCCTGCACCCCCACCACCCTCCCCCCCTCCCCCACCCCGCCCATGCAGTACTGGCTCCCAGGGTCTCCCGGCCTCAACTCCTCCCTTGCTTACCTACCAGGAGAGTAACCACCAGCCCTTACTAATCACCCACCTCAGGCTCTGCACTAACCCCTGCCCCTCCTGAAAAGAAGGGATAGATGTTATCTCCATTCTGTTGATGAGATGTGAGGAGGTTAAACAGACTCAACCATTGAGTAACAACTTTTCTGACCCAAGTCTGTCTAGGTGCACAGCCTACACTCTTAACCTTTCATTCGCTTCTCTGTTGCTGCCTGACTGTTAGGGATCCGGCTGGTTCAGCCCATTACAGCCCAGAGAGTGCCAGGGTCTGGCGGCAGCACCCGGATACAGAAGTCGGGAGACCCAAGTTTCAGACACAAGTCTGCCACCGGATCCCCAAGAAGTGCTCCCACCTGCCCAGCCATGAGTTCTGCCTGTACCCAGCTTATTTCTCTCTAGGAGACCAACTTGAAAGTCCTTGCCACTTTGCAAGGAGCAGGGGGGGCCACATCTGCTCAGAAGTGCCCTGGGAAGGGCCCTCGGGGTGGTGGGGGCTACTGCTGAATCCCCTTCCGTGGCTGCCCCTTTGGCTCTGGGGCTCGCCTGCAGCCCGAGGAGAGCCTGTCAGACGCTGGCCTCTCCCGGGAGAGCAGATGCAAGGCCTCCGACTGCACGTGGAGTGGGGCAGAGGTGAAGAGTAACACAGGCCTTTCTCCATTCACCGCTACCTCTTGGTAAAGGGGGAGGGTGGGCCTGAGTGAAGGAGCCCGCCTGAGCTTTCGGGGCCACGTCTTCTCTTCCAGGGCTCTGCCTCATTCAAGCCAAACTCTCGGAGATGGAAGAAGTCAAGCCAGCCAGGTAAAGCAGAGCCCGGGGTGTGTGGAGGTGCCAGATGAGGGATGGGCTGGTGGGGGCGGGGGTGCTTAAAATGGGGAGAGATCAAGAGACCTGTGGACTTAAAAATAGCAGAAGAGTTTTTGGGGCACCTGTGTGGCTCAGTCGGCTAAGTGTCCGACTTCGGCTCAGGTCATGATCTCACGGTTTGTGAGTTCGAGCCCCGCTTCATGCTCTATGCTGACAGCTCAGAGCCTGGAGCCTGCTTCAGATTCTGTGTCTCCCTCTCTCTCTGCCTCTCCCCCACTCATGTGCGTGTGCACTTTCTCTCAAAAATAAATAAACATTAAAAAATTTTAAAAACAAGACAAACCTCATACCTTTAAAAAAAAAAAAAAAAAGGCTTGGGGCGCCTGGGAGGCTCAGTCGGTTAAGCGGCCAACTTCGGCTCAGGTCATGATCTCACGGTCCGTGAGTTCAAGCCCCGCGTCAGGCTCTGTGCTGACAGCTCAGAGCCTGGAGCCCATTTCAGATTCTGTGTCTCCCTCTCTCTCTGACCTTCCCCCGTTCATGCTCTGTCTCTCTCTGTCTCAAAAATAAATAAACGTTAAAAAAAATTTTTTTTTAAAAGGCATAAGAGTCGGCTAAATACCTAAGAAATGGGTGGCACATGCTAGCTGTGACAGTTTAAATGCTGCTGAAGGACTTTAGAGAAAAAAGTGGAAGTTCCTCTTGCCCCTACAACCCACTCCCCACCACATCCCTTCTCCTGAGAGCTCTCTGTCATCAGTATGGTCTTCTAGTTGTTTCTGTGTGTGCATACATGTCCAAATACATAGAGCTACGCATACGTATGCACAAACACATGAAATTTTGTGTCTGGTTTGGTTTTTTCAAAAATGGCTTCATGCCAGACGCTTTTCTACCACTTGCTTCCTTTCACTTAACCATGTGTGTTAGAGATCACTCTACATCAGCACAAGAAGATCCATCCACTTCTTCCCTTTTTTAAGGGCTGCGGAATGTTCTAGTGTGTGAATGTGTGAATACTCTTATACGTGTGCATCTTGACACACCTGTTTCGAGGATCTTACTAGGATCAATTCTTAGAAAGAAGTTGCTGGATCAAGGGGCATGCTCATTTTTACTTCTGCACATAGGTTCAAATTTCCCTCTAGAAAACCAGTTAGAGTCCTAGCAGTAGAGTGAGGGTACCCTGTTCTCCACACCCTTGCCAGTATTGTCTAGAACAGCCTTTTTTTTTTTTTTAATATTTATTTATTTTTGAGAGAGAGAGAGAGAGACAGAGTGTGAGCTGGGGAGGGGCAGAGAGAGAGGGAGACACAGAATCTGAGCAGGCTCCAGGCTCTGAGCTGTTAACACAGAGCCCTACACAGGGCTTGAACCCATGAACCATGAGATCATGACTTGACGTTTGACCAACTGAGTCACCAGGCGTCCCAGAACAGCCTTTTAAATTTGTGTTAGTCTAGTAGATGAAAAACACAATATTGTTTTAATATCTACATTTCCTTGAATAGTACAGAGGTTGAAAACAGCTTGTAACCTTTTTTAAAAGAATTATATTTGCATGTTCTATATACTTCATTCTATAATGAAGTAATATTCATTATAGAAAACTTTAAAAGTACAAGTGTAAGGAAGAAATTTTGAGTCATCCTTAATGTCAATACCCTGTTGTATCCTTTTACTGCCTTGTCACTATATTTGATACATATATTTGCAGATGTCTGCGCTTTTTTTTTTGTAAATGGAATGGATCACACTCCATGTGACCTGCTTTTTCCTGAACATGTTTCCATCAGGAGGCGTGCATTCTAATCCTGGTTCTGCCCTTGGCTTGCTGTGACCTGTCAATGAGCTCCATTAGGTCTTGGTCTTCTGACCCATGGACTGGATCTTACACTTGGCCCCACATACCTTTGTATGAAAAGTCATTTAGAAGTAGGAAGTGCTCTACTCACTAGAGAAATGCTATAAGTAATTACAATAATTAACTGACACACACACACACACACACACAAGTCTGCAAAGCCAAGGGTAGGTTGACTGACTAGGCCTCTCTCTCCTGCCTTACAGCTGGTGGGCGCTGGTCAGTTATGGTGTCCTCTTGGTCACCCTGGGAGCCTTCATCTTCGGCCAGACCACAGCCAACGCCATCTTTGTGGATCTCTTGGCATAACCACTGCCTCCCAGGCAACACATGGCCTTTGCCACTGGACCCAGGAGCCCATCTCTTAGAGTTGTGGGGTCACCTTGAGTCCAGCATCATTCCCAACTGCTGGTAGGATGACATCTGGACATCCTTTTCCAAGAACGGTTCTGGAGTAAAATCAGGCCTCACACCTCTGGATGGCTCAGACCCAGCTCCCCCTGCTCTCCAGTCCCGGCAGTTCCACAATGGAGGGAGGAGGTCTTGTATCACAGAAGAACCTTCTCTGTCCTTCAACTCTCGACTTCTCCACCCCTGAAAAGCATGGGTGAGGAGGATCAAAACATCTCAGAAAAAAGACCGCAGCCTGACTTTTCTTTGGAGAAAGTATGGGCAAAGGGCCACTCAACAGAGCACCCTGTCCTGAGCAGGACCTGTGCTCATTATCCCGGGACTCAGTGCCTGCTCCAGTTGGGCAGCCGCTTGGCCAGCCGTGACTTCTCTGGGATCTGGCAATTTCCAAAGGTAGCACAAAAGTCATACAGACGCACAGAGGTAGATAGAGTCATGCCTTGTCCACCCCCAGCCTGGGTCCAAAGTGAACCTGTAGACCTCTTTTCCGTGGCTATTTGACATCTCCCAAGACTTTGAGGCCTCACCCTCTTTCCCCAAAGCTGAGGGTCCAGGCATCCTTCTCCTCCTCCATCTCCAGACATCATCAAGTCTAATGTTTACAAACGGTGCCAGCCCGGCTCTGACCCAAAGGACAGGGGCCGTCCCGTGCCACCACGGTGCTGTGAGTACTCCTCAGTTAGCTTTCCCCTTGGCAGGAAGTCTGTTTATCTCACTCAGATTCCAGATGGGCCCCTCGTTTCTGTGGCACAGGGTGGGTAAGAGAGAAGGCTGGGAATCTTTCAAACCCACGTAGGTTGGGTCGGTCAGGGTCCAGGTGAGCCTCTCTGTTACCTTCTCTTTCAGTGACTGCTTCTCTCTGCCTGCCCTCTGCTCCCCTCTCCCCTGGCAACCCCAGCAGGATAGCCCACAGAGAAGAAGAGCAGCCGAGTTGTCACTGACTGGGCAGCACTTGAGTGTAGTCACGCCGGTCTAGAAGTTTCCCTTCTGGTCCAGATCTTGTCTGCTCCCTCCCCCCCAGCATTTCTTCAGCCCCTCCCCCAGTTTTCTAGCTCAGTCTCTCCTGCTCATGTAACACTGGGGCAGGAGGTGTGCCCAACCCTCTCGTGTCAGCATCCTCAGCTCCACAAGCCCACCAGACCTGGCCTCAATGACCCGACACCGAGGTCACACGTGGGTTGTACCCCAGGTGGGGTGAGGAGGGACACTCTTCTCCCATTCTCAATTCCCAGTTTTCCCTCCTTGGCTGTTCACTTTGACCAATGCCAGGCATTGAATCAGGCCTCCTCCACCTGGAACTCCTAGAATTTCCTTGGCCCTGCCTGCCCCAAACCTCTGTACCAGGGGTGAGAGGGACCCCCACCCCACAGCCCTCCACTCAGGGCAGTGAGACCACAGAAGCAGAAACTGGCCGCGGCCAGATGGGCTTCTGCTCAGGTCCCGGATTGGATGACTCACCTTTCTTCACATCCCTCAGCCCCTCAGCCCCTGGAGCCAGACCCCCTGTGCTGTTTTCTCTCCGCCCCCTGCACAGCACCAGGTCCTTTCAGTGTGCATCCATGCTCAGTCAAGGGATGGGGGTGTAAGGGGAGTCCTCACACAGAAACAGACCCATCAGAAAAAGGAGCTGGAATCTGGCCACGTGGCCTAAGCTCAGGAGCCCCCTGCCCTGCCTTCCCAGCCAGGGTATTTTACTGTTTCTTTTCTACTTGTGCACATTCATACCAGAGAGGATGGCTAATAAAAAGAGACTGTGCTGCTGAGCTGTGTGGCCTATGTCCAGTGCTGGGGACACAGTCCAGACCACTGACAGGAAGAAGGTAGGCAGGTGGGGAGGGGGTGGGGCAGGCACTTCTGGCTTCATCGTCTTGGACCCCTGTCAGGGATGAGTCCTGCCGTGTTCCCCTGACCAAGACGGGAACATGCGAGTGGTTCTTGGTGCCTCCCCTCTCTTCCATATCCCATCAGGCCCTGCCTGCCAACCTGGAGATTTACCCTGGGCTCCTGTCCTTGGTTTAAGTCCTGCTTGTGTCTTCCCCGCACCATGTGGCCTCAGACTGGCCTCTGTGCTGCGTGTCTCTTGCCAGCCTCACATTTTGGGGTGAGCTTCCAACTCCTGAGCATCCGCCCTCATCCTTTCAGAGGCATGTGTTGAGCAGACCCTGGTTGTCCTGGTAGCAGAACCAGGTACTGACTGCTCAGTGCTGGCAAGAAGGTAGACTCAGCAAAACAGACAGCGGCTCCACCCTCAGACCGAGTGGTCACACAAGTATCTATTTGCAGATTGTGATATGTGCCAAAAGGAGAACATATAGAATGTTCTATTGGGGGGCCTGAAGCTTGTCTGGGGAGTCAGGGAAGGCTTCCTGGAGGCAGTGACATTTAAGCTGGCCCCTGAATGATGAGTGGGAATGAACTAAATGAAGAGAGGTGAGGAAACCTTTCCAGGCCATGGGAACTACATGCGCAAAAGCCCTGGCATTTGGTACTTGGTATTGGAAGAACATTGTCTGTGGGGTATCGCCTGGATGTGGGAGAGCAACAGGGATGAGACTAGAGCATTCTGGGGTGGTCTTCAGTGGCGCCCCCCTTGCCCACAGGGTAAAGTGTAACCAGCTCATCTTCCACCACACCCCCTCCCTCCTGGTGCGAGTGGGGACTCTCTCCAGGGAGAAAATCCTTCTGAAGTGGCCTAGTACTTTTGAGGGCTGGAGGAGTGAGACAGCTTTGGGCCGCGCTTCACAGGAGGACTAGGGGACGAGAACTTGAGGTTTGGTTTCACTTTCTCTGAACGAAGAGAAGGAAAGGTTACATCTATGCTAAAGGCCAAACACCAGATTCATCATTTGTTCGTTATATTCAAGATTTTGCCTGTGTCGTGTCGCCCCCGTACTTGTAGGCACTTGATCACATCTCCCCCGTTGCACTGTAAGCTCCATGGGAGCAAGGGCATATCTCCTGTTAAAAAACAAAATTCAACCGAGTAAACTGGAAGATCTAATAGGCTTTATTAAGGAATTCATGAATCAAGCAGTATCCTGTCTAGCAAGTACAGAGATGCTCCAAGGAGTTGTGCAAAATGGAAGGTTTTTACAGGAAGGGAGTGGGACAAGGTGGTTATTAGCCAATGAAAAGAAAGCATTGCTTCAGGCCAAGTCACCCTCACTTAAAGGGAAGGGCAGGGGGTCTTGGGTGGATTAGCTCATCTTCCTTTGGGGGATGGAGAGGGCCCAGGTGACAGATTGCCCCCTTGGTGCTGATCAGAAAATTCCTGACTGATCAGTTAAGACATTTCTGGGGAGGTTGAAACTGCAATTAAGTCTCATTTTGCTGTCCTGGAGGCAAATGACTCCACCTTGGGCCTGTGGTATTGTTTTTAACACTCCTTATCCATCTGGTGTCTTAGTCTGGAGCCTGGCCCATTGTAAGCAAGTGTCCTATAGTTGTGGAGCAAATGAATGAATAGCAACGAACATTTGTTGAATTCTTCCTTTGTGCCCCCACTTTTCCTGCATCATCCTCTCTCGATCCTTGCAGTGGCTCTGGAGGGAGGCTAAGAAAGACTATCACATAGTTTGCTCAGGGACACACATTGGTAATAAAATTGAAGTCTGACTGCACTCTTGTCATGCGTGGATAAATAAGTGAGCAGAAGGCTTTCTCAGAGCCAGCCTAGTGCTTTCTGACCCCTGAAGGCAAGCTCAGGAGCCTAATACCCCCATGCTGGCACCAACACCAGTTCTTGGAACCTTTGGATCATCCTCCCAGCCAATCCCTGTCAAGTACTGGGATGCCTGCTGACTAGTGGCTCTGGGCAAACTGCGTCTCCCCTCTGGGCTTCTGTTTTCCCCGGCTCTAAAATTGGAGTGATAATCACTGACCTTATTTACCTCCCAGGGAAAAGGGGAACCAATGTAAAGACAGCACAGGAAAAATGACAGAAGTGCTTTGTAGCCAGAAATCGACATTCACATAATAAATATGAGAACTCGGTGTCTCCTCAAAAAACTGGGATTTCCTTACCGCTTCTTGGGAGTCAGGGTACTCTTCAAGCTTTAATACAACATACAAAATTTTTTTTAAGTTTATTTATTTTTGAGAGAGAGAGAAAGATCATGAGTAGGAGAGGGGCAGAGAGAGGGAGAGAGAGAATCCCAAGCAAGCTCCATGCTGAGCCCCAGCAGGGTTCTCAACCTCATGACTGTGAGATCATGACCTAAGCTGAAATCCAGAGTCAGATGCTTAACCAGCTGAGCCACCCAGGTGCCCCTAATGTACATGCAAAAATTTTATCTCCTTAGGATACAAGTTCTGATTCAGTAGATCTAGGGAGCCTGAAGTCTGTATTGTTAATGCTCCCAGTGTTACCCATGCTCTGGAGCTTGGACCGCACTTTGAGTAGCAGGAGACTGGTGGACGGAGCAAAGCCTTCTAGAAGCCTCAGATAGACCTGAGGTGGATCTCGGCAATGCTTCTTAACACTGTGGAAACCCAGAGAATCAGTTCACTTGTCTCAACCCTGCTTTTCTCCACTCTAAAGTAGGAGTGATGGTGCCCACCTTGTAGATGTAAATATTTCAAATCCAAGGACAAATGGCATAATAACATTTGTGAAGTGCCTGGAAGCTGGCCAGGATTGTGTTAGTTATTTTCCTGTACTGGAAGGAAGGAGGGAAGCGCGTGAATGCAGTTTCTTCTTTTGGTCAATAGAGGTCACCTCTGTGTAGTTTCTTCTTGTGAAAGAGGAGACTTCAGGGGCACCTGGGTGACTCAGTTGAGTTTCTGACTCTTGGTTTCGGCTCAGGTCATGATCCCAGGGTTGTGGAATCAAGTCCCATGTCAGACTCCGTGTTGAGTGTGGAGCTTGCTGGGGATTCTCTCTCCCTCTTCCTCTCCCTCTTCCTCTCCCTCTGCCCCTCTCCCCCAGCTTGCTCTATGTCTCTCTTTAAAGAAAAAAAAAAAAAAAAAAAGGAAAAAGGAAAGAGAGGAGACTCCAGTCCTCTGAGTCACTAGGTAATTTAGCTGCTGCCTAGTACCCCTGAGTGATGCCCCTATATTGGGGTCAGGACCGCAATAATCACACAAACCAATTGTGTAGGTACATGTGCTAATGTAGATTAGATATTATAGATCCGGATTTGGTAATAATTCATTGCTATGATACAATGAAAAAAAATTCAATAGGTACAGAGGAAGGCCAGAGAGAGATATTGTAGCCAGGAAGAAGGCTGACACACTGTCCTGTGAAGGAACACTGTGTGTCCTGGGAGGGAATAGGCGCTGGATTCACTAGATCATTCTTCCATGAAAAATGAAACTGATGTATCAAAGGAGGAGTTAAGACGATGGAATAGTAAAGGGACTTTGGGCTAGTCTCATCCCTCCAACACAGATCAACATCAAACCACCTTGAACACCTAGGAAATCTATCCGAGGATTAACAGAACAACTGTGTAATTTGAGGGAGAGAGCACAGCAGCTTCTGTTAACAGGCTGACCAACACACACATAGGATCTAACTTCCTTTATCTATTTTTTTTATTTTTAATTCATTCTGTTGTTGTTGTTGTTTTCTTCCTCCAAAATGACAAGATGGACAAATTCACCTTAAAAGAAAGAACAGGGGGTGGGGGGCTGCCTGAGTGGCTCAGTCAATTCAGCATCCAAATGACTCTTGATTTCAGCTCAGGCTATGATCTCATGGTTTGTGAGTTAAAGCCCCACATCTGGTTCTGCGGTGACAGTGATGAGCCTGCTTGAGATTCTCTCTCTCTGCCCCTCCCCTGCTCTCTCTTTCTCTCTCTCTCAAAATAAATAAATGAAATAACTTAAAATAGAAGAAAGAAAGAAAGAAAGAAAGAAAGAAAGAAAGAAAGAAAGAAAGAAAGAAAGAAAGAAAGAAAGAAAGAAAGAAAGAAAGAAAGAAAGAAAAAGAAAGAAAGAAAAAGGCACTTGGGTGCCTCAGTCAGTCAACTGTACAACTTTGGCTCAGGTCATGATCTTGCGGTTTGTGAGTTCAAGGCCTGCATCAGGCTCTGTGCTGACAGCTTGGAGCCTGGAGCCTGCTTCGGATTCTGGGTCTCCTTCTTTCTTTGATCTTCCCCTGTTCCCACTGTCTCTCTCAAAAATAAACAAACAGGGGCGCCTGGGTGGCGCAGTCGGTTAAGCGTCCGACTTCAGCCAGGTCACGATCTCGCGGTCCGTGAGTTCGAGCCCCGCGTCGGGCTCTGGGCTGATGGCTCAGAGCCTGGAGCCTGTTTCCAATTCTGTGTCTCCCTCTCTCTGACCCTCCGCGGTTCATGCTTTGTCTCTCTCTGTCCCAAAAATAAATAAACGTTGAAAAAAAATTATTAAAAAAAAATAATAAATAAACAAACATTAAAATAACTTATGGTGGGAATGCAAGCTGGTGCAGCCACTCTGGAAAACAGTATGGAGGTTCTTCAAAAAACTAAAAATAGAACTGCCCTACGACCCAACAATTGCACTACTAGGCATTTATCCAAGGGATACAGGTGTGCTGTTTCAAAGGGACACATGCACCCCAGTGTTTATAGCAGCACTATCAACAATAGCCAAAGTATAGAAAGAGCCCAAATGTCCATCAGTGGATGAATGGATAAAGAAGATGTGGTATGTATATATACAATGGAGTATTATTCAGCAATCAAAAAGAAGGAAATCTTACTATTTGCAACTACATGGATAGAACTGGAAGGTATTATGCTAAGTGAAATGAGTCAGAGAAAGACAAAACTCATATGACTTCACTCATATGAGGACTTTAAGAGACAAAACAGATGAACATAAGGGAAGGGAAACAAAAATAATATAAAAACAGAGGGGAACAAAATATAAGAGACTCGTAAATATGGAAAACAAACACAGGATTACTGGAGGGGGTGTAGGATGGGGGATGGGCTAAATGGGTAAGGGGCATTAAGGAATCTACTCCTCAAATCATTGTTGCACTATATGCTAATTTGAATGTAAATTAAAAACACATTACAGGACAGCTGGGTGGCTTATTCAGTTAAGCGTCCAACTTTGGCTCAGGTCATGATCTCACGGCTCGTGGGTTTGAGCCCCACGTCGGGCTCTGTGCTGACAGCTCAGAGCCTGGAGCCTGCTGCGGATTCTGTGTCTCCCTCTCTCTCTGCCCCTCCCCTGCTCATGCTCTGTCTCTCTCTCTCGAAAATAAATAAAAACTTTTTTTTTTAATTTTTAAAAAAGAAAGAAAGTACAGGAGGACACCTGGGTGACTCAGTCAGTTAAGCATCCTTCCAACTCTTAATTTCGGCTCAGGTCATGATCTCACAGTTTGTGAGTTCAAGCTCTGCATTGGGCTCTGTACAGATAATGGAGAGCCTGCTTGGGATTCTCTCTCTGCCTCTCTCTCTCTCTCTCTAAATATATAAATACATAAAAAAGAACTAAAATCTAATTGAGTCAAAATTAAAAATGCTGTAACCAAGATGCAAACCCAAATAGAAGCCATAAAAATGAGGATGGACAAGGCAGATGAGCAAATTAGCGATATAGAAGATAAAATTATGGAAAATAATGAGCTGAAAAGTGAAACAAAGGTCAGGGATCATGAAGGCAGACTTAGGGAATTCAGCAATTTATTCAAACCTAATTACATTCATATCGTAGGAGTTCCAGAAGGTGAAGAGAGAGAAAAAGAAGCAGAAGGTTTATGTGAGCAAATTATACTTGAAACCTTTCCCACATCTGGGGAAGGACACAAACATCAAAATCCAAGAAGCACAGAGAATTCCCATTAAATTCAACAAAAGCCAGCCATTGATTGCCAAGACATATCATAGTCAAATATATACAATGGAATATTACTCAGCCATCAAAGAGAATGAAATCTTGCAATTTGCAAAGATGTGGTTGGGGCTAGAATGTATTATGCTAAGTAAAATAAGTGAATCAGGGAAAGACAAACACCATATGATTTCATTCCTATGTGGAATTTGAGAAACAAAACAGATGAATATATGCAAAGTCGGGGAAAGAGAAGGAAACAGATCATAAGAGACTCGTTTTGTTTTTATAAAGTATTTTTTAGGGGCGCCTGGGTGGCTCAGTTAAGTGTCCAACTTTGGCTCAGGTCATGATCTCACAGTCCATGAGTTTGAGCTCCACGTGGGGCTCTGTGCTGACAGCTCAGGGCCTGGAGCCTGCTTCAGATTCTGTGTCTCCCTCTCTCTCTGCTCCTCCTCTGCTCATGCTCTGTCTCTCTCTGTCTCAAAAATAAATAAAAACATTAAAAAAAATAAAAAATAAAGTATTTTTTAAATGTTTATTGATTTGAAAGAACATGCGCATGTGTATGTGGAAGGAGGGGCAGAGAGAGGGAGAGAGAGAATCCCAAGCAGGCTCCACACTGTCAGTGCTGAGCCCAACACGGGGCCCAGTCCCACAAACCACAAGATAATGACCTGAGCTGAAGTCAGCTGCTTAACCAACTGAGCCACCCAGGCACCCCATTTTTTTTAATGTGGCATATCCATGCAATGCAGTATTTTTCAGTCTTTTTTCTTTTTTTAACATATATTCATTTTGAGAGACAGAGCACAAGCAGGGGTAGGGTAGAGAGAGAGGGAGACACAGAATCTGAAGCAGGCTCCAGGCTCCAAGCTGTCATCACAGAGCCTTACATGGGGCTTAAACTCACAAACTGCAAGATCATGACCTGAGCCAACGTCGGATGCTTTACCGACTGAGCCACCCAGGCGCCCCAAGAGACTCTTAATGATAGAGAACAAACTATGGGTTGAAGGAAGGAGGTGGGTAGGAGATAAGCTAGATGGTGATGGGTACTAAGGAGGGCACTTGTGATGAGCACTGGGTGTTATATATTAAGTGATGAATCACTGAATTCTACTTCTGAAACTAATATTGCACATATGTTAACTAAAATTTAAATAATAACTATAACTTAAAAAAAAAAAAAAAGAAAAACCCAGATCGCGAATTAAGTTTGTGGACTTAAAAAAAAAAAAAGTCCAGCACGTAAGAAGGCTGTAAGTGGCCACTCCATCCTAGCAACAAGTAAAAAAGCTGAACCAACTCAGAAGTCAACAACTCTTCTTAAATCTGTAGGATAAGTCCGATTACAGGGCACACCACTGTCCCTGAAAATTAAAGAGAGTGACAAGCAAGTATGGGCAGAAACTCACAAACAGAGGCATCTGCAGGAACTGGAACCAGGGTAGGGAAGCCCAAACTGTGATTGGAGGCTCAGTGGGTACAAATCTGACAGACAAAAACCCCAGGGGACCTAGTCGTGGGAGGGGGCACACTTTTGTGCATTTTACCTCCCGGAGCTTTGCAGGTTCTCCTAGTAAATGTCAGAGAAAAACCCCCTCCAGTTTCCAGGAGGGGAAAGACGAAGCCATTTTGAAATGTGCCACAGCATTCTGACCCTCACGAGACATGCCCTCGGGGGAAACTTAAAATTTAACCAGAGCCTAACCTGCTGGGATTTTATCAGAGCCTAACTGACGGAAAGAAAGGGAAATACCCAACTGCAGCCAGCTCTAGCCTTCCACATGGAGGAAGGGAAACAGGTCAGTCCAGCTCCCTCTACTTGCCCTGTCCCATCCAGAGAGGACTGGGGAGAGAAATGAGAAGCATGTGTGAGGTTCACAGTCCAGAGGTACAGAATCACTGAAGACAGTGATTTCTTGTTTTTTAAAGTTTATTTATTCTGAGAGACAGAGAGAGGGGGAGGGAGCTGGAACATGGGAGGGGCAGAGAGAGAGAGAATCCCACTATCAGTGCAGAGTCTGACAAGGGGCTCAGATTCCTGAACGTGAGTTCAGGACCTGAACCGAAATCAAGAATCAGCCGCTCAACTGACTGAGCCACCCAGGCGCCCCTGAGGACTGTGATTTAATTATTGGACAATAGAATGCTTCCTTTCCTCCAATGCCTTGCCACCCCTTTATGAAAGCCTATTTACCACAGTTTCTTTTACCCAGGACACGATGTCCACTTATCAAGTAAAAATTATAAGATATATTAAAGGCCAAAAATACATTTTGAAGAATCAGAGCAAACATCAGATCTCTAGATTCAGATATGGCAAGAATGTCGGAATCACCAGACAAGGAACTTAAAGCAAGGATGATCAATATGCTGAAAGAGCTCTGGTGGATACAGTAAGCGGCACGCAAGAACACATGGACAATGTGAGCAGAACGATGAGCCAAAACAGAAATGCCGAAATGAAAACCATTGCAAGAGACATGAAGAATGCCTTTGATGGACACACAAGTAGACCGAATACAGCTGAGGAAAGACTCTCCGAGCTTCAGGATATCTCAGTAGAAACCTCCAAAACTGAAAAGTAAATAGAAAGAAAAAAAAAGAAAGAAGACGGGGCACCTGGGTGACTCAGTCCATTAAGCATCCAGCTTCCATTTGGCTAGGCTCATGATCTCCCAGTTGGTGGGTTCGAGCCCCGCATTGGGCTCTACACTGACTGCAGAGCCTGAAGCCTGCTTCAGATTCTGTGTCTCCCTCTCTCTCTGCCCCTCCCCCAGCTTGTGTGCTCTCTCTCTTTCTCTCTCTCTCCCAAAAACAGGGGCACCTGTGTGGTGCAGTCGGTTAAGCATCTGACTCTTGATCTCAGCTCAGGGCATGATCTCACAGTATGTGAGTTCAAGCCCCGCATGGGACTCTGTGCTAATGGTGCAGAGCCTGCTTGAGATTCTGTCTCTCCTTCTCCCTGACTGTCCCCAGCTTGTGCTCTCTCTCTTTCTCTCTCAAAATAAATAAATAAACTTTAAAAACATCAAGTAATTAACATTAAAAAAAATTTTTTTAATGAAAAGCAAAAGAAAAACAAAGAAAATCCAAGAACTATAGAACAACACAAAGAGTGTACCATATACATGAGTACCAGAAGAAGAGAGAAAGGAACAGAAAAAAGTATTTGGAAAACTAATGACAGAGAATTCCCCCTAAATTAATGTCACACACCAAACCACAGATGCAGGAAGTTCAGAGAACACCAAGCAGGATAAATGCCAAAAAATATGACACCTACGGGTGCCTGGCTGGCTCAGTTGGTAAGGCACACTATTCCTGATGTCAAAGTCTTAAGTTTGAGCCCCACTTTAGAGGCTATTATATGGCACCAATCATTTCATTTTCAAAATATAAAAAGTCAAAGATAAATTTAAAAATCCTGAAAGAAGCCAAGGAAGGGGGGAGGGGGGAACACCTACAGAGAAGCAAAGATAAGAATTACATCTGACTTCTCAGAAACCATGCAAACAAGAAGAGAGTAGAGTAAAATATTTTAAAGATTAAGAGAAAAAAAAACCCACCAACCTAGAATTTCTGTGTACCCTGTGAAATTACCCTTCAAAAAGGAAGGTGAAATAAAGACTTTCTGAGACAAACAAAAATGGAAGGAATTTATTGCCAGTAGACTTGCCTTGAAATAAGTGTTAAAAGAAGTTCATTAGTGAGAAAGAAAATGAAAGCTAGAAGATATTACAATATAAAATAAGAAAAGAATGCTGGGGCACCTAGGTGGCTCAGATGGTTAAACATCTAACTCATGATCTTGGCTCAGGTCATGATCTCAGGGTTTGTGAGTTCGACCCATGCATTGAGCTCTGCACTGACAGTGCAGAGCCTGCTTAGGATTTGTCTCTCCATCTCTCTGCCCCTCCCCCAAACTCTTTCTCTTTCTCTCTCTTTCTCAACATAAATAAATAGAAAGTTTTTTTTTTTAAGAATGCTTTGAAGAATAAGCAAAATAAAAGCTAGCACTAAAAATCAGAACTATGAGAGCCAAATTAAAAAATCAAAACAAGAGGGGTACCTGGGTGGTTCAGTCAGTTAAGCCTCTGACTTTGGTTCAGGTCATGATCTTATGGTTTGTGAATTTGAGTCCTGCATCGGGCCCTGCACTGACATCTCGGAGCCTGCTTTGGATTCTCTGTCTGCCTCCTCTCTGCCCCCCACCCCCACCCTCTGCTCTCTCTCTCTCTCTCAAAAATAAATAAATATTTTAAAAAATTAAACAAAAGTCAAAGACAGTTAAGAAACTCTCCCCAAAAGCTAAACAAAAAACCAAAGAGATGGAAAAGAAGCAATAAAGAAATTAGAGTTTCTGGGGTGCCTGGGCAGCTCAGTCCATTAAGCATCCAACTTCGGCTCAGTTAATGATCTCACAGTTCATGAGTTCAAGCCCACATCTGGCTCTCTGCTGTTAACCCAGAGCCTGCTTCAGATCCTCTGTACCCCCTCTCTTTCCCTTCCCCATTCATTCTCTTTCTCCCCCCCTCTAAAAATAGATAAATAAACTTTAAAAAAAATAAAATGAAATTAGAGTTTTAACTCAGCTCCAACACCTGACTAACAGAGGTCCCAGAAATAGAGAACAGAGAAACTGGGTGGTGGGGTGGGGAACAAAGAAGGGAGACATTATCAAAGAGATAAGAAGATTTCCCAGGACTGAAAGACGTGAGTCTCCATATTTGTGACAGTAAATTGAATTTTAAGAGCTGTACACTGGAAATAAAATCATAAAGATTTTCTGAGATGGTGGGGGCCAGGAGAGCATGCTTCTTAGCATAACTGAAAGCTGGAAGATAACACATCAATGCTTTCATAACTTTCTTTTCTCTTTTTTCTTTTTTTTTAATAATGAGTCATTATTTTGAGAGAGAGAGAGAGAGTGTACAAGCAGGAGAGAGATGTGGCTTTTTTTTTTTAGTGTTCATTTATTTTCGAAGAGGGAGAGGCAGAGAGAGAGGGGGACAGATGATCCAAAGCAAGCTCCACACTGATAGCAGAGTGCCCGATGCAGGGCTTGAACTCACAAACCATGAGACCATGACCTGAGCTGAAGTCAGATGCTCAATCAACTGAGCCACCCAGGCACCCTATGCCTTCATAATTTTCAGTGAACATTTTCTTTTCTTTTTTTCTTTTTTAACATTTATTCATTTTTTAAGAGAGACAGAACATTAATGGGGGAGGGGCAGAGAGGGAGACACAGAATCTGAAACAGGCTCCAGGCTCTAAACTGTCAGCACAGAGCCCCATGCCGGGCTCGAACTCATGAACTACGAAATCATGACCTGAGCTGAAGTCAGATGTTTAACTGACTGAGCCACCCAGGTGCCCCTAAGTGAACATTTGCAACTTAAGTTTCACTATACAACCAAACTCTCAGTCAAGTATGAGGCTAAAATAAAAATATTTACTCATAGGGTGCCTGGCTGGCTCAGTGGGAGAAGTATATGACTCTTTTTTTAATTATTTGTATTTGAAAGAGGGAGGAGAGGGGCAGAGAGAGACAGAGACAGAGGATCTGAAGCAGGCTCTGTGCTGACAGCAGAGAGGCTGGTGCAGGGCCCAAAAGTCAGACACTTAACCAACTGAATCCCCTCAGGGGCCAATATGACTCTTGATCTCAAGATTATAAATTTGAGCCCCATTTTGGGTGCAGAGACTACATTTTATTTTATTTTATTTTATTTTATTTTATTTTATTTTATTTATTTATTTTTTTGAGAGAGAGGGAGTGCATGTGTACTCAGGCAGGGGAGGGACAGAGGGAGAGGAGAGAGAATCTTAAGCAGGCTCCAAGCCCAGCATGGGCTCAATCTTAAGACCCTGAGATCAGGACCTGAGTCCAAATCAAGAGTCCAAGGCTTAACCAACTGAGCCACCCAGGAACCCCAAGACTACTTAAAAAAAAAAAATCAGTACACAACTAATTATTTTTTTTAATTTTTTATTAATTTTCTTTATTTTTGAGAGGCAGAGACAGAGCGTGAGGGGGGAGGGGCAGAGAGAGAGAGAGAGAGAGAGAGAGACAGACTCTGAAGCAGGCTCCAAGCTCTGAGTTGTCAGCACAGAGCTGGATGCGGGGATCAAACTCACAAACCGCGAGATCATGACCTGAGCCGAAGTCAGACACTAACCAACTGAGCCACCCAGGTACCCCTCACAACTCATTATTTTTTAAAAATATTTACAGATGGGGCAGCTGGGTGGCTCAGTCTGTTAAGCGTCCAACTTCAGCTCAGGTCATGATCTCTGGGTTTTTGAGTGTGAGCCCTGCTCAGGCTCTGTGCTGACAGGTCGGCATTTAAGGTCAGTGTTTAAGAGTCTCTTACAATTTGCCTCCCTCCCTCTCTGTTTGTAACTTTTTTTTTTTTTTTCCCTTACCTTCCTCCATGGTCTTCTGTTAAGTCTCTCAAGATCCACATATGGGTGAAAACATATGATATCTGTCTTTCTCTGACTGACTTATTTCAGTTAGCATTATACCTTCCAGTTCCATCCACGTTGCTGCAAATGTTGTGATTTCACTCTTTCTCATTGCCAAGTATTCCTTTGTATATATAAACACATGTTCTTTATCCATTCATCAGTTGATAGACACTTGGGCTCTTTACATAATTTGGCTATTGTTGAGAGTGTTGCTATAAACATTGGGGTATATGTGCCCCTATGCATCAACACTACTGTATCCTTTGGATAAATTCCTAGCAGTGCTATCGCTGGATCGTAGGGTAGTTCTACTTTTAATATTTTGAGGCACCTCCACACTGTTTTCCAGAGCAGCTGCACCAGTTTGCATTCCCACCACCAGCAAAAGAGGGTTCCCATTTCTCCGCATCCTCGCCAGCATCTGTTGTTTCCTGAGTTGTTCATTTTAGACACTCTGACTGGCATGAGGGGTATCTCAGTGTGGTATAGATATTACTTAAAATAAATAAACAAAATCTTAAAAAAGGAGAAAAGGACTTCAGAGTGCAGGTGTAAGAAAGCTAAATCATTAGTCAATAGTTACTGCTTTTAGGTCTTTTTTTAATGTTTGTTTATTTACTTAAAGTTTATTTTTGAGGGGGAATGAGAGTAGGGGAGGGGCAGAGAGAGAAGAGGACAGAGGATCTGATGTAGGCTCTGCACTGACAGCAGGGAGCCCAATGCTGGGCTTGAACTTACAAACCAGGAGATCACAACCTGAGCCAAAATTGGATGCTCAACTGATTGAGTCACCCAGATGCCCAAAACTTTTAGTTTTTAAATAAAGAAATAGCAGTATACACTAATAATCAATCAGCAGAAAAAGAAACCAAGGAATCTATCCCATTTACAATTGCACCAAAATTAATAAGATACACAGGAATAAACCCAGCCAAAGAGGTAAAAAAAAAAAAAAAATCTGTACTCTGAAAATTATAGAACACTTATGAAAGAAATTGAAGAAGACACAAAGAAATGGGAAAATAGTCCATGCTCATGGATTGAAAGAACAAACTTTGTTAAAATGCTTATACTCGGGGCGCCTGGGTGGCTCAGTCGGTTAAGCGTCCGACTTCGGCTCAGGTCATGATCTCGCTGTCCGTGAGTTCGAGCCCCGCATCAGGCTCTGTGCTGACCGCTCGGAGCCTGGAGCCTGTTTCGGATTCTGTGTCTCCCTCTCTCTCTGACCCTCCCCCATTCATGCTCTGTCTCTCTCTGTCTCAAAAATAAATAAACGTTAAAAAAAAAATTAAAAAAAAAATGCTTATACTCCCTAAAGTAATCTACACATCTAATGCAATCCCTATCAAAATACCACCAGCAGTTTTCACAGAGCTAGAACAAAAAAATCCTAATATTTGTATGGAACCACAAAAGACCCCAAATAGCCAAAGCAGTCCTGAAAAAGAAAAGCAAAACTGGAGGCATCATGATTCTGGACTTCAAGCTATATGACAAAGCTGTAGTCCTCAAGACAGTATGGCACTGGCACAAAAACAGACACACAGATCAATGGAATAGAATAGAAAACCCAGAAATGGACCCACAACAGTATGGTCAACTAATCTTCAACAAAGCAGGAAAGAATATCCAATGTAAAAAAGTATCTTCAACAAATGGTGTTGGGAAAACTGGACAGCAACATGCAGGAGAATGAAACTGGACCCCTTCCTTCACCATACACAAAAATAAATTCAAGATGGGGGCACCAGGTTGGCTCAGTCAGTTAAGTGTCTGACTTCAGCTCAGGTCATGATCTCACAGTTCATGAGTTCAAGTCCTGCATGGGGTGAGCATGAGTCCCTCTTAGGGTGAGTCTCATTTCTCTCTCTCTCTCTCTCTCTCTCTCTCTGCCCTCACTCACTTGTGCCCTCTCTTTCTCTCAAAAAAAATTTTTTTTAATGTTTATTAATTTTGACAGAGACAGAGTATATGCATACACACACATGTTCAGACTCTCTCTCTCTCTCTCTCTCACACACACACACACACACACACACACACACACACACGTGTGTGTGTGTGAGTGAAGGAGGGGCAGAGAGAGAAGGAGAGAGAGAATTCCAAGCAGGATGTTTGCTTATTAGCACAGAACCTGATGAAGGGCTCAATCCCATGAACTGTGAGATTATGACGGGAGCCAAAATCAAGAGTCAGACACTTAACTGACTGAGCCACCCAGGTAACCCCCAAGTTTGATTTTTTTTAATGTTTATTTATATTTGAGAGAGAAGGAGAGTGAGTGGGGAAAAGGCAGAGAGAGAGAGACAGAGAGAGAGACAGAGAATCTCAAGCAGGCTCTGTGCTGATAGCACAGAAGGCTCTGTGGGGCTTGAACTCACAGACCGTGAGATCATGACCTGAGCCGAAACCAAGAGTCAGACACTTAACCGACTGACCCACCCAGGCGCCCCAGTTTGATTGTTTTTTAACTTACTATTTTTTGTTTTTTTTTTTTAAAGAGAGAGAGCACAAGCAGTGGAGAGGGGCAGAGGGAGAGAAAGAGAGAGAGAGAGAGAGAGAGAGAGAGAGAGAGAGAGAGAGAATGAGAATGAGTCTTAAGCAGGCTCCACACTCAGCAGTCTGATGTGGGGCTCCATCCCATGGCCCTTATGACCTGAGCCCAAATCAAGAGTCAGATGCTATGGGGCGTCTGGGGGGCTCAGTTGGTTAAGTGACCGACTTCAGCTTGGGTCATGATCTCATGGTTTGTGGGTTAGAGCCCTGCATCGGGCTCCGTGCTGACAGCTCAGAGCCTGGAGCCTGCTTCCGATTCTGTGTCTCCCTCTCTCTGCACCTCCCCTGATCGTGCTCTGACTCTCAAAAAATAAATAAATATTTTTTTTTTAAAAAAAGAGTCAGATGCTCAATGGACTAAGCCACCCAGGAGCCCTTAACTTAAAATTATTTTTTTTATGTTTATTTATTTTTTGAGAGGAGGGAAGGGGTAGAGAGAGAGGGAGACAAAGGATCCAAAGCAGGCTCTGTGCTGACAGCAAAGATCCCCATGCGTGGCTCGAATTCATGAACCATGAGATTATGACCTGAGCCAAAGTCAGATGCTTAACCAACTTAGGCACCCAGATGCCCCAAAATTATTTTTAAGTAAGGGAAGTAAAAGTGGAACATCTATTACAAGGCCATGTTTGAATTGTAGTTTTGTTGCTTATTATGAGGATTTAGGCAGTTACTGAGACTTGATTTGATTTGAGCCTTGATTTTCTTTTTTTTTTTTAATTTTTTAACGTTTATTTATTTTTGAGAGACAGAAAGAGACAGAGTGCAAGCAGGGGAGAGGCAGAGAGAGAGGGAGACACAGAATCTGAAGCAGGCTCAGACTCAGGAGCCATGAGATCATGACCTGAGCCGAAATCAAGAGTTGGACACTTCATCAACTGAGCCACCCAGGTGCCCCGAGCTTTGTTTTCCTTATCCATATATTACAATATTTGTTGCAACAGCGACTGCCTGGCCCCCTCCTCCATTCTTTGATAACAATACAATTTGTTAAATAATAGAAAATATGTATATTGGCTTCTGCGCCCAATTTCTGGTACAAAGTTCCTAAAATCTTTGAAATTTCCTAAGTAATAAGGGCACCAGGAACAACTTTTGTTCTAATATTTGTTGTTTTACCCTGGTTCTTGACATAGAGCTCCTAAATCCCTTGGCATTCCTGGGTGATAGGAGTGTGGTTTGTTCTATGAAGTGATTATTGGCAGGTTCCTAGGTAGCTTCAGCACAGGGGCTGGTGACCTGAAAGACCAAGCATGGCACTTTTAGCCCCACCCCCCATCCTCCAAGATGGAGAGAAGGGTTGGAGATTGAGTTAATGATCAGTTATGCCTGTATGATGAAGCATCCATAAAAACCCTAAAAGTATGTGGTTCAGAGAGCTTCTGGATTGGTGAACACATCTACATGCCAGGAGGGTGGCACACCCCAAGTCCACAGAACAGAACCTCCTGCACTCAGGACCCTTCTGGACCTCATCCTATGGACTTTATCAGCTGTTCATCTGTACCTTTTATTATATTCTTTCTAATAAATTGGTAAACATGAACAAGTGTTTACCTCCCTTCTGTGAGGCATTCCAGCAAATTATCTTCCCCTGAGGAGGGAGAGGTGGGAACCCTGATGTATAGCTGGTCATAACATTCAAGTGGAAGGGAGTGAGGCCCTATCCCTCCAAGAGATTAGTGACAGAATTTGTGGCCATCTTTACCACATAATCTGCAAAATATACATAAATATTTAGCTTAAAGTATTGCAAGAATCATGTCAGATTTGTAAGAAGTGTTTTATTATTATATTATTATTATATTAAGGGATAAATAAGTGTTTCATTGTTTTTATTCTTTTAGAGTTCTTATTTTTAAATTTGTTTAATGTTTATTTATTTTTGAGACAAAGAGAGACAGAGCATGAATGGGGGAGGGTCAGAGAGAGAGAGGGAGACACAGAATCTGAAGCAGGCTCCAGGCTCTGAGCTGTCAGCACAGAGCCCGCCGCGGTGCTTGAACTCACAGATAGTGAGATCATGACCTGAGCCAAAGTCGGAGGCTCAACCAACCGAGCCACCCAGGCGCCCCTTATTTTTTTATTTTTTAAGTAAGCTTTAGGCCCTAGCTGGGACTTGAATTCATGGCAACCCTGAGATGAAGAGTTGCGTGCTCTACCAACTGAACCAGCCTGGTGCCCGATTGTTGTTATCCTTTTAAAAGGTCACATTTGGGGGCGCCTGGGTGGCTCAGTCGGTTAAGTGTCCGACTTCAGCTCAGGTCACGATCTCGGGGTCCGTGAGTTCGAGCCCCACGTCGGGCTCTGGGCTGATGGCTCAGAGCTTGGAGCCTGTTTCCGATTCTGTGTCTCCTTCTCTCTCTGCCCCTCCCCCGTTCATGCTCTGTCTCTCTCTGTCCCCAAAATAAATAAACATTAAAAAAAAATAATAAAAAAAAAATAAAAGGTCACATTTGGTATCAGAGAGTACTTAAATTAGGATGGAATTTTTCACTTAATAGGGTTTGCCTCAAAAAGTGCCTGGCTGTCTCAGTCAATAGGAATAGGCAACTCTAGCTCTCATGGTGGTGAGTTCAAGTCCCAAATTGGGCATAGAGCTTACTTTAAAAAAAGGCGGGAGCCGGGGTGGGGGTGGTGGTAGGAGGTTTGCCTAAGAGTTGAACTGTTGTGGTCCAGGCAGAAGTGACAATGACAGATGGCCTAGACCCAACAAAAGCACTGGAGGTGGAGATCAATGGAAAGATTGGAATACATTTGTAGGATAAGGATTAAACTTTGACCTTGACCTCCCCCGACCCCACCCCACGACCCCCAGTGTTTTCGTTTTTGTTTTTTAAGTGTATTTATTTATTTTGAGAGAGAGAGCACAGGAGCAGGGGAGGGGCAGAAAGAGAGGGGGAGAGACAGAATGTGAAGCAGGCTCTCCACTGTCATGGCAGAGCCTGTCTCAGGCCTCGAACTCACCAACCTGTGAGATCATGAGATGAAATCAAGAATTGGTTGTTTACCCAACTGAGCTACCCAGGTTCTCCCCCGCCCCCCCCCCCACCCCGTGTTAACCTTAATGATAAAATTGGCAGTCATTTTGCCAGCAAAATAGGTTTATTCAGGAACGATAGAGAATCGCAGTTCAGAACAAACAAGCCGTGGCAAAACCAGAGCCAAGTCTAGAGAACAAGGTTTTACAGAGGAAGGTGGAGAGTTGGGAGGCGCTGTTGTAAACTGAAAGTCCATTGGAGTAAACTGGGAGTTTGAAGTGTTGTGACTTCTCATTGGCTGAGTTGTGACAGTGTCTCATTGGCTGGGCTGTTGCTGGAGGAGGAGGAAATCTTTCTTCTTCCAGCTGGGGTGGTAAAGTATAGGTTTCCTCCAGTTGAGAATGCAAGGTCCGCCTCTTCGTGTTGGGGTCTGCAACTGAAGAGGTTGTGAGAGCTCCCTTTTCTGGCCTTATGACTCCATTTTATTTTTTTTTTAATTTTTTTTTTAACGTGTATTTATTTTTGAGACAGAGAGAGACAGAGCATGAACGGGGGAGGGGCAGAGAGAGAGGGAGACACAGAATGGGAAGCAGGCTCCAGGCTCTGAGCCATCAGCCCAGAGCCCGACGCGGGGCTCGAACTCACAGAGGGCGAGATCGTGACCTGAGCTGAAGTCGGATGCTTAACCAACTGCGCCACCCAGGCGCCCCATGACTCCATTTTAAATAAGGTTTCTTTATTCAGTTTCACACAGGTTTCCCCATCTGGAAATGAGGCTCATATGAAAGATGTCAGCTGCTCTGAGATTCTGAATATTGTTCACTGTTAATCCTTTAGGAGGTCGCATAGCCAAGTGGCTAACGGTGCAGGCCCAGAAATGGCACCAGTCTGGGTTTGAATCTTGGCTCTGCCATTGACTGGCCGTGTGGCTCGGTTTCCCCGTCTGTAAACTGGGAGTTCTCACAATAGTCCCTGCTTTACAGAGTTATGGTGAATAAAGGAGACAATGAATGTAAAGGGCTCAGAGCAGGCCCTGGCACACAGTGAGCACTCCACTGAGGTTAGACATCATCACTGTTACCATCAGGAGGGAGCTTCTTAGCATTTAGTTGTCTTTTCTGGGTTCAGGGCTTTGGAGCAGGAAACAGAAGGAGCAACTACCAGCTGAACAATGACACTCTGCTAGTTTGGTTACTACCACTGCCTCACTGGCAGCATAAGTCCTATCTCCTTCCCGTCCTTGGCACATGTACCTCTGAGGCAGGTTGCTTTCTGCTATCTGTAGGCCAGAGGTAAGCAATGCCACCAGGCAGGCCAGTTTAGACTGATCAGGGATAATTAATACAGCAGGAAATGGAGTGACTGCCACGTGGATGGAGGTGAGCCCCCGGGGCCCTGCCCTCACAGCCTGACTCTCCGGCTCTCTGCTCACAGCCTCTAGACTCCCCTCAACACCAGACTCTGAGAGGACACCTGCAAAATCTTCTACAACACAGAGGACAATGGCTTCAATGAGGTGAGTCACCCCTCTCCTCAGTGAGGGCTGGAGAGAGGGCAACTCTCTCCTCTTCAGCTGGCAGAGAGCAAAGGAAAAAGAGGAGCTCATAACCCCAATGCACAGTGTTCTCTCTCTCTCTCTCTCTCTCTCTCTCTCTCTCTCTCTCACACACACACACACACACACACACACACACACTCCCAATTCTATTTACAGCAATTCTGTGAGGCAAGCAGATAGGTGAGGTCACATTTTGTTTTAAAAAATCTTATTTGGGGGGCACCTGGGTGACTCAGTCGGTTGATCCTGAGACTTTGGGTCAAGTCATGATCTCACAGTTCATGAGCTTGAGCCCCACATTGGGCTCTGTGCTGACAGCACCCAGCCTGCTTGGGATTCTCTCTCACCCTTTTTCTCTGCCCCTCTCCTGCTTGTTCTCTCTCTCTCTCTCTCTCTCCTCTCCCTCTCAAAATAAATAAACATTTAAAAATAAATAATAAAAAATCTTATTTTGGGGGGATGGAGAAAATGCATGAAGGTGGACAAAAAGTAAAAATTTTCAATTATAAGATGAGTAAGTTTTGGGGATATAATATACAGCATGGTGACTACAGTTAATACTGTCTTGTATATTTGAAAGCTTCCAGTGGAGTAAATCTTAAAAGTTCTCACCGTAAGAAAAAAAATATTTGTTAACTATGTGAGGTAATTAGTTGTTAACTAAACTTGTGGTAACCATTCCACAATATATATTTATTTCTTTAAAAATTGTTTAGTTTATTTTTTTAAAGTAGGCTCCACACCCATCATGGGGCTCAAACTCACAACCCCAGGATCAAGAGTCACATGTTCCTCAGACTAAGCCAGCCAGGTGCCGCTTTCTTTTTGCTTTTTATTTTTTGAGAGAGAAAGAGCACAAGCAGGGGAGGGGCAGAGAGAGAGTCCCAAGCAGGATCCATGCTGTCAGTGCAGAGCTCAGCCACAACCTGAGCTGATATTGAGTCAGATGCTTATCTAACTGAGCCACCCAGACATCCCTCTTTTTGCTTTTTAAATTGCAAATGCAATATATTGTCCTTATTAAGAATTCAAACAAGGGGGGCCTGGGTGGCTCAGTTGGTTAAGCGTCAGACTTCAGCTCAGGTCATGATCTTGCAGCCCATGAGTTCAAGCCTCGTGTCGGGCTCTGTGCTGACAGCTCAGAGCCTGGAGTCTGTTTCAGATTGTGTGTCTCCATCTCTCTCTGCTCCTCCCCCACTCATGCTCTCTCTTTGTCTCTCAAAAATGAGTATTTTAAAAATATTAAAAAAAAGAATTGAAACAATACAAAAGTTTGATGTATTCCAGATTTAATTTTATTATTGTTTAGAATTCGCATTATTATGTCCATCTTGTAGACATGAAAACAAACTACCCTAAGGCTGTCCAGGCAGTAGGAAGCAAAGTGTGAACTAGAATTCAGTTTTTTGTGTCTAAGGGCAGGGTTGTTCAGGCTGTACAGCCCCTGTCAGGAGGACCCTGCCCCCTATCCAGGGTTAATCAGCAAGAAACTTACAAAGACCATGACAAAACACTCAACAGGCAGGCTCTGATCCACATGAGAGATAACATTCACTCCGTTGGGTGAGATAGGACTGTCCTCAATTTTCCCTGCAGTATATACCACCACCCCACACCTGCCTCTCCCACCTAACAGGGTGTGCATATCTAAATACAAATAAGTAAGAGTCTAGAGGTAACTCTGAATTGACTCTGATTTCATTAGGAAAGTGATTCATGGGGGCACCTGGGTGGCTCAGTCTGCCGAGCATCGGACTCTCTCTCTCCCTCTCCCTCTCTCAAATAAAACACACACACACACACACACACACACACACACACACACACACACAAAGAAAACATTAAAAAAAAAAAAGAAGAAAGAAAGTGATTTATGCAAATCACAGCACTCTGATTTTTCTTTTTTTAAGTAGGCTTTACACCCAACGTGGGGCTTGAACTCACAACCCTGAGATCAAGAGTCACATGCTCTGCTGACTGAGCCAGCTGGTTCCCCAGTGCTGTATGATTTTTTTAAACAAAATAAGCAGCAGGAGATCTCACCAGGAATGGTAACAACTCAGAGGAGATGGCTGCCTCACCGCAGTGTTTCTGCCTCTGCTTCCTGTGCTGGTGCTGGGCCCTTGGGGTTCTGATTTACCATTGCAGGAACCCAAAAATCCGAAGTACCTCGCATCTTCATTTATTTTATTTTTTTATTTTTATCTTTTATTTACTCACAATTTCATTTGATCATTGACAAAGGATTATTGTATACAGGGAGCTGTTGCAGGTCACCAAATTTTGGTTTTCAAACAAGAATTAACACTTCAGGAGCATTTACCGGGTACTCTAGCTCAGATTTCTGCCAAGAAGTTTGGCAGCCATTCAGCCTTGCAAAGTTCCTGCTGCGCATGCCCAGGTGGAAATAGGTGGCAAGTTATAAGGAGTGACAATAGGTGGGAGAAGAGGACCAGAGAGCCCTTGCCTCTGTCTGAATGAGCCAAATTTTAAAAAATAAATTGTGGAGGCACCTGGGTGGCTCAGTCAGTAAACGTCCAACTCTTAACTTCGCCTCCGGTCATGATCTCACATTCCTGGGTTCCAGCCTCGCATGGACTCTGTGCTGATGGCGCGGAGCCTGCTTGGGATTCTGTCTCCCTCTCTCTGGTCTTCCTGCTTGCTCTCTCTCTCTCTCTCTCTCTCTCTCTCTCTCTCTCTCTCTGAAAATAAATAAAAATAAACTTAAAAAAAAAATAGGGCACCTGGGTGGCTGAGTCAGTTAAGGGTCTGACTTTGGCTGAGGTCATGGTCTCAGAGTATGTAGGTTTGAGCCCTGTGTCGGGCTCTGTGCTGTGTCTCCCTCTCTCTCTGCCCCTCCCTGGCTTGCACTCTGTCTCTCAAAAATAAATAAATGTTAAAAAATGTTTAAATCATACATACATACATAAATAGTGAACTCTGGCCCCTAGATCAGAATAGAGCCCACTGGCTTGTCCGCGCTGGCTGGTACTTGGTAACCATCTATCTGGGGAAAGGTTGTAGTGGTACCTGCAGCTTCATGCAGGTGTTCCCCAGGGGCAGCTCCAAGAGGCCAGAGGGCACAAGCTCAGGTCTCACATGCCCTACTGGAAGTTTTCATCATGTTGGGTGTCAATGTAATTAGACCCTGTGCCAGAAGTATAGTATATTGTGATTAAACCCTTAATCCTGGAAAGATCTTGGACTGATTCCTCTCTGCTGGTCCTGGAGGTTTATGGCATGATTCAGGGCATTGGTTTCAACACCCTCAACCTCTAGTCACCCTGCCGGGGGCGGGGAGGGGGGGCATGGAGGATGGCACAAGGCTACCAGGGGCATTATGCTAGCAACACACACAAGCAACCTGTTCTGAAGGTACCAGTTCCACATGGCCACCCCAGTAAGTGGTTGGTCAGGTGGGGTGCGAGACAGTGAGAGCCATGCCTTGCGGTCTAGAGATCGTTATTATAGGCATCGCTTTTCTCCACCTCTGCAACTAGTCCAGTCCACCATCATCTGTTGCCTGGACTATTATAATATCCTTCTAATTTGGTGATTCTGAAGTCACTGCCTCAGCCTCTCCAGTCAACTTAGTAGTCTTTAAGTTTTAGCAAGCACCTTTAGCCCATGTGATTGGTTAACTTTCTTTGTATATCTAAGTATAAGGTTACATCTATAACCTTTCTTTGTATATCTATACATCACGCGTTGTTTCCTCGAAAGACTTGGAACAAACCCTCTTGCACAACACCAGGACACAACCTCTGAATACAGAGATAACATCCGTAGCTGGCACCACTGAGTGTGCACGTGGTCAAGGAGTGTCACCGACCACTGTGCTCCCCTTTTACTGATTAACTGCCCTGAAGTTCCTTTAAAAATCTTTGGGCCAGGCAGAAACCTCAGAGTTGATTTTTGGACAAGAGTCCACTTTCTCCCCAGGTGCCTGGCCTCCTGAATAAAGCTCCTATTCATTGCCAATCAAAATTCTTCTCTTGAGTATTGGCTTTTTGAGCGAAGGGCCACCCAACTTGGGCTTTTTGGTTGCAAATTTCTGCTGCCACCCTTGTTTTCCTGTAGTCTCCTGTCCTTGCAATCATCTTTTTACTCTTTTTTTTTTAAGGTTATTTATTTATTTTGAGGGGGGGGCAAAAGCAGGGGAGAGGCAGAGAGACATGGGGCTCAAACTCACGAACCGCGATATCAAGACCTGAGCTGAAGTTGAACGCTTAACCGACTGAGCCACCCAAGGACCCCTGCAACAGTCTTTTAAAACTCGTCATCCTCAGCTCAAAATCCTCTATGGCTTCTCTTCTTACTAGAGGAAAGCCGAGGTCCTCACCTTGAATGACAGGCCCCACAGTCCTATTTCTCTGTGACCTCCTGTTCTACCACCCTCCTCCTCCCTGTCCACCACCTCAGCTCTGCTTCATTTTCACCTACAGACTCAGCAGATGTCAGCCTCAGGGTCTATGTGCTTCCTGGTCCCTGGCCTGGAACCCTTTGCCACTAGATGCCTGCATGGCTTCCTCCCTCAGCTCCTCAGGTCTCTGCTCAGATCCTAGTCAGAGATCTCCTCAAACAAAAATAAGTGCCCACCTCTTTGTCACTCCAGCAACTTGTTCTGCTTCATTACTTGTCACAGCACTTTGATTGCCTAGTGTGCTTGCTTGATTTATTGTTTATATATGTATGTATGTATGTATGTATGTATGTATGTATTTATTATTGTTTATCCCCCTGTCCCTCCCTGTTTTGTTTTTAATTTTTTTTTTCATGTTTATTTATTTTTGAGGGGCACCTGGGTGGCTCAGTCAGTTAAGCGGCTGACTTTGGCTCAGGTCATGATCTCACGGTTTGTGGGTTCAAGCCCCACGCTGGGTTCTGTGCTGGCAGTGCAGAACTGCTTGGGACTCTCTCTCTGCCCCTCCCCTGCTCATGCTCTTTCTCTCTCTCCCCCTCTCAAGATAAATAAATAAAACTTTTTTAAAAAGTTAAAAAAAAAAGAAAAGAAAGAAATGGATCAGGGGTATAAAGCATAGAAAAAGTTTGTGGGATTCCAAACAAAAAGAACATCTCTATGGGATTCATTGAGTCTGGGGGGACTGGGCATGGAATAATGGAATGGAGGGAGGGAATATCTGAGGCTCTCTACCACATAACCCATTCCTACACTTAACACTCGCTGCCTCCAGCCTCCGAATGGTCCCATCCCTGGGGTGCCTGAGTGCATCCATGCCCCATCCTGTACTTGCAGCCAAACCAGAATTACCTGAGGCAGGGACTCACTCCGTGCCTGGGGACTGTGCAGGTGAACCCGAGGAGATCCAGCAGCCACCGGTAAAGTCACTACAGCGAGGCTGTGACCCCACAGTCAGGGAGAGACAGGCCAGAGACCACGGGGATTAAATGTAGGGCAGGATGTTTGCACACTGTTACAATCCCAGCACCTGTACAGTGTCAGGAACACTGTAAGTACTCAAATATTTGTTGAAAGAAGCAATGGTTGAGGGAGAGGCAGCTGTTCGATTGGAAGCAGAGGACATGGAGGTGAGGGCCCTAGGGTCCAGGAAGAGGATGTGGGATAGAACTGTCATCCTGGGGGAGCAGGTAGGCCCATATCTAGGAGCAGTTTTTGGCTAATTGAAAAGGGCCCCAAGGGAGTCCCAGTTCCTAGCTCTTCTCCCCTCAGCTCCCAGGTTAGGTCTCAGTACCAGAGGCAGCATGTGATGGGGCCCATTCTGCTGGAAGTTGTGGCAAAATGACCTTTGTGCCCTTTTGTCTACACGGGGGACACTAACCTGGCCTGCAATTTCCTGGGTGGGGAGAGGTTTGTGGAGGCCCTGAAGTAGCAGGTGAGGAAGCCTGGGTCAGAGTGGAGCGCTGAGGTCCTTTGTTCTTCCTGAAATCAGCAGCCTGGGAAAGAGGGGCTTCCAGTACCCCTCCAAAATGGGGGCTGCCCCCCCCCCCCCATACATCTGCCTGGGAGAAGAACCGTCAGGTAGGCAGGGCTGGAGAGATCAAAGGCCAAAAATTTCTTCCTTCCTTTTGGAAACAAAGAAGGAGACCTTGTCCCTCCAGCTATCTAAAAAGCTATCTAAAACCCGAGGAGAGATAACTTCTTTCCAAAAGAAGTTCATTAGCATTTAAATATGCGCCAATCTCTCCATCTTAAAAAAACAAAACAGAACAAAAACCTCTCCTCTCCCTTCCAGCTACATCTCCCACTCAGATCTGGCTTCTCCCCCCTCATTCCACAGAAATGGCTCTCTCCAAGGTCACCATCAGCCCGGTCACACAGCCTGATGCCTTGTCAATCCCTTCTTTGCTGGACTGCACAAAAACACAGAGTCTCTCAGTGCTCTGGCTTCTGTGATTCTGTGACCTCGCTTAGCCTCTACTCGTCCTCATCCTCTTGGGCTGGGCTGTCCCGAGGCTCTTCCCTCCTTAACTGTGAATGGAGGTACCTCTTCTCAGGGCCTTGAGGCCTCTGCTCTCCAAAGTCTCCCCCACAGCAGCCCTTCTGCCAGAGATTTCAATCCCCATCAGCAGTCTGTCTCCCAGCTCCTTGTCCTGCAGCCTTAGCCCAGGGGTCTCTCAATCTCTCCTCTTGGGTGATTCACAGGCACCTTGAACCCACCATCACTCCTCCATTGTTCCTGCTTTGTGGGGGTGAGTCACCTGGGGCAGACTTAACTTTTTCCTCCCTCACCTTTCATAGGCAGGTTGCCAAAGCCCCACACTTTTATCTGCCTTCCCTCTGGTGGCCTCACTTCCCTCTGATGCTCTACCCAGCGTCCCCCCCCCCCTCCTTTGGGGTAGCTTCCTGGTTAGCCTCCTAGTAACTTCTCTGGCTGGGCACCCGCCCTTTCTCCTTGGTACAGTCAATGTGACCTTAAAACAATGCACATATTAGTATGTCACCTGTTCTACCCCACCCTTCAAAGGTTTCCAGAGCCCTTAAGGATAAAGGGCTGAGCAAGGCTGCTCTAGCAGGTCTCCAGCTACTTCTCTCAACTCCAGCTCTCCTGGCCTTTCAATTCCTCAAAGATGTCCACAGACGCCAGTGTCATCTCTGTAAGGCTTGGGTCTTTGTTGGGATGCAAACTCTCTCTGCCACTCTATCCAGAGAACTCCTACTCCTTCCACATCCTTAGAGAATGCTTGAATGCCTACACTGGGTTATAGACTCCCCAAAGCTTCCTGTGCTTCCCCATTTATTAACATTTATTATACTTGTAATTCTTTGTTTGACAGTTGGCTTCTCTGCCAGCCTGCGAGCAACATCAGCCAGCACCTGAAGGGCCTGTACTCTTCTGAGCTACAATCTAGGGCATGGTGGATGTCTAACCAATGGTTATTTGTGGAAGAAATGAAAGTTCTGCCCTTGTGATGGAGGGGCAGTGGTTGTAGAGCTGGGAGAGTTACTGGCTCATAAGTACGTGATGCTCTAGCCAGAAATACCCTCAGAGCTGGTAGCTGTGAGAGGAAACCCAAATAGGGGTCGGTTGGTCTGAGGGTTACTTTAAGGAGGAGCCTCTTTGCAGAGGCTAAAGAAAACACAGTTGCTGAGTGACCCACTTCTTTGGTCTCCTAGATAGTGAGCCACTACCTGATATTGGAACAAATAGGCTGCTGGCTTCTGTAAAGAATATGAGATCTCATTCCTCAGAATCAAGGTGGGGCCACCCAACTCCTAACCAGTGTCTCACCAGAACCTGCACAGGGGAGGTGACTCAGGACTCAATCTGGGCTAGGTCCTCCTGGGGGTAGGGAGGGAAGCTCTTCACCCTTCAACGAGTGAAGGGTGCCAAATGGGACCCAGCCAGAAAGAACCAAGTTCCTGGCTTGAGACCCCGGGACTTGTTCTGGACTTAAAGACAGCTGTGGTTTGGGGACCTGAGAAAAGTGGATGCAGTTAGAAGCCCCATAGCTTGGAGAATATAATTAGGAAGACTGAGGTTAGGGTCATAAAGTCCCCATTCAAATACCACCTTCCCCAAGAAGCCCCCAAACACCTCCAGTGATCTCCCCTGTCTCTCTATCCAGGCCTCTATAGCATAAGAAAAAAAAAAAGTTAGTACTTTTTCTGCTAAAAAAAAAAAATATATATATATATATATATATATATATATATATATATATATATATATATATAAAACTTCAACTCTGGAGCAGTGCTTTTCAAAGTTTAAAACATATCAGAATCACTAGGAGGGTAGCCTGGTGGGCTCTAGCCCCAGGGTGTGGGATTCTGTAGATCTGGGCTAGAGTGTAAAGGAGTGTGTTTTGGGGGGCACCTGGGTGCCTCGGTCAGCTGAGCGTCGAGAGCATCTTGATTTCAGCTCAGGTCATGATCCCAGGGTCATGGGATTGAGCCCTCATTGGGCTCTGTACTGAGTGTAGAGCCTGCTTAAGATTCTCTTTCTCTTTCTCTCTCCTTCTCCCCCTGCCCCCTGCTCATACACACACACACACACACACACACACACACACACACACACTCTCTCTCTCTCTCTCTCTCTCTCTCTTTCTAATATAATAATAATAATAAATCTTAAAAAAAAAAAGGGGGGGGTGCCTGGGTGGCTCAGTTTGTTGAGCGTCCAACTTTGGCTCAGGTCATGGTCTCGCAGTTTGAGCCCCATGTCAGGCTCTGTGCTGACAGCTCAGAACCTGGACCCTGCTTTGGATTCTTTGTCTCCCTCTCTGTCTGCCCCTCCTCTGCTCACTCTCTGTCTCTCAAAAATATAAACATTAAAAAAAAAAAAAGAATGTGTATTTCTAACAAGTTCCCAGATGGAGTTGTTGCTGCTGCTGAGGGAACTCCGTTGTGAGAACCATTGCTCTACAGAAATGTACTAGCCAGATAACTGGTACTAATGATTTGACCTTTCTTTTCAAAGGGCTTAGGTGTCCTAGTGCTCCAATACCAACCTGTTCAGGCTCTGGAGATGTTCAAAAGCTTCCTGAAGAATTGTGATCTTCCTCATATGTGGGTTAGGTTCCCCAAAGGCTGGGTCTTCCCGTACACCCAATCTGCTTCTCTTGAGGTGCCTCCCCTTCCAAGCACTCTCACTGCCCTTCTCCAAAGCTCTATGCTGCTGTCGCCAAAGTAGTGAAATCTGGGAAGAGGAAAAGGGGGAAGACAAAAAAGGTCTTCGTGAGGAGGATGGACAAGTAGGCTGCTCCTGGAATTCTCCAGAAGCTGCCGGGTTCCAGTGAAGGTTCTGCCTCTAATTTGCTACTTGACCTTAATAGAGACACTAAGCTCTTCTGAGTCTCTATTTTCGCATCTGCAAAGTGACAGGAAACTTTCTCTGGCTCATATCCTGACTCCTAGAGCTGATGGGAGGGATCAAATTCTTGCCAGCGATTTAGAAAAAATAAACCTTAACACAAGTTGCATTTTGAGAGGCTTTCTCACTTAAAGGTAACTTTGAAAGCCATTTTTCTACACCTCTACCTACCCCCCTCCCCTTTTGAACAGATGTATCTATTTGTCTATTGTCTATATCGAGATAGCAGGATTAGATGTTGTATATGATCAACAGCCTATTAAAAAGAAGTGATTCTCTGGAGTTGACTCTCTTCAAGAGTTTTTTAAAGGCACCTGGGTGACTCAATGAGTTAAGTATCCTACTTCAGCTCAGGTCATGATCTTACCCTTCAGAGTTCAAGCCCCACATTGGGCTCTGTGCTGGCAGCTCAGAGCCTGGAGCCTGCTTTGGATTCTGTGTCTCCCTCTCTCTCTACCCCTTGCTCTCTCTCTCTCTCTCAAACATAAATAAACTTCAGGAAAAAAAAGTAAGAAAAAAAAAGAGCCATTCATTCACTTATTCCATATTTATAGAGCACCTACTATGAGCCCATCACCATGCTGAGGCAGATAGCTAAAAATTAAACAGCCTAAAATGCAGGTAAACATATCGCCATCCCAAAGTGATGATATTGGGAGGTGGGGCCTTTAGGAAATGATCAGGTCATGAGGGTGCCCTTACAAAAGGAATCCCAGAGAGTTCCCTTGCCTCTGCCACCATACAAGGTTACATCAAGAAGATGGCCATCTAGGAGCACCTGGCTGTATTTGGAAGAGGTTAAATTTCTGATGTACTTATACCCTAGAGCGGGAAGTATGGAGTGCTGAAGAGGAGTTTGGAGGACAATCCCCAATTTATTGCCCACCCCTTCTCCTGTTCAGGACACGGTTCAAGTTTACATCTCTAAGGTCCCTGAAATGATAGTAGAGATAAATGTTAGGTAAAAAAAAATGTTAAGTCTACCTGAAACCATTATGACATTGTATGTTAACTAACTTGGATTTAAAAAAAATTTTCTTTAAAGCAATTATAAATATGAAAAAAGAATGTTAAGTCTACATTGGGGCTCAGATAGTGCCCTGAGAAGTCTGTAATACAAAATGAACTATCTGCCAAGGCAGGCGCCCAGATGGGTGAAGGAAAAAGAGTTTGAGCTAAAAGTCCAGCGTACAGACAACCACTTCAATCATTAGGTCTGTAATCAGAGAGGACACAGAAAATTAGAGCAGAGTCACAGACTTTGTCCAGCTCAGAGTTCTATCAGTAGTCCTAAGGTTCACTCATCTGCCTGGACCCCAGGCATATTTCTTAGACCTGCCCTAATTTGTGTGCAAGCATCCATTTAGATAATTCTAAAGTATCCATGAACCAGAGGCCTTTCCTGTTCCTTCCGAGCTTCTTCTGTGTTCTCTCATGAAAAGAGACGGGGGGATTAACAACCTTAAATTAAGTCAGAAGCTCCTACACAGTCCTAGAACAAATTTCCCGTTAAGGATAGGATCTAGTAATTCAAATGCAAACTCAACTGGAAAACACCAAACACACAGCAGTATTTTCAGGACCTGTATCACTAATTTATAACACCCTGTCAGAATATATATATATATATATATATATATATATATATATATATATATATTTATTTATTTATTTATTATTATTAGTTTTTTTTTGGTTTGGAAACTATCTGGTTGCTAATGGGCCATTGAACATTACAGCTGGGAGGTTACCTGGGCAGGGGTTTTTCCAAACAATGACTAAGAGCATGGTGCCCGAGAATATGAGCCCTGAAATCAGACAGGTTGGGTTTCAACACTTGCTCTGCCATTGACTAGGTATGTGACCTCCAGCGAGTGACTCAGCTTCTCTAAGCCTTGGTTTTATGATCTGTAACATGGGGTAAATTACTCAATCTGTACCTCACAGGGTCCTGAGGTGTGGATGGGATAAAGCATGTAAAGTTGTATTTTTAGAATATATTGGCTGATCAAAGAAACCTATGCACACATAAGAATTCCAGCACCCCACAGTAGGTCCTTGGCTTCTTAGAAGTCAAAAGTGCACAACCGGGGAGCCATGTAATCTTGCCCGATATCCTCAGAGTAGTGAAGAAGGAAAGAATTGGTCCAGGGAAGGGAATGACCCTCCCAAGGTTACACAGAAAGTTAGGGGTACAGCCTGGTTTAGGACTTGAGTTTCAGAACTTCTCAGTGAGTTTTTTGCAGTGTGCTTCCCTGGACACACTGCCCTCAGGGTAGAGCCACCAAAGTGATACCAAAGCATGGGTGCTTAGGGAGTCAGGAGCTTTGCTGCTAGGCAGTGGTGATGGGCTGGAAGGAGATCAGAACTTAGGGTTGGGCTGTCAGGGAGCTGCTCTGGATAGGACAGAGAATCCTAAGGTAGTCAACAGTACTGTAAATTGAATTTACTGAACCATCTGATAAACGGCACCAAAAAAGGGGAACATGAAGTAGTAAGTCTTGTATTTCTGCTTGCTTTTTTGTTGTTGTTGTTGTTCACCCTTCTTCCAAGCACCTAAACATATATAGTTCGCACAGATCTTTTTTTTTTTAATCTTTTTTTATTTTTGAGAGACAGAGAGAGACACAGCCTGAGCGAGGGAGGGGCAGAGAGAGAGGGAGACACAGAATCCGAGGCAGGCTCCAGGCTCTGAGATGTCAGCACAGAGCCTGATGTGGGGCTGGAACTCATGAGAACTCAAGAAACTGAGATCATGACCTGCCGCTTAACTGACTGAACCACCCAGGCACCCCACAGATCTAAAAGTCTCAAAGTCCTTTGTCTTCTAGGTAAATTTGCCTCAACTGATTGCAACCCAATTCTGTAAGGTTTTTGTTTCCTGACACTTAGGTTTCCTCCTCCAGGCTATTTTGGTAAACAATTAAAAGAGTTTGTAAAATTCTTCCAGAGCTTGGGATGCACAATTAATTGGGGGGTGAAGGATCAGAAAAAGAAGGCTGAGGAAAGAGGCCAGGTGAGTAATTAACAGCTGGCTGAAGTGTTCTGTTTCTAAATATGTTTTGAACCCTAGGACACATAATTGCTGAGTGATTTAGTGAATCTTTTGTGAAGGTCTCTAGTAAAATAGTTTGGGCATGATTTCCTACTATGTTTTTCAGTAAAATGAAAAAGTACACCAGGTCAATCTCCTTTACTTTTTACGGTTGGTAAACATTCTATAAGGTCTCTCCACTTCTAGTAGGGATGGAAGCCACCCAGAATTCTTGACAACACACAGTTGAAGGACTTTGATCTCTAGGCTATTGTGTGAATCCTGCAGGTACTTGACTAAGTCAAGGCAGGTCAGGTCCTCAGGAGTGGTATTAATGTGTTATTTCCAGGGTAGGGACTGCAGTGGGCTTTAAGAATGTCCTGGAACAGTCTCAGTATAAAGTAGCAAGTGATTTTTCTGGCAGAGACAGGCTGAAGTGGGGAAAGGCAACTCAGTTTTCTGTCAACTTACCTTATTTTAGGAGATCTATGTTTGAGGTCTGAACTAGTTGTAGAATTACAGAGTTAACCTTAGATAGTTGACCTTTATGGCTATCAGTCTCTTTTCTAAAAAAGAAAAAATGTAAATTATACAAAAAAGACATGAATACATCTGCTTTGTAAACAGTTCAAATAGTGTGGTAATGTAGAGAATAAAAAGCAAAAGTTCCCTTTACCCTTCTTCATTTTACTTCCCTCCCAAGGGATAACCACTAGTGTCAGTTTGGTAGGGACGTATATCTTTCCAACCCCCCCCCATGTTTATTTATTTATTTTGAGAGAGAGAGAGAGAGCCCAAGCAGGTGAGGGGGAGAGGGAGAGGAGGGAGGGAACCCAACGTGGGGCTTGATCTTAGGAACCATGAGATCATGACCTGAGCAGGTATCAAGAGTCAGATGCTCAATTGACTGAGCCACCCAGACGCAGCTCCAAGCCTTTTATGCATTCAGTTATATGTAAATATAGACAGTTATTTTTTTTCCTACACAGATGGTAACGTAATGATTATGCTATTGTTTTTTCTATTGTACACCTTTTTAAATTTAACAGTAAATCTTGAGGGGCTTCTGGGTGGCTCAGCTGGTTGAGCATCTGACTTTGGCTCAGGTGATGATCTTCAGATCATGAGTTCGACTCCCACATTAGGCTCTGTGCTGATAGCTTAGAGCCTGCTACGGATTCTGTGTCTCACTTTCCCTGCCCCTGCCCCACTCATGCTCTGTCTTTCTCTGAAAAATAAACATTAAAAAAAAATTAAAAAAAAAACAACAGTAAATTTTGGAATCATTTCATTGAAGTACATATAGATTTGCCTCATTCTTTTCAAAAACTAAATAGTATTCCATTGTATGAATGTAGCATACATTTATTTAACCTGTTCTCTATTGTTTCCAATTTTGAGAGGCCCCATAAACAATGTGTCAGTGAATTTTTATACATTCATATCTATACAAATTTGCAATGTTCACCTGTGGAATAAATTCCTAGACATGGAATTACTGGGTCAGTGGGCTTATGCGCTTTCAATTTTGATAAACTTGGCTAAAATGCTATCCACAGATGTTTTAGCAATTTTATACAGCAACGCTGTATACAAAGATTTACTCCTCATCTTTGATATGTTTGAGGGGTCTTTTACCACTAACATTATAATGTTATAAGTCTATTTCCTGATTTTTCAGCATTCATTTGTTTGTGTGTCTACCATGTGCTAGGTACTGTGCTAAGTGCTGGGAATACAGCAATAAACGAGACTGAAACAGCCCTTGCCCTAGCTGCATGTGGGGTTCCTGGATTTCATACAGTTGCTTGAAAACATAAGACAATGAGTAAATGTTTGCTAAAAGAGTTGGCCTCCAACCAAGGAAAGGCAGATGTCAAAAAGTATTTTTAGGACATTATGTTAAGTGAAAGAAACCAATCACAAAAAGACAAATACTGCATGATTCCACCTATATAAGATATCTAAAGTAGTCAAACTCTTAGAAAGTACAATGGTGGTTGTCAGGGACTGGAGGGAGGAAATTGGGAGTTGTTCAACTGGTATACAATTTCAGTTTTACAAAAAGAAAAAGTTCTAGAGATCAGTTGTATGACAATGGGCATATATTTAACACTACTGTACAGAACATTAAAAAAATGGTTAAGATGATAAATTTTATGTGAAGTGTTTTTTATCACGATTTTAAAAAGGGTATTTTTAGACACAAAGGGTAGTATGAAACAGATGGCTAGGAGACAAGCTACTGAGTCTAGCCTAGGAAGGAGTGATGATGATAGGTATTTTTTCCAAAGGTAGCGAAAACCAACAGTCAACACTTCCTTCCTGGTCCTCCTACTTTTGTCTGGGAATAGGTGACTATAAAATCTTATAGTCTGCTATAGACAAATCGCAGCAAAATATAGGTTTCTATGCTTTTTCTCCGGAGAGCCTTTCTGATAGGTATCCTTTCTGATACCCATTACAGGGAATAAGCTAAAAAGAGAACCTTAGCTTCCTATGTCTCTGTAAGAGATCTCTTCTTCAATAGGCAGAACTACATAGAAGACAAAGTTCTGATGAAAATGAAGCAAATTAGGACCAAATAGGAGACTACATTCTCCAGCACACACTGCTCTCTTGGGACGCAGTCAGTGACGGAAAAAGACGCGAAACTTTTGCGACAGGAATGGGGCGCGCGGATGAGGGACGACTACATATCCCAGAAAGCAAAGCGCCATCACTCGTTACAGTCTGGCTTGCTTCTTGCTAGTTGGCGTTCTCAGCCAAAGGAACGCGAGGGGAGGGGAACGTCGCCCCGCAGCGTACCGGACTTGACACTTGGAAAGAGAAAGGAGAGTGGGGGAAAGTGTTTTACCGTAACTCAAAGTAGTTCCCGCGCAGGGAGGTGAGGGTTTGTGGACCCCCTCCCTTATTTATTGTTTCTCGGAGGCAATCCCAGGCCCTTATTGGTGGAAGACCTCGAGGGCAGGTGGGAAGTCCATGAAGCCCCAAATCGAAGTTATCTGCGTCTCTCCATTGGTCTTCCTCTCGAGCGCAGGCGCGAGAGCGCCGACTCCAGTCCCCAGGGACGGGTGAGCGGCAATTGGCCAAAACCCGCGAAGTAGGAGTCCGGATTGGTAGTTGCTAGCAGGAGCCTGGTTTCTTCCTTGACTTCTGCAAGTGATAGTGTGTGATTGGTTTAAATCCGCGGGCACCTCACGGTGATTGGGCGGGAGCCACGGGCTGGGTACGATCATTGGCTGGTGCTGGGTCCATCCCTCCTCGGGCGGGCAGCGAATGATGAAATGGGAACGGGGAGGGGAAAGGCCGCGACGTGAGCGCGCGACCTCCGGCGCCATTTTGTAGAGAAACAAGCGGAGTTAACCGAAGAGGGGGTCGAGGAGAGCCGGAGTCGGGGACTCAGGAGTTTCCTGTGTCCAGCGCTGCCGGAGCCGCCTGAGGTGAGGTGGGCCGGGGTCAGGGGGCTGGGGCCGGCTGGCAGTGTCAGCTACGGACCGCGAGTGCCGGTGGGCGAAGGAACGGGGTGGTCCAGGGGCCATTGGGAGCGTTTCCCGGAGCTCCGCGGAGTGAGGGGCAGTCGGGACGGGGAAGTGGCGAGGCGGGAGAGGGCGGACTCTTCCCGCGACTCGCGTACTCTTTGGGCTCTGAAGAGAAAAGGCCGGGGCTGAAGGCTTTCCGGAGCGCAGGGCAGAGCGCCGGGTGAGACCCGGGGTGGTCCCCGGCCCGGGCCTGGAGGCTCTTGAGGGCGGCGGTGGCGGCAATTCGGACGGCTGGGCCTCGCTTCGCGCGGGCTGCACCCTCCTCAGCCCCCGCGAGCTCCTCAACTGCCCCTTTCTCTCGGGGCTTCCGGACGGGTGCAGTGGGCTTCGGCCCCCGAGGCCTAGTTCCAGAGGCGAGGGTCCGTGTTTGGAGTAGTCGGTAGGCTCCTGCTTCTTTCTGGTCGACCCGGAGCTGGCAGTCCCACTCCCGGTGCCCCCGGCACGTTGTCAAACCCCTGGTGTTTCGGGTGTCCGCCGGTGGGAGGGGCAGGCGGGAGCGAGCACTTCCTCATTACTTCTCGCCACAGGTTTTGTTCCACTCGCGCGCTGGGGCGCTCCGACTTTCTCCGAAGTCGGCCCTCCTTCACTTGGGCCGCTGTCTGTGCTGTAGTGGCGGCTTCTGCTCCCCCGGTGGAAGTGCCCCCCTAGTGAGCCGACCGCTTGGAGGCCTCGCGGCTGGGGAGGGATTGCCTTCCTCCAGGTTTTGTAGAGGTTGCTTAAGGCCGCACACGAAATACTTACTCGTTATCGTTACCAGTTCCGCTGCAGAATTCACCCACCTGGCCTCACACAGATAATTACCCCGCCAGGAGTAAGATTTGTACTTTACAAAAAGGAGATGCCTGATAGTGGATTTGGAAATGCTGCGTTTAAAATAAACTTTGAGAAGTAAACTTTTCCCCTCAAGCCACCCAATCTAACGTCACATTTCTTAGGACTCCAGTAAAAAGCCTGTTTTCTTACTGTAAGCTGCGTAACGATCCTTGGTTTCTCTCCTTATTTCTGTGTAATTCTATTGCCTTGGGAGAGTGATTTTAACAGCCAATAATTGAGTACTTTGACGGGGATTCTGAACAATGCTCTCGTGATGATCCGTTTGGTAGGAACAGGGATACTTAGATGAAAAAAAGTGAGAGGACAAGTAAAAAATTAGAAAGCAGGTCAAACAGATTAAGAACAAACCTGTTTTTGTAGAGATCTTCAGTAATCTGTTAGTAATCTGTGACTCAGGTTGATATTCCTACCTTTCCAAAGATTGACAGCATAGTGTTTTAACTATTAATAAAATATGCGGTAACAGTTTAAATAATCTTGTTTTAGGACACAGCAAATCGTTACCTTGTCTAAGTAGAAAATGAGCTGATGATACATAAAGTTTTAGGCATCTAGTTGTACTTTTACTGAAATGGAAGCACGTTGATAAAACTTGTTGAGAGTTGAGACCGTTGGTCCCTTTTCAACAAGTGTGGGTCCCAAGTCCTTCATTGGAATCAAGGCACAAAGACTTGACCATTCACCACTGAAAGCATTTCCGTTTTTTGCCTAAGATTGTAACCTTAGAAGTCTTAAGGCAGGGTTTTGTGGCATCACGGTGGAACTGAACTGAAATGCTCTTGGTTCCTAACTCAACTGGACTAGCTTCTAGCTTAGTTTTTTCTCTCTAGTCTCTAACTTTATATTGGGCGTTTAAGTCCCGGTCTCGTCACCATGGACTCTTGTCAGGCTAAGTGCTGTGGCATCCCTTGAACTCTGGGTTGTGTCATTTAAAAACCAAACTACTGTGTGAGGACAGGAGACGAGATGCTTACTGTCTCTTCAAGACATGCGTAAAGACTAATCTCATATTCATCCTTGCATGTTGGGTTTTCCAAGTAGGTTTTTGGTTAGATTCTGACTTACTTATGAAAAGCTTTCTTTTTAACCAGCCTGAATTGATGAACTTGAATTTTTATTTCATTCCACGAGGTAAGAAATCTTTGGTACTCAGTGCTGTGGAAGGTAATTTGTCCATAATAATTTTAATTGAATGCTCACACATTGTTTAAGACACTAATTTTTGGTAAGATGTTTCTGCCTCTCAAATGAACAAAAATAATTGCCATTTTGAAATGCTATATTTTATGAACTTGGTATACTTTATTAAAGTACAAAACTAACTTTCAAGTCATTTTAAGATATTAGCTGAAGCACTTCTTAAATGGCCCTGTGACCAAACTGAGCTTCCTGCTGGGACCTTTCAAAATGGTATCCCACTGAGTCTTATTTTAAGACCTTATATATAGAAAAATCCTACAGTTCCTTTTCTCTTTGCTCACAATTTTTGAGAAGCATGTTTCAAAGCTAAAATGGGCTCAAAACCTTTAGCACTCTCTATATACACACTATTTTAATGTACATTTCACTCATTTGTAAGAATGTAGCAAAGCAAATAAAACCAGTTCACTGAAAAGCACTATTTGAAAAGTCAGTAATTAGAAGCGTAATCTGTCAGTAATTAGAAGTCAGTAATTAGAAGTGTAATCTGAAACCCTGTGCTGAGATTTGAAGGAAATGCAGCCTTTGGAAGTGTAGAGTATAGGTTTAAGAAATGCATTTTGTCTTTAATGCTGGAAAGCTCTGCATAAACCTCCAGGATAAAATGTCTTGGTTAATGTTGTTAACAGTTGTCAGGAGGAAATTCCTAATATGTTGAATGCGATGTTAAACAGTTTGAAAGAGAGGTTTTTTTGTGTGTAATGAATGTGTTGTTGAACTAATTACGTAAAATGTAAAAGGGAATGAAGTTGTGTTTCGAAAGACATCATCTTACTGTTCTTAATCCTCATCAAGAGCTCAGCATTTTCCCTTTCAGGTAATTAGTTTCAAAGTTTGTCACCTTGGAGTTATAGCTCATGATTTTGAAATGTAATGTTTAAAGTTTTTAGGTACACTAATCATAAGAATAGTTATCCCTTTGTTTCAGACCTTTTCTCTCTTTCTCTCTTTCTCTCTGTCTCTCTGTCTCTCTTTCTTCTCTACCCCCCAACATAGTGCTTGAACTCATGACCCCGAGATCAAGAGTCCCATGCTCTAGCAACTGAGCCAGCCAGGCATCATCCCCTTTTGTCTTTTTTGCACTAGCTTTCTAACTAATCTCCACTATTTTTGCCCTATGGTTTGTTTATTATATATTTATTTTTATTACATAAGTAGTAGGTAAGTACATTCTGGGTGTAAATGATTCCAGGAATATTGTTAATTCTTACACCTAAATTGCCTCCTAAATCATTGGTTTGAAAATAGCCATCCTCTGCTCAAAGTCCTTTAAATCCCTTGGCCTAGAGCTGTGTAACTGTTGATCCCTCCCTACCTGTGGCATCCTATTACTGTCTTATGCTATAGTCAAAACTGTTACACAGTGGTTCCTGAATGCATCTTTGCCCCTTTTATCTGGAATGTCATTGTTTGTATCTACCAAAACATCCATCATTTCAGTTCAGACATAAGTATACTGTCTATAAATCTTTCCCCTGATTTTCCTAAGCAAAATTGATTTCTTCTATACCTTTTGGCCAGTTTCACTTACCTATGGCATACACTGTTTTGCTTTGTAATAAGTTTTTCTGCCTCATTTTATAGTGGGTAAGGAATCTCCGCTTCCTCACAAAAACATGTAATTGCCCTGAATTGTAATTGAAAAATGCTTCATTTGTTACACTTGGGAAGATTTATAGAGGATTTTTTTTTTGGACTGTATACTTATAATCCTGTTGACATCTTTTAGATGGTTAAACTTGGAAAGCTGGTCATACAGAATTAAGGTATCATCCTTTAGGAAATTGAAGCTGAGGAAAGTAAGGTGACTTAGTTTAAGGTCAGACCAGGTTTTTCTACTCTACCCTAGTGTTCATTTTGTATTTTCACACTCGGCTTGAATTCAGTACAAGGAAAAGAAAGGCCTGTGAACTTATTCATCAAAAAAGTGAGCATCATCTATGTGGTCAGCCATTTGTTTTTTTGAAAGAATGTTTGTCATCTTACAGTTAAAATCTCTGCAGGTTGATTGGTAGTTCAGGGTTTCACTTTCATTGAGTGGATTGGAGTTTACCACATCACACTATGTCTATTAATAATAACTCTGTAGAATCAGGAGCTCCTGGGGTGGCTTAGTTGGTTAGGCATCCGACTCTTGGTTTCTGCTAAGGTCATGATCTCATGGGTAGGTTTGAGCCCCACATTGGTCTCTGTGCTGACAGCGGAGAGCTAGCTTGGGATTCTCATCCTTACTCTCGCCCTTCCCTCTGCTTGTGTGTGCGTGCGCGTGCTCTCTCTCTCACAATAAATAAACTTAAAAAAATACTGATTCTATAGAATTAAACTGTTTCTTAGGTAATTAATTATCAAGGGAAAATTTTCCTTTACTCCTAATATGTGATTTCCCCCCATTTTATTGACCTGATTGACACACAATAGTGTTTTCTTAAATTTATTTTTTTAATATTTTTATTTTTATAAAAAAATTGTTTTATAAGAGAGAGAGAGCATGAGTGTGGGAGGAGCAGAGAGAGAGGGAGACACAGAATCTGAAGCAGGCTCCAGGCTCAGAGCTATCAGCACAGAGCCTGACACGGGGCTCGAACCCACGAACTGTGAGATCATGACCTGAGCTGAAGTCAGACCTTAACCAGTTAAGCCACCCAGGTGCCCCTTTTATTTTTTTTTTAAATTTTATTTTTTTTTTAATTTAATTTTATTTAAAAAAAAATTTTTTTTTTCAACGTTTATTTATTTTTGGGACAGAGAGAGACAGAGCATGAACGGGGGAGGGGCAGAGAGAGAGGGAGACACAGAATCGGAAACAGGCTCCAGGCTCTGAGCCATCAGCCCAGAGCCCGACACGGGGCTCGAACTCACGGACCGCGAGATCGTGACCTGGCTGAAGTCGGACGCTTAACCGACTGCGCCACCCAGGCGCCCCTAATTTTATTTTTTAAAATTTACGTCCAAATTAGTTAGCATACAGTGCAACAATGATTTCAGGAGTGGATTCCTTAGTGCCTCTTCCCATTTAGCCCATCCCCCCCTCCCACAACCTCTCCAATAACCCTCAGTTTGTTGTTCATATTTGTGAGTCTCTTTTGTTTTGTCCCCCTCCCTGTTTTTATATTACTTTTGTTTCCCTTCCCTTACGTTCACCTGTTTTGTCTCTTAAAACCCTCATATGAGTGAAGTCATATGATTTTTGTCTTTCTCTGACTCATTTCACTTAGCATAATACCCTCCAGTTCCATCCACGTAGTTGCAAATGGCAAGATTTCATTCTTTTTTATTGCTGAGTAATACTCCATTGTATTTATATACCACATCTTCTTTATCCATTCATCCATCGATGGGCATTTGGGCTGTTTCCATACTTTGGCTATTGTGGATAGTGCTGCTATAAACATGGGGGTGCATGTGTCCCTTCGAAACAGCACACCTGTATCCCTTGGATAAATACCTAGTAGTGCAGTTGCTGGGTCGTAGAGTGGTTCTATTTTTAGTTTTTTGAGGAACCTCCGTACTGTTTTCCAGAGTGGCTGCACCAGCTTGCATTCCCACAATCATGTAAGTTGTATAGGTAGAGTGTATAGGTTTTATATGTAGAGTGTAATGACTTGATACACATATATTGTGAGATACCACCAATGTGTATTTGGATGAGATTTTCTTAGTTGTGATTAAAGCAAATACAGATTTTTTTCCCCAGCAAGTTTTTGGAGGATGAGACACAGGATTTGAGTTTTTCTTCTCTTCAGTGTAAAAATAGAAAACTGTAGTGTGACAAACAGGTGGTCTTTTCTGTTGGAGTTATTGTGTGATTAATATTTAACCTCAGTGTAAATTAACTTGCACTTCTGTTAAGACCTCTGAAGGATGGGGAAGGACTGAAGTTTTACAATGTTCTTCAGCACTGTAAATTGAATTCTAACAAATATGTATATTTGTTAGAACAAATATGTTCTCTTGGTGTAGTTACATTTTTAAAGTAGCTCCATGAAGGATTCTCAGTTATCTTTTAGTAATTGAGTATATTATACACTATATTGCTTTATAGTTTTGCAGTTACTTCTGGGAAGATGCTTCTGAATATTTAGTTGATTCCAAGTGAAAAACTTGATTCCTTTCTGACTTTGGAGTAGGCATACTTCTCTGGTTCTCCACTTTCTCAGTTTTTTAAAAATAGGGATTTATTGGGGGTGCCTGGCTGACTCAGTCTGTAGAGCATGGGTCTCTTGGTCTCGGGGTCATGAGTTCAAGCCCTACATTGGGTGAAGAGCTTACTTAAAAAAAAAAAAGATTTATTTGCTAACACTAACAGTATTTCAAACTATGCTGATGTATGGATTGGATTAAGTTTTGTAAAATTCTGAAAATATCCACAAGAGGCTGTTAAATGTTCTTTAACATCTTTAAGATTCTATTGAATTGAGTAAAAATTGCTTGTGTAAAGTGGCATGGTTAGGAAACAAGTTAGCTCATGCCCCATTTGTTATTATTTCATACCTATTTACTATTTGTTGACCATTATGCCTTTGGATATTTCCTTATCCCTTGTCAGCTGGGTTCTAAACAAGTTTTATACTAGGCTTTTCTGACCTCAGTAATACATAATTTTGGGATGTTCATGATTGGATTATTTACACTTGGTTTTTACTCTTTAGTTTGGGTAATGGAGAGTTAAGTCTACCATGTATATGCCCACTGTTAAGAATATTCCCCTTTCCTAAAGCAGATGGCTGGCTCAGTTGGTAGAGCCTGTGACACTTGATCTTGGGGTCATGAGTTCAAGCCCCACGTTGGGTGTAGAGATTACTTAAAAAGAAAAATCTATCATCTGTATATAAAGAAATAGAAAAGTAATGTTAACAAAAAAGGGGTCCCTGGCTGGCTCAGTTGGAGGAATGTGTGACTCTTGGTCTCTCAAGGTTATAGGTTCAAGCACCATGTTGGGTGTAGAGATAACTTAAAAATAAAATCTTAAAAAAGAGGGGCACCTGAGTGGCTCGGTTAAGCGGCAGACTTCAGCTCAGGTCATGATCTCAATGTTTGTGAGTTCGAGCCCCATGTCAGGCTCTGTGCTGACAGCTCAGAGCCTGGAGCCTACTTCAAATTCTGGGTCTCCCTCTCTGCTCCTCCCCCACTCACGCTGTCTCTCAAAAATAAATAAACGTTAAAAAAAAAATCTTAAAAAAGAATTTTCCCCTTCCCTTTTCAAACAGACAAATATGCCAAAGATTACAGAAGTTGAGATCGTGTATCTAAATGTAAAATGTAGAAATTACATGAAAGTATTTAGTCACTCCTGTATCAGTAAGCCCTCAAGTTCTCTGGCAACCACAAAACATTGGTATATCTTGATATACTAACTTAGTTTTGGCATATTTGCATATAGCTTTGTAGAGTTCTTCTGTGTTGAGTTTCAGTGACTAATTGTCTCTTAATGTGCTTTATTATCTACCTCGCTTCTACCCTTGCTTCTCAGTTCATCATCTAGAGTAATTCTTGTATTTTATTTATTTAAAAAAAAATTTTTTTTTTTTTAACGTTTATTTATTTTTGAGACAGAGCGAGACGGAGCATGAATGGGGGAGGGCAGAGAGAGAGGGAGACACAGAATCAGAAGCAGGCTCCAGGCTCTGAGCCATCAGCCCAGAGCCTGACGCGGGGCTCGAACTCACGGACCGTGAGATCGTGACCTGCACTGAAGTCGGACGCTTAACCGACTGAGCCACCCAGGCGCCCCTAGAGTAATTCTTGTATTTTAAAAGTCATATCATGTTGTCCTGTTCAGGACCATCCGTTGATCCATTTGTCTTTCATAAAAGCCAGAGTCCTTTAATTACCTATAGAATTTAACTCTGCTCTATACCTACTCATGTATTCTCCATTTCCCCCTAACTTATCACCCCTGTCCACCCAGTTGGTTTCCTTCAACTACACTTGACCTCCTTGCTTTGCCTTACAGATGCCACGCAGTCTCTTAGGAAGCCTGTGCACCAACTGATTGATCCTTCTGCCTGGAACATTCTCTCAGATATGTGCATGGCTGAACCCCTCAGCTCCTTTTAAGTATGCTCAAAGACTTCTTTCTCAGTAAGGCTCACTCTGACCACCGTCAGAAAACTTAAATTGCATCCCTCCTGTCCTCTGGCTCACTTTTACCCTGATGTTTTTTTCTTTTTCTATAGTACTTAGCATCTCCTGACATGTTTTATAATTTCTAATGATTACTATTTCTCACCTCCAGTGGGAATGCAGGCATATGTGTATGTCTCTTCACGGATGTATCTTAAATACCTGACACACAGTCAGTACTCAACAAATAGTTGGCTGAGTTAGTGCATATAGTGCATAAACTGTTTCTCTGATAAGTTGTGGTAGCCACTTCACGAAAGCGATACACTATTTCTTATCATCTGATGAATTTAAGTTGTGCTTGGCTTTGTGTTAACTTTGTAGAAAGCCATACCTGAGGTGTTCACATCTAGGGCTCACCTTACGGAAAGTGGATGCAAAAGCCATTTTCTCAGCAAGGGCACTGTTGGTGTTTGGGCAGGATAATTCTTTGTTGGTTGTGCTGTCCTTTGTGTGATGTTTATTTCATCTCTAATTCTCATTGTGTGCTAGTGGCTCTCCCACTCAAGCATTTAAGGGGCGCCTGGGTGGCTCAGTTGGTTGAACGGCCGACTTCAGCTCAGGTCATGATCTCGCGGTCTGTGGGTTCGAGCCCTGCGTCGGGCTCTGCTGACAGCTCGGAGCCTGGAGCCTGTTTCGGATTCTGTGTCTCCTTCTCTCTCTGCCCCTCCCATAATCACGCTCTGTCTCTCTGTCTCTCAGAAATAAATAAATGTTAAAAAAAAAATTTAAGCATTTCAGAATGTTTTAGCAGGTGCGTTTGGCTGGTTCAGTCGGTTGAGTGTTGGTTGGTTTCAGTTCAGGTCATGATCCCAGGGTCCTGGGATTGAGCCCTGCTTTGGCCTCTGTATTGAGTGAGGAGCCTGTTTGAGATTCATTCTCTCTCTCTGCCCCTCTCCCCTGCCTCCCCCCGCCCCAATATAAAAATTAAAAAGAAAACAAAAACTTTTGGAGATTACACTGCTTTCTGGTTTATTCCAGTAAATACCCTCTTGAGGTTCAGATTTTTGTCAGGATTATTTTATTTAGAGCCAATTATTATTGGTGTAAATCACAAGTTACTTAAATTTAATTTCACAGTGGCACATAGGAGAAGACTGCATAAAGAGAAGGAATAACAGATTTCACTGATTATAAAACAAATATTCAACATTTTAACATCTCTGAAATTGGGATGCATCTTGTCCTAAGAAAAATACTATCAAGTAAACTTTTTTAGTGATACATAATGTAAAGATGCTTCTACAGTTAAAGACAAACCAACGTGAAATGAGATTGTGGAAAATTATCTCCATTTCATGGGTGATGAAGGTGGAAGAACTTTGCCAAACTTGGGCTACATTTTCCTTTTTGTTAGGCCTAGTCAAATTATATTTTAGGGTCCTAGAAATTAATATTGGTATTGTATTTTTCACAGTTCTGGAATGTTTTCAGTGCCCTCAAAGCTGATTGGTTGGGAGTGATGGTGAGGAAGAGCTATGGAATAAAACCCAAAGCATGTCTACGGGAGCCCGATATAAAGGATAATACACATGAAACAATAGTGAACAGTTTGATTAAATTAAAAAATTTTAATGTTTATTTTAGAGAGAGAAAGAGAGCATAGGAAGGGGAGGGGCTGAGGGAGAGGGAGATGCAGAATCCAAAGCAGGCTGCAGGCTTGGAGCTGTCAGCACAGAGCCTGATGCGGGGCTCGAACCCACAAACCGTGAGATCATGACCTGAGCCAGAGTCGGATGCTTAACTGATTGAGCCACCCAGGTGCCACTAATTTTATAGTGCATCATACATATTGAAGGGGAGAGGAGGTAGATTAGCCTGTAGATGATCTGAAGTGGCTTGGGAGGTTTTGGAGGGGCTGGGGCTTGAAGTAGGCCCTGGTCTTATTACCTGATGCATTGTCCACTTTATGGAGGCGTCTTGGCCTACCTTCTGGTAGTCACTAACTTTCCCCTTGAAGGTTATCAATGATCAGTTAGTTGCTATTTCTGATAATTTATAATTTCTATATAGTTTTGGTATACTGCCAGCTATACCTTTTAAAATCCTTCCCCCATGGGGGCACCTGGGTGGCTCAGTTGGTTAAGTGTCCAACTCTTTTTTTTTTTTTTTTTTAATTTTTTTTTTTCAACGTTTATTTATTTTTGGGACAGAGAGAGAGAGAGAGAGAGAGAGCGTGAGCGAGCATGAACGGGGTAGGGGCAGAGAGAGAGGGAGACACAGAATCGGAAACAGGCTCCAGGCTCTGAGTCATCAGCCCAGAGCCCGACGCGGGGCTCGAACTCACGGACCACGAGATCGTGACCTGGCTGAAGTCGGACGCTTAACCGACTGCGCCACCCAGGTGCCCCAAGTGTCCAACTCTTGATTTCAGCTCATATCCCGTGGGATTGAGCCTCGCGTCTGGGTCTGTGCTGACAGTGTGGAGCTTGCTTGGGATTCTCTTTCTCCCTCTCTCTCTGCCCCTCCCCATGTGCTCTATCTCTCTCAAAATAAATAAACCTAAAAAAAAAAATCTTTCCCCCCATGATTTCTGCAGACTATAGGTATATTAGTTATCAATTACTGCATGACAGAATACCTCCGAATTTAGCTATTTAACCTTTCTTGTTCTTTATTTCTAAGGCACAGCTTGGCTAGGTACTTCTGGCTCAGTGTCTTTCACAGAGTTCCAATGCAAGTATTAACGGGCTGCAGTCATCTCAAGGCTGAAGGGTGGAGAGATCTTACAAGCTCACTCACGTGGCATTTGTCTGGCTTCAAATTCTTGCTGTTGGTTTGGAGACATCAGTTGCTTGCCACATGTGTCTTTTCCGTACTCACAGCATGGCAGCTTGCTTAGAGCATAGGCTCAGAGAGAGGTAAACAAGACAGAAGTCAGTCTTTTTTGTAACGTACACTTGGAAATGACTATTTCCTTCTTTTGAAGCTACACTTAAGGTCCATCCCACTCATAAGGGGAGGGGATTACATAAGGATAGACATTTTAGGGATTGTTGGGGTTGTTTTAGAGGCTGTCTGCCACAATGGACATTTGGTGAAGGTTCATCCTTAAGGCTCTCTTTAGGGATGCTGTTTGTAGGTTTTACTTATTACCACTAAGTAGAGGACTTTGCTTGGTTTCTGATATTATGCAGTCCAAGTTTTTTCCACTTCTCAGGCTACTCGTCATTTCCTTTCTTGAGTTCCTCTTTTTTTAAAAAAAAATTTTTTTTTTCAACTTTTATTTATTTTTGGGACAGAGAGAGAGAGAGAGAGAGAGAGCATGAATGGGGGAGGGGCAGAGAGAGAGGGAGACACAGAATCTGAAGCAGGCTCCAAGCTCTGAGCCATCAGCCCAGAGCCTGACGCGGGGCTCGAACTCACAGACCGCGAGATCGTGACCTGGCTGAAGTCAGACGCTTAACCGACTGCGCCACCCAGGCGCCCCGAGTTCCTCTTTATCCACCCTGAAATATTAAGCTTCCTTAGGATTCTCTCTAGACACTCTTATTTTCATTCTGTAGTTCTATCCCGTCTTTTTTTTTTTTTTATATGTTGATGACTCCCAGATCTATTATTTGTAGCTCACCCTTGCTATGTTGCAGGCTATAATTCATAGTCCTGTCCAAATTGAATTCTTGATTTTCTTTCTTGCCATGTATTCTCTTAGTTGTTTCATGTCAGGAGTAAGTGGAATCCAGGTGCTTAGTGGAAATATATTTGACTGCTCCTTTTCCTTCACTTGTCTTGCTTATTCACAGTTTCATAGAGTCCTTGCAGTTCTCTCTTGAATGCATTTACTTTGCTTTTCCTATAATCTTTTGTTGTTGTTTATTTTTGAGAGATGAGAGAACGTGTGCTTAAGCAGGGCAGGGGTAGGGGGTGGGGAACAGAGGATCTGAAGCAGGCTCTGTGCTGACAGGCTCGAACTGAAGCTGTGAGATCATGGCCTGAGCTGAAATCGAGTCGGATGCTTAACCAACTGAGCCACCTAGGCGCCCCTCCCTCTTAATATTATCAAATTTCCTTGTGACCTCCTCTTTCTCAGTATTTTGCATTGTCAAGAGTAGCTTCTAAAAATGTTTACCAGATCATGCCCTCTGTTAGTATGCAAAGCAGATTAACGTAATGAACAACCCCAAGATATCAGTGGCTTAACAGATAGACATTTATACTCCGATAACTTTCCTCAGATAACTTTCATTGAATGTTCATTAGGTTGCCTTCTGTGTGGTAATTCAGGACCCCAGGCTCCTTCCATCTTGTGGCATTGTTTTTCTCTAGAGGGAGTCCTCTTTGTTTAGCTGGCAGATGGTGATAAAACCAGAGGGTCATGAGTATGAGGTCTTATGGACAAGGTCCAGAAGTGGCTGGTATCATTTTTGGCCTGCGTTTTATTGGCTAGAACTTAGAATCTTGGCCACACCTATGCAAGAAAGGCTGAGAAATGTAGTCTAGCTGTTTAGCCAGGGAGAGGAAACAGATTTGGTAAGCATCTACCTAGTCTCTCCTACTCCCTTATTCCCTAAAATATACTTAAATTCATGTAGCTTCTAGGATCATCTTTATGATAAAATCTAGAAGTCTGAGATGGGGGTTCTATACATAAAAGAGAAGAAAGCCACAAAATGGGTCTTAGTTACCTCCAGAAGACATTTCATTTTGGCCACTGTCAGGGTTAGTGTGTGGGGATTGTATTTAGGACCGTGATTTATTACAGCAAAAGGATACAAAGCAAAATCAGCAAAGGGAAAAGGCATATGAGGTGAAGTCTGAGGAAACTGGACTCACGCTTCCAAAGCTGAACCTCTCCCAGTGCCTTTCCCAGTAGAGTCACATCAGACACACTTAATTCCTTCAACAAGGAATTGTGACAACACATATGTGCAAAATGTTGCCCAGCAGCAAAGCTCCTGAGAGACACAGTGCCTAGGATTGTTATAGGCACCTTCTGCCTGTCATCCATTAAAATTCCAGGTTCCTGGAGGGAAGGTAGGTGTTACACATGAATCACATTTTTTGGTACAGTTTAGTCACAGTGAGCCACTCTTATTAGCTCTTGGAATGGGGATTAGTTTTCCCCAAATCCAGGTTCTCACACTAGCCACGGGCCAACCTGGCATGTCTTTCTAAGGATAGCAGTTGCAGGCCTTCTGTCTTAACTCTTTTCTGCTCAGTAAGTGAGGTGAATGGTCTCCATCAAAAGGGATTTTATATAGAGATTATGCAAAATTGGAATATGCAAAATTTTGTTGGCCTAATATTTTGTCTTTGAAAATTACATTTGTATTTCAGTAGGGAAAAAAAGTTCAATTCCCTTCTTATCTCCTTTCATCTAACTTTTCAGATAGTTATTTTTGTATCATTCTGGATACTCTACATACAAGGACATATACATACACAATGCTGTTCTGAAACTTGCTTTCCTCCCAATAGATAGTATTCCTTTTTATGATTTACTTAACCATTGCACTTTTAGGGGGATATTTAGGCCTTTTTCACTTGATACGTTTTTAAAGAGTTGTTCATTTCCTGGATGAAAAAGGAATGGATTAAAGATGATTCCTGGGGGGGAAAAAAAAGATGATTCCTGAGTATTCAGTACAGAATTGGGGATTAAGTGGTCTAAAACTCTTACTATTCATCCTAAAGGTTGGAGATACTCCTATCAGGAACTGTTTGTTTTAGGACTTGGTATTAAAACACTTATTTAGACTCTTAATGATTTTGAAGGTGCAATACAAGGATTTTTGTTCATTTTTAAAATCCTCTTACCTCTACTGCCCAATTCTTTAAAGTTCTGTTAAATACTGTCTTTAAAATTCTATTAGCAATTGCCATTTAAACTATTCTTCAGCTATAAACTTGGGAGGATAGTACCTTCCTCAAAGAGTTACCAGGTTTAAATAAACTAATATACATAAAATGCTTAGAACAATTCTGTTTAAGTATTGTGATTGTACTGGGATAAGTTATCCTATTTTGTACGTAGTAATTATATTTAAGAATTTAATAAGTAAACCATTTTGGATGAATGGGATTGGAACTGTGTACTATAAATCTAGAATCTCTGCCTCTTGGAGGAGTATTAAAGATTGCTATGGCCTTTTGCCTCATTGTATCTGAGAGCAAAATGGGTCACCAACAGCTGTACTGGAGCCATCTGAGGAAATTTGGCCAGGGGTCTCATTCTTGCTGCATTTGCTGGAACCAGCAGGGTCTGACCCAGAAATACACTCTCAGTATGTGCTGCCAGTACTTCCGTCAGTCCGTGAAGGATATAGGCTTCATTAGGTTACATTAAGTGAACTTCCTTGAATGGGTCATCCAAGATACCTCCCTTAACTGCAGATACCCAGGATACCTACCTTAATGCAACTCATTGTACATAAGATAAAAACACTTCAATTAAAAATAAGTAGGGGCACATGGGTGGCTCAGTTAGTTGAGCTTTGACTCATGATTTTGGCTCAGGTCATGAGCCCAGGGTTGTGGGACGGCATCCCACGTCGAGCTCTGTGCTGAGCTTAAAGGCTGCTTGAGATTCCCTCTCTCCTCCTTTCTGCCCCTCTCCTTGTGTGTGTGTGCTTACTCTCTAAAATAAAAAAAAATTTTAATTTAAAAAATAAATTGGGATGAATATTTTGAGTCAGTGATTTTGTTGCTTATAAAGTCCCATAGAAAATAATGAGCTCTCCCTTTTAAGGAAACCAAGGGGGAAAGTGGGGCATCTGGGAAAATTGGTATTTGTTGTTTCTGAATGCTAGAATAAGATACCTTCCCCGATTTATACGGGTCATTAGGAATTTGCAACATTGGCCAGTATGGTAACCACTATCCACATGAGGCTATTTAAATTTATACTAAGATTAGTTAAAATTAGATAAAATTAGGGGTGCCTGGGTGACTCAGGCAGTTAAGCATCTGACTCTTGGTTTCAGTTCAGGTCATGGTCTCATGGTTTTGTGAGTTCAAGCCCTGCGTTGGGCTCTGTACTAACAGTGCGGAGCCTGCTTGGGATTCTCTCTCCTCCCTCTGCCCCTCCCCCACTCATGTTGTCTCTGTCTCTCTTTTTTTAATTTTATGTTTAATTTTTAAAAATTTACATCCAAATTAGTTAGCATATAGTGAAACAATGATTTCAGTAGATTCCTTAATGCCCCTTACCCATTTAGCCAATCCCCCCTCCTACAACCCCTGCACTAACCCTCAAGTTTGTTCTCCATATTTAAGAGTCTCTTATGTTTTGTCCCCCTCCCTGTTTTTATATTATTTTTACTTCCCTTCCCTTATGTTCATCTGTTTTGTATCCTAAAGTCCTCATATGAATGAAGTCATATGATATTTGTCTTTCTCTAATTTCACTTAGCATAATACCCTCTTGTTCCATCCACATAGTTGCAAATGGCAAGATTTCATTCTTTTTGATTGCCGAGTAATACTCCATTGTATATATATATATACCACATCTTTATCCATTCATCTATCGATGGACATTTGGGCTCTTTCCATACTTCGGCTGTTGTTGATGGCTTCTTATTTTTTAATGTTTGTTTTTGAGAAAGACAGAGCGTGAATGGGGGAGGGTCAGAGAGTGAGGGAGGCACAATTTGAAGCAGGCTTCAGACTCCATGGTGTCCAGTACAGAGCCTGACATAGGGCTCGAATCCACAAACCCTGAGATTTTTGACCTGAGCGGGAGTCAGACCCTTAACCCACTGAGCCACCCAGATGCCCCAGGCCTATTTGGCTTCTTAAAGTACTTGCTGATATTTAATCCTAGAGCAAGTTAGGTCATACTACCAAGATTGCTAGCATCAGTCAGTGCAATGGGAGACCAAATTGCCTTTACAGAGATGTCTTTGGCTGAACTGGTAGAAGTTGAGGGGAGAAAAAGGAATAGATGTGAAGGGCTTTCCTTGTCACTTAGTAGAGATTGCATTAAAGTTTGGTAAACTTTCTAAAAACGTTTCCCAAAGCCATTAGTAAGTTTAGTGGTTCTCAACTTTTAAAATGCATAAGAATCACCTGCAGAGTATGTTTAAAATACAATGTTCTGTATTCTTTTTATTTTTTTAATGTTTATTTTATTTTTGAGAGAGACACACAGAATCCAAAGCAGGCTCCAGCCTCCTAGCTGTCAGCACAGAGTCTGATGTGGGGCTCAAACCCACAAACTGTGAGATGATGACCTGAGCTGGTAACTCACTAAGCCACTCAGGTGCCCCTGTACTCTTTCCTTGAGGATTTTGATTATCTTGATGTAGGGTGGTGCTTAGGAGTCAGCGGTTTTTTCTTTTTTAAATATTTATTTTTGAGAGAGAGAGACCAACTGAGCATGAGCGGGGGAGGGGCAGAGAGAGAGGGAGACCCAGATCTGAAGCAGGCTCCAGGCTGTGAGCTGTCAGCACAGAGCCTGATGCAGGGCTCAAACTCAAGAGCCATGAGATCATGGGGTGCCTGGGTGGCTCAGTTGGTTAAGTGTCCAACTTTAGCTCAGGTCATGATCCCGTGGTCCATGGGTTCAAGCCCTGCATCGGGCTCTGTTGCTGACAGCTCAGATCCTGGAGCCTGCTTCAGATTCTGGGTCTCCTTCTCTCTCTGCTCCTTCCCCACTCACGCTGTTTCTGTCTCTCAAAGTTGAATAAATGTTTAAAAAAAAAAAAAAAAAGGCCATGAGATTGTGACCTGAGCTGAAATCAAGAGTTGGACACTTAACTGACTGAGCCACCCAGGTGCCTCAGGGGTGTGTGTGTGTGTGTGTGTGTGTGTGTGTGTGTTTTAAGTAATCTCTACACCCAATGTGGGTCTGCAACACATGACCCCAAGATCAAAAGTCATACGTTCTTCTGACTAAAGCCATCCAGGTGCCCTTCATCTCCCAGTTTTATACACATTTTTTTTTCCATAATTGTTTTAGTGTAAAAATCTGTATTTGTTCCATTAAGCCCCTTGTGGTATATATATAGCACCTAAGCTATGTCCATGGCATAAAGTTAGGCTCAAGTGTTTGAATTAATAAGAGTGCCATCTTTAGCAAATGAAGATATTTATAAAGTATACTGGAATAAACTGGAAGGAGATCATTTTGGACATTTTATATAATCCTCATAAGGAATGATAATAGTTTTTCCATTAAAAGTATTTTAGGGGCACTTGGGTGGCTCATTCAGTTAAATGTCTGACTCTTGATTTCAGTTTCGGTTATAATCTTAAGGTTCATCAGTTCGGGCCCAGAGTCGGGCTCTCCTGGCAGGGAGGGACCTGTTTGTGATTCTCTCTCCCTCTTTGCCCCTTACTTGCCTGCTCTTTCTCTCAAAATAAAGTTAAAAAAATATTTTCAAAGCTTAATGAATTTGAGCTTGTTTCTGCAATCAGATTTATGTTGGTTTTTATGCTTCAAAGCCTACGTAACATTTTAATCTTCAAATTATTGACAGTCACCGTCAAAGAGAGATCTCATTTGCATGAATAAAGTTGATACATTTAAAAACATTTTTTTTTGTAATTTTTTTTTTCAACGTTTATTTTATTTTTGGGACAGAGAGAGACAGAGCATGAACGGGGGAGGGGCAGAGAGAGAGGGAGACACAGAATCGGAAACAGGCTCCAGGCTCTGAGCCATCAGCCCAGAGCCTGACGTGGGGCTAGAACTCACGGACCTAGAACTCACGGACCGCGAGATCGTGACCTGGCTAAAGTCGGACGCTCAACCAACTGCGCCACCCAGGCGCCCCTAAAAACATTTTTAGTGTCATTCAAAGATTTAGAATTGAAATATTTAAATTTTTTTTTAATGTTTATTTTTGAGACAGAGAGAGACAGAGCATGAACGGGGGAGGGTCAGAGAGAGAGGGAGACATAGAATCTGAAGCAGGCTTCAGGCTCTGAGCTGTCAGCACAGAGCCCGATGCGGGGCTCGAACTCATGGACCGTGAGATCATGGCCTGAGCCGAAGTCGGATGCTTAACCGACTGAGCCACCCATGCGCCGCTAGTTTTTTTTTTTAAAGAGTAACTTGGTTTTTTTTTTTTTTTTTTTTTTTTTTTTTTTTTATAACAGTTTATTTATTTTGAGAGAGCACTGAACAGGGAAGGGGGGGGGGCGCAAAGAGAAAGAGAATCCCAAGTAGGCTCTGCACTGTCAGCGTGCAGCCTGAAGTGGGAGAGAGATCATGACCTGAGCCAAAATCAAGAGTCAGACACTTAACTGACTGAGCCACCCAGGCACCCCATCATCCCCATTTTTTTAAGAAAATTATTTATTTTGAGAGAGAGAACAAGCCGGGGAGGGGCAGAGACAGAGGGAGACAGAGAATCTGAAGCGGGTTCTGTGGTGGCAGCAGAAAGCTCAATGCAGGGCTTGAACTCATGAACCCTGAGATCACGACCTGAGCTGAAGTTGGACGCTTAACCTGACTCAGCCACCCAGGCGCCGTATCATCACCCCCAGTTTTATTAAAAATTTGACCTGTGCTTCCTACAGCAGCACATACACTAGACTTGATACGATACAGAGAAGATTCACACGGCCCCTGCATGAGGATGACACACAAATTCATGCAGTGTTCCATATTTTTTCCATCATGTCTCAAAGTAAAGTCTTTAAGAAAGAAAAGAAAATCACATGTACAGAGAAATTAATAGTACAGTGAACAGCCAGTAACTTCTTCCTAGATTCAGCAATTAAATCTTACCATAACTATTTTTTCTGTTATTCATATATATATTTTTATTGGAGTACAGTTGACACATCGTTACATCAGTTTCAGGTGCACAACATAGTGATTTGACAACACCATATGTTATTCTGTGCTCACCACAAGTGTTGCTACCATCTGTCATTATACAACATTATTGCCATACCACTGACTATATTCTCTATGATATACCTTTCATTTTTGTGATTTATTCTATAACTGGAATCCTGTACATCCCACTCCCCTTCACCCATTTTTCCCATCTCTCTTCATATATTTATACTGAACTGTTTTATCTCAAATACTTGAGCATGCATCTCCTGCAAATTAAGACATTCTTGCATAGCCAAAGTACACCTAAAATTATTAAATACTTTTATAATATCCAATTAATTAAAAAACTTTGCCTCAATATCTTTTATTTATTTAAAAATTTTAAATATTTATTATTTAGAAACAGAGACAGAGTATGAACATAGGAGGGGCAGAGAGAAGGGGAGACACAGAATCTGAAGCAGGCTCCAGGCTCCAGGCTCTGAGCTGTCAGCACAGAGCTGACGTGGGCTTGAAACCATGAGATCATGACCTGAGCTGAAGTCAGACGCTTAGCCGACTGAGCCACCCAGGTGCCCCTGCCTCAATATCTTGTATAAGTTTTTGTTTTGTTTTTTATTTTATTTTTTAAATTTTGCACACAAGAGAGAGCACACTCACACAGCGGGGGAAGGGGAGAGGGAGGGGTGGGTGAGAATCTTAAACAGGTTCCATGCGCAGGTCTCCATCTCACAACCCTGGGATCAGGACCTGAACCAAAATCAAGATTTGGACACTCAACCAACTGAGCCATCCAGGTGCCTCTTATTAATATTTTGAGGAACTTTCATACTGTTCTCCATAGTGGTGGAATCACTTTACAATCCCACCAGCAGTTCACAAGAGTTCCCTTTTCTCCATATCCTCTCCAGCACTTATCTCTTCTTGTCGCTAGCTGTTCTTAATGGTGTGAGATGATATTTTATTCTGATTTTGATATGCTTTTCTCTGATGAGTAGTGATGTTGAGCACCTTTGCAGATACCTGTTCGCTATTTTGATGTCGTCCTTGGGAAAATGTTTGTTCAGTTCTTCTGCTTATTTTTTAATTGGATCGTTTGTGTTTTTTAAATATCTTTACTGAGTTGTTTGAATTTTTATTTTTGAAGTTTATTTTGAGAGAGAGAAAGAGAATGCACAGCTGATAAGAGGCAGAGGGAAGGAGAGACAATCCCAAACAGGCTCTAAGCCTTCAGCACAGAGCCCAGGGCAGGGATCAAACTCAGAAACTGTGAGATCGGGACCTGAGCCAAGATCAAGAGTTGGAAGGAATCCCAACCAACTGAGTTACTCAGGTGTCCCTGTGTGAGTTCTTATGTTAACCCTTTATCTGGTACATGTTTTGCAAATACTCTCTCTAATTTTGTAGGTTGCCTTTTCATTTTGTTGTTTGTTTTGTTGTGCAGAAGCTTTTAATTTTGATGTCGCATTTGTTGATTCTTTTTCTTTTGTTGTTTGTGCTTTTTGGTGTGATCTCCAAAAACATCATTGCCAAGATCAGCACTGAAGAGCTTATTTTGTATGTTTTCTTTGTGGTATCAGGTCTTCTGTTTAAGTCTTTAATCCATTTTGAGTTAATTTTTGTGAGTGTGTAAGATAGAGGTCCACTTCCATTTTTTTGCATGTAGCTTTCCAGTTTTCCCAGCAGCGTTTGTTGAAGAGACTGTCCTTTCCCCATTGGTTGTTCTTGTCCCCCTTATCAGATATTAGTAAGCTGTATATACAAGGGTTTAGTTCTAGGCTCTCTGTTCTTTTCATCTTTGTGTCTATTTTTATGCTATACTGTTTTAATTATTATAGGTTTGTAGTATAGTTGAAAATCAAGAACTGTGGTGCCTCCGGTTTTTTTGTTCTTTCTCATGATTGTTTGGCTCTTGAGGGTCTTTTATGGTTCCATACCAATTTTAGGACTTTTTTTTTTTTTTTTTCTATTTATGTGAAAAATGCCATTGGGACTTTCATAGGGTTTGTGTTGAGTCTAGGTGGCTTTGGGTGGCATGGGTAGTCTAAGAGTATTAACTCTTCTAACACAGTGTCCTTCCACTTGTTTGTGTCATCTTTAATTTTTTTTTTCAACACTGTCTTGTAGTTTTCATTGTATAGTCTAGGGCTTTCATTAAACTCCATTAGGAAATGATTTTAAAAAAGCGTTTCTCCTGATAATTCCATTTGAAATATAGTATTTCAGGCCTTTAAGCTTTTTTTTTTTAAGTTTGCCTATTTTATTGATTTTTTTGTTTTAAATGTTTGTTTATTTTTGAGAGAGAGACAGAGCATGAGCAGTGGAGGGGCAGAGAGAGAGAGAGATAGAGGGGGACACAATCTGATACAGGCTCCAGGCTGTGAGCTTTCAGCGCAGAGCCTAATGCAGGGCTCGAACTCAGGAATGGTGAGATCATGACCTAGGCCAAAGTTGGACATTTAATCTACTGAGCCATCCAGGTGCCCCATGGCCTTTAAACTTTTATGTTTACCACATTTTTTTGCACTGAATTTGGATTCCTGTTATTTGCTTTGCCCAATAATATAAAAATAGTTTAAACTTTTTAATTAAAATGTTTTTAATGTTTATCTTCAAGAGGGAGGGAGAGAGATAGAGAGAGGGACACTGTGAGTGGAGGAGGGGCAGAGAGAGAGGGAGACACAGAATCTGAAGCAAGCTCCAGGCTCAACAGGCTCTCAGCACAGAGCCCGATATGGGGCTTGAACCCATTAACTGTGAGATCATGACCTGAACCAAAGTAGGACACTTAACTGACTGAGCTATCCAGGCACCCTGTAAACTTAAAAAAAAAAAATGTTTATTTACTTATTTTAGAGAGAGAGTGAGTGAGTGGGTGGGGGAAAGTCAGAGAAAAGAGGGAGACATAGAATCCCAAGCAGGCTTTGCACCATCAGCACAGATCCTGACGTGGGGCTTGAATCCATGAACTGGGAGATCATGACCTGAGCTGAAGTCAACTAACTGAGCCACCGAGGTACCCAAAGTTTAAACTTTTCAATGAAATACTCTTGCTAACAGTAAACATGAGTCAAATTTCTTTGATTTCTTTTGGTCCTAAAAAATAGGGGTACTTTGGTGGTTCAGTTGGTTGAGTGTTCAACTTTTGGTTTTGGCTCAGGTTATGATCCCAGGGTTGTGGGATAGAGCCCTGCGTCAGGCTCTGTGCTGAGCATGGACCCAACTTAAGATACTTGCCCCCCCCCCCCGCCCCTTCAAATAAGAAATAATACACACACACCCACACACCACTCCGCATTGTCCATCAAGGATGTACAGCATCTGTGTTCAGTAATTATTTGAAATAATTTGTTTTCATTGTGTTTTATGTAATCAGTTTGACACTCAGGTTTATTTGTTTGTATTTGGTTGTGTTTTTTCCTCAGGAAAATTTTTTTTTAATGTTTATTTATTTTTGAGAGAGAGAGACAGAGTGAGAGCAGGGGACGGACAGAGAGAGGAGGAGACACAGAAGCAGGCTCCAGGCTCCGAGCTGTCAGCACTGAGCCGCGGAGTGGGTCTTGAACTCACAAACTGAGATTGTGACCTAAGTTGAAGGTGGATGCTTAACCAGACTGAGGCACCCCTGATTGTAGTTTTTTTCTTAATTAAATTTCAAACGTGGACGATAATCACGTGATTCTAAAGTCAAAAACATACGAAAAGGTATACTTGCTGAGTTTTCAATCAGATTTGTATGCCTTCTACCCTTTTCTCCCTTATGGGTAACCATTTTGATTAGTTTGTGGCTTATCTTTCCTGTATATTTTTTGCAAAAAGCTAACTCTATATATGTCCACATATTAGTAGCAAAAAGTAGCATATATAGAAATAACAGTTTATTTTCTTATTAAAAAAAATTTTTTTTAATGTTTATTACTATTATTTTGTGTGTGAGAAAGACAGTGCGAGTGGGGTAGAGGCAGAGAGAGGGAGAGACAGAATCTGAAGCGGGCTCTAAGCTGCCAGCACAGAGCCTGACATGGGGCTCAAACTCACAAACCTGATCATGGCCTGAGCTGAAGTCAGATGCCTAACTGACTGAGCCACCCAGGTGCCCCTAGAAATAAGAGTTTAAAGGCTAGAATACTATATACGTTGTCCAAGATACTTATTCGGTCACCAACTCCTAGCCATTCCTTTGCTATGACAGCTGTTGCTGCACTGAATAATACTGTACATGTTGTATGTATGAAGGTCTGTAGATTTCTAGAAGGACTCTTTATTTAGGACTTAAACTTTTTTTTTTTTTTTTAAGAGAGTGAGAGCGAGCGCACAAACTGGGGAAGGGCAGAGGGGAGAGACAGAATCCCAAGCAGCCTCCCGTGCTGTCAGCACAGAGACTGATGCAGGACCTGAACTCATGAACTGTGAGATCATGACTTGAGCCAAGACCAAGAGTTGGACGCTTAACTGACTGTGCCACCTAGGCGCCCCTCGGGGTCTTTTTGTAAATGGAATTTTAAGTGAAATCCTGTCTGTAACCACTATGGTTGAGACCTTATTTTCTCTGCATTCTCTGCACATAGGAACGTAGATGTCTTTATTTAAAAGATGCAATCTTGCTATTCATAGTTCCGAAGCTTTTCACTCAGTGTCATGGGTATTCTTTTATGTTAACACTTAGAAGATTAACTGTAATCCACAGTGCTTGGTATTCCTTAGAGTGGATGCACAAGAAACAATTTGTAGTGTTCAAGGAGGAGGAGTCAGCAAAAGAGACTGAGAAGGAGAGACCAGTGAAAGTACATTTTAGAAACAAAGTAATGTTTGGAGGGACGGGTCAGGTTTGTTTTTTGTTTTTTGTTTTTTTTTTTTTCAAATTTTTTTTTCAACGTTTATTTATTTATTTTTTTGGGACAGAGAGAGACAGAGCATGAACGGGGGAGGGGCAGAGAGAGAGGGAGACACAGAATCGGAAACGGGCTCCAGGCTCTGAGCCATCAGCCCAGAGCCCGACGCGGGGCTTGAACTCGCGGACCGCGAGATCGTGACCTGGCTGAAGCCGGACGCTTAACCGACTGCGCCACCCAGGCGCCCCTTCTTTTTTTTTTTTTTTAAAAGATTTTTGCCAGCTAAGGTGATCACATGTTTTGGTTTACACCTGTTGTCTGGTTTAACTGTTTACACCCTTTACTTTCAGAAGTGTTTTGGTTTGGTTAATAAATTATGTTGTCCTTCTAATCTAATATAAGGGCTTGGCATCGGTCATAAATGCATTAACTTGTTCATATAATGAAGATTGGGTTTTTGAAACTTGTATTACACCAGTGTTTTATTGTATAGCAGTCTTCAGATGTTAACGTGAAAAGGTTGTACCCTTTACCATGAGGCTTTTATCAGAAGAGATGGTGTAGTCAGAGTACCAAAACCTCAGTTTTATTAGAGGAATTCTGAGAAGGTCATTCAGTATTTGTTTTGCTGTACCATATCATAAGTAAAATAAAATTTGTGCTGTCCCATGGGTAAAATAATAACTGAAACAGGCTGGGGTGCCTGGGTGGCTCAGTCACTTAGACGTTCAGCTCTTGATTTCAACTCAGGCCATGATCTCACACTTGACGAGATCAAGCCCTGTGTGGTGCTCTGTTGACAGCACTTAGCCTGCTTGGGATTTTCTCTCTCCTTTTCTCTCTGCCCCTCCCCTGCTCTCTGTCTCTGTAAATAAATAAACATTAAAACACTTAAAAAAAACAGGCTGCCATAGTACCTGTTCCATGGTAAAGTTATTCTGTTCCTTTGTATCAGCCTTTTAAAAACAATGTTTATTATTTTGAGAGGGAGAAAGAGAGCACACAAGTAGGGGAGGGGCTGAGAGAGAGGAAGAGAGAGAATCCCAAACAGGCTCTGGGCTGTTAGGGTGGAGCCCAACGTGGGGCACCATGTGGGGCTTGAACTCACGAACTGAAGTGAATGGTGAGATCATGACCTGAGCCGAAATCAAGAGTTGGACGCTTAACAGACTGAGCCACCCCAGCGCCCCTAATCTTTGTGAATTCTCTATATCTTACCTGGTGAGTTCTGATTGTAATGAAATTATGAGCCGATTTTATAGAACATGAAGCTTTGCATAAGTTCAGCTCCTTGTATTCAAAGATTTTTGTATTTCAGCAGCAGTACTTGGTGAATGCTTAAGAAGAACGTGTGGGGGCAGCTGGGTGGTTCAGTCCGTTAAGTGTCTTGACTCTTGATTTTGGCTCAGGTCAAAATCTCAGTTTGAGATAGAGCTCTGTGTTGGGCTCTGTGCTGCCAGTGTGGAGCATGCTCAGAATTCTCTCTCCCTCTCTCCCTCCCCTGCTTGCACACTCTCTCTCTTTCAAAATAAATATTAAAAGAAGCTTATGTGTTTTTTGTTTTTGTAACACGGAATAGTTCCTCTGACTCAGCTTGTGGTTGGAATTAAACTGATAAGCATCCTGTGATTTTAGCTATCCTGCTGCTTTGGGCTTTCCTTCCTAAATTTTCCTAATAAAATTTTCAACACTGTGAGAAGGAATTTGGGTTATGGAGTCCTTATTTGCCTTTAAGACAACCATTCAAATACCTAAAACATAGATCCTAAGGTACAACTTTAAGACCAAACCATCTGATTCTGTAGCAGTCTATAAGGAGTAAAGTTAATAAATGGGGTCTTGTAAATAGGTTGTAGATAGTGTGGGAAGAGAGACTGAAAATGTCAGATGAGTGTTCCTTTCCATCTATCCTAATTTTAAGTACGTTTCTGCTGTTCCTAAGGGTATAGTATAAATAATCATTTTGAAGTAGATAAAATAGAAATCTCAGATATTATAGGTTGTCTCGCTAAACAAACTTTGGGGGGGGTTCTTTTTCTATTGGCCGTAAGTTTCAAACTTGGCATCGTCTATAAATAGTGTTTGAGACATTTTAATTTTGTTTTTCCTAAGTCCTTAGTGGTATTTCAGGTATTAAGATGGAGAGATGATGGTTGTTTAACTCCTTTTCCCCTAAAAATAAAAACTAATTTGGGGGCACCTGTGGGTGGCTCAGTCGGTTAAGCGTCCAACTTCAGGTCATGATCTCAGGTCATGATCTCACCGTTTGTGGGTTTGAGCCCCGCGTCGGGCTCTGTGCTGACAGCTCAGAGCCTGGAGCCTGCTTTGGATTCTGTGTCTCCCTCTCTCTCTCTGACCCTCCCCTGCTCACACTCTGTCTCTGTCTCTCAAAAATAAATAAATGTAAAAAACAAAATAACTATTTGAAAATCTGAAGTGTTTTCTTCTTCTTCCTTTTTTTTTTTTTTTAATAACACAGGTGCCATGTTTCAGAACAGAGTAATACCCCTGGTAAAGAAGAACTGAAGACACTGCACAGACATCAGATATAGGCTAATTACAAAGAAAGCATTAACCTGCCTCTGAGGTGACTAAAGGGGAATAATGGTGATTTTGCGCCGGGCTCGGCCGCCTGCTTCCGCCCCAATCAGCAATGAATCTTGACTCGCTCTCGCTGGCCTTGTCTCAAATCAGCTACCTGGTGGACAATTTAACCAAGAAAAACTACCGAGCCAGCCAGCAGGAAATACAGCATGTAAGTAAACTTAGAAAACAAGTACCAGTAAAGGAATGAGTATGTAGTGGAAAGAAGGTTCTCCGCAGCTTTAATACATAAAAGAGATTTATCCCAGTCCTTTTTTTGAGGAGTCACAGATTTTAATTTTTCTATACAACTTATGAAATATCTTGTTTTGGCCTACTCCCCATCTTTTCTAGCTACAGTTTGAAATTGAGGTATACTTTACAAAATGTAAAACTCACCCTTTTAAAGTGTGCCATTTGGTAGTTTCCAGTAATTCACAAAATTACTTATCACCATCTTTGAAAATATCTTCTTCATCTTTGAAAGAAATGCTTAACGCTGTGAGCAGTTGCTCTTCCATTCCCTCCTCTTTCCAGCCGCTGGCAAGCACTAATCTTTCTGCTTTTATGGTTTTGCCTTTCTGGACATTTCATATAAACTCAGTCTTACCAGATGTGGCCTTTTGTGTCTGCCTTCTTTCACTTATCACAGTACTTTCAAGTTTCATCCATGTTGGAGCCAGTGTCAGTACTTCATTCCTTTTTATGAATAATAATAATAATACTGTGTTAATATTATTCATAATAATGAACAATAGTCAATTCTATGAATAGTCCTCATTTTGTTCATCCAACCATCGAATATATTTAAATTTGTTTCCATTTTGTGGCTTTTGAGTAGTGTTGGCTTTCAGTTTTTTGGTGGATATTTGTTTTTAATTTTTTTGTAAGTTTATATATTTTGAGAGAGAGAGAGAGAGAGACAGCGTGAGTCCGGAAGGGTCAGGATGAGAGGAGAGGAGAGAGAGAATCCCAAGCAGGCTCTGCGCTGTCAGCTTGGAGGATGATGTGGGGCCCGAACTCCTGAAACCATGAGATCATGACCTGAGCCGAAACCAAGAGTTGGGTGCTTAACTGACTGAACCATCCAGGTGCCCCTGTTTTAAATATTTAGTATATACTAAATAATGGAATTTCTAGGTCATATGGTAACTCTAAATATCTGAAGAACTGCCAGACTATTTTCTAGAGCACTGGACCACTTTTCAGTTCTACAAGCAATGTAGAAGGGTTCCAATTTTCCCTCCTCTTTACGAACACTATTCGCATTCTAGGGAGTGTAAACAGGTATCTCATTTTGGTAATATAGATGATGATGTTGAACATCTTCCATGTGCTTATTTGTGTATCTTTGGAGAAATGTCATTTCAAATTCTTTGCCCCTCTCCCCCCCCCCCCCCCCCCCCGCCCAGGTTTTGCCTTTGACCCCAATTTTAAAAAGCTATTGTTTTCAAGTACAGGTTTAACTTATAGAGCATTTCATTCAATCTTTTTAAAGTTATATAGTATACCTTTGTTTCAATGATGGTACCCCCTTCGCATCAATAAATCAAATGGCACTATACTTAGAATTGTATTATTGTTAAAATAAAACATACTAGTTGTGTGACAGTAGGTCACTTCTCTGAACCTTATTTTCCTCACCTGCAAAATAAGAATAAAAATAAAATCTGCCTGACATCCTTGTTAGGATTAAATGCAGTAAGTGGAGCACCTAATACGGTTCCTGTCATAAGCATTATTTTTAAAAATGCTAATTCTCCTCTGTGTAATAAATTACAGTTATTATATAAGTTAAGTAGTACACTAGTAGAAGTTTGTAAATGAAGTAGGTTCCTAATTATTTGAGCTAAATCTAAGAATTAAGAGTTTATATGGAAACTTTTTTCTCTTTTGTTTTTGGAGTGTGTGTGTAGAAGTTGTGGTTTAAGTTTATTTTTAAAGTAGATTAATATAAGGGCACCTGTGTGGCTCAGTCAGTTAAACGTTCGACTTTAGCTCAGGTCATGATCTTGTGGTCCGTGGGTTCAAGCTCCGTGTTGGGCTCTGTGCCAACAACTCAGAGCTTGGAGCCTGCTTCAGATTCTGTGTCTCCCTCTTCTCTGCCCCTTCCACACTCTGTCTCCCTCTCAAAAATAAATAAACATTAAAAAAAAAGTGAAAAAATAGTAAAAGACTTCTCATCCTTTTTTATATGGTGGTGTATGATAGTGTTCTACATCTTGGTTTTTTTTTTTTTTTAATTTACCAGTCTCTTTTAGAAATTATTTCTTAATCCAAACATGAAAAGTTTCTTCATCCTTTTAAAAGGCTGTATAGGAAACCATCGTATTGATGAATTGTAATTTATTTCACTATTGAGGTACATTCAGGTTTGATGTGTGTGTGTGTGTGTATCCATCCTATTGACAATGCTGTTATAAGATTGTTTTTTACGTGTGTGTTAGTTGATTTGTAGGATAAATTCTTAGAAATTCAAGCTTGGGCAACTCTTCTACTTAGTTTTGTTTTTTTCTCTTTTAATTTTTTTTATGTTTATTTATTTTTGAGACAGAAACAGAGCATGAGTGGAGGAGGGGCAGAGAGAGAGGGAGACACAGAATCTGAAGCAGGCTCCAGGCTCTGAGCTTTCAGCACAGAGCCTGACACGGGGCTCAAACCCACAAACCATGAGATCATGACCTGAACCGAAGTCGGACGCTTAACCGACAACCACCCAGGCACCCCTTCTACTTAGTTTTCTAATGGAAAAAGCTCAGTTCTTGGAATTACTCAGTTCCTATTTGCTTTTTTTTCTTTCCATGTAGTATTTCAGTGTATGTAGTACACTGAAATACCAGCACATTTGTATGCTTACAGGACTTAATGCATTTGATGCTACTTTGATGAATTAACGGTGCTTGAGTTCATTTTTCTTTTTTTTTTTTTTAATTTTTTTTTTCAACGTTTTTTATTTATTTTTGGGACAGAGAGAGACAGAGCATGAACGGGGGAGGGGCAGAGAGAGAGGGAGACACAGAATCGGAAACAGGCTTTGAGTTCATTTTTCTAATACCTTCACAGGTCCTTCTAGTACAGAACAAAATTCAAGCTTCTCAGTCTGAGTTTCAGGACCCTTTATGTCATTCTAAATCCTGAAATTCTCATCTTTGAAGAATCCAATCTAATAACACTTCATCAGTGAAGACTTAACCCCTTTTTTCCTTTATTTGGATTAATTCTTTAGGATAAATTCTGAAAGCTGTGCTGGTCTGTGACCTAAGAATTTGATGCAACTACTATTTAAGCATCTGCTGTGTACCATGTGTTATTTATTTATTTTTAGTCATTTTTTAAAAGTTTACTTAGAGAAAGCTCCAATGGGAGAAGGGCATAGAGGAGAGATTCTCCTGTGATTTGATGTGGGGCTCGAACTCACGAACTGTAAGATCATGACTTGAGCTGAAGTCGGATACTAGATTGAGTCACCCAGATGTCCCTAGTCAACTTTTTATTGAAGTAATATGTATATACAGAGCGATTCACAAATCATAAATATGCAGATGAGGGGTGCCTGGATGGCTTAGCCTGTTAAGGGTCCCGCTCTTGATAACGGCCCAGGTCAAGATCTCATGGTTAGTAAGATCAAGCCAAGCATCTGAGATTGAGCCCTGTGTTGTACTCTGCAATGACCGTGTGGAGCCTGCTTGAGATTCTCTCTCTGCCCCTCCCCTGCTTGCACACTTACTTGCACACTCTCTCTCGTAATAAATAAACTTAAGAAAAAAAAAAGACACAGGGGTGCCTCAGTGGCTAAGTTGGTTAAGCATCTAGCTTCAGCTCAGAGCGTGATTTCAAGGTTTTTGAGTTCAGGCCTCGCATTGGCCTTGCACTGGTGGTGTGAAGCCTCCTTGTGATTCTCTGTTTCTCTCTCTGTCCCTTCCCCACTGGTGTACTCTCTCAAAATAAGTAAATTTAATTTTTTTAAAAAATTAAATAAAAATAGACGAGTATTCATAAAATGAATATAAATCTGCATAACCATGCAGATCAAGAAAAATGATGGTAACATCTCAGAAGCCTCTTTTTTTTTTTTATTAAAAAAAATTTTTTTTTTCAACGTTTATTTTATTTTTGGGACAGAGAGAGACAGAGGATGAACGGGGGAGGGGCAGAGAGAGAGGGAGACACAGAATCGGAAACAGGCTCCAGGCTCTGAGCCATCAGCCCAGAGCCTGACGTGGGGCTCGAACTCACAGACCGCGAGATCGTGACCTGGCTGAAGTCGGACGCTTAACCGACTGCGCCACCCAGGCGCCCCGACAGAAGCCTCTTAAGGTACTGAACATATCATTTATGACCCAGCAGTTCACTTCTGTGTATACAATAAAACAAATTCATGTGCATGTTCATCAAAAAACATGTATTGCAATAGCCATGCTGGAAATAACCCAATCGTCTATCAGTAGCAGTGAGATTATTACGTGAAACAACATTGATCTTACAGTGTTGTGTGAAAAATGGTAAGCATTATGTCAGTTCACTCGTTGTTTGTGCATACTCCGTTGTGTTACCATTTCTTCCTAGCAACTGTTCAAACACTTGTAATGGTGCAGGTATTATTTTTGATATGATTTTATGTCAGTTTTCACCTTCTCCTCATAGTCATGCAGGGTAGGTATTACTCTCTTTACACGGAGTTTCAAAGACATTATTAATTATTTTGCCCACTGGTACTTTCCCTGAAAATGGTGGCAAATGTGATATTTGAATCCACAACATTCCTATGATGGATCTCATTCTGCATGGAAGACAAAGAAATAGGAGATAATTAGACTGGATTGGAAGGTCTTCTAATTCAAAGTTTGGCTGTCCCAGACAGCCCCTACTCTAAAATATCTTTCACTGTGTTCTCAGTGTGACCTTTGTAAAATGTATAGCTGTGGTCTCTTTGTTGTTGTTGTTTTTTTTTTATTTTTATTTTTATTTTTTCAACGTTTATTTATTTTTGGGACAGAGAGAGACAGAGCATGAACGGGGGAGGGGCAGAGAGAGAGGGAGACACAGAATTGGAAACAGGCTCCGGGCTCTGAGCCATCAGCCCAGAGCCTGACGCGGGGCTCGAACTCACGGACCACGAGATCGTGACCTGGCTGAAGTCGGACGCTTAACCGACTGTGCCACCCAGGCGCCCCTGTTGTTTTAAAATCTTTAGTCTGTCTCTGTCCTATCCAGTTAGAAACTCAGACTCCTAGGCTTGGCCTGTGTTGCTCTTCTCTGGAAGCATGTAAGAGGTAGTTTGGAATGCAGGTTACTTACAAGGTTTCTACACCTGTAGTGGAGGGAGACCAATTGGAAACAGAATTGGGCAGAAGGAGAACTGTGGTGGAAATGCTGGCAAACTGTGTGGGAAGTTTGGGAACAGATTTCAGAGTTGTTTCACAGTGTGCCCAGATGGCCAGGCCTTTATATCCCTTATGTTATCTCTTAATATATGAGAGCTAACCTTAGGCACAGCTGTCCCATGCAGCCGAGACAAACTCTGAGGGACCTGACTGCCAGCGTGAGTGCAACTTCCTTGAAGTAGGGAATCTGATGGTGCAGTGTGTCACTTCACCCCAGCAAGGCTCTGCCTGAACTGGTCAGCTTAATACTATACTATAATTGGTTTGATTATCTTGCCTACTCTCAAGACCTTGAGTTGTGGAACTATCCTCTAGTTTTTATCTTTATACCTATAAATGCAATCGGGATGAAAGAAGGAATAAATTATTTAGTGATTGGTTTTTTTTTTTAATTTTTATTTCAACGTTTATTTATTTTTGGGACAGAAAGAGACAGAGCATGAACGGGGGAGGGGCAGAGAGAGAGGGAGACACAGAATCGGAAACAGGCTCCAGGCTCCGAGCCATCAGCCCAGAGCCCGACGCGGGGCTCGAACCCACGAACCGTGAGATCGTGACCTGAGCTGAAGTTGGACGCTTAACCGACTGCGCCACCCAGGCGCCCCAGTGATTGTTTTTTTTAAGAAGATTAGATTATTTTTTAAAATTCATTTTATTGGAGCGTCTGGGTGGCTCAGTTGGTTAAGTGTCCGACTTTGGCTTACCTCATGATCTCACGGTTTGTGGGTTTGAGCCCCATGTCAGGCTCTGTGTTGATAGCTCAGAGTCTGGATCCTGCTTTGGATTGTGTCTCCCTCTCTTTCTGCCCCTTACCCACTCACACTCTGTCTCTCTGTCTTTAAAAAGTTAATTTAAAAAATTAAAAAAGCAAAATTCATTTTATTTTTTTAAGTTTATGTATTTAAAAAAAAATTTTTTTTAACGTTTATTTATTTTTGAGACAGAGAGAGACAGAGCATGAATGGGGGAGGGTCAGAGAGAGGGAGACACAGAATCTGAAACAGGCTCCAGGCTCTGAGCTGTCAGCACAGAACCCGATGCGGGGCTCGAACTCACGGACTGTGAGATCATGACCTGAGCCAAAGTCGGCCGCTTAACCAACTGAGCCACCCAGGCGCCCCAAGTTTATTTATTTTGAGAGAGAGAGACAGCAGGAGTGGGGGAAGGGCAGAGAGAGAGAGAGGGAGATGGAGGATCCCAAGCAGGCTCTGTGCTGCCAGCGCAAAGTCTGACAGAATTCACCCAACTTTGAGATCTTGACCTGAGCCTAAAACAAGAGGCTGAAACTCATCCAACTGACCCACCCAGGTGCTCCTCCTCCCTTATTTGTTTGTTTATTTATTTTGAGAGAGAGACAGTGCAAGTGGGGATATTTTTTCTTCTTTTCTTTTCTTTTCTTTTCTTTTCTTTTCTTTTCTTTTCTTTTCTTTTCTTTTCTTTTCTTTTCTTTTCTTTTCTTTTCTTTTCAGAGAGGGAGCAGTGGGGGTGGACAGAGAGAAAGGATCTTAAGCAGGCTCCATGTCCATCGTGGAGCCAGACATGGGGCTCAATCTCCTGACGGTGAGATCATGACCTGAACAGAAATCAAGAATTGGACAGTCAGCCGACTGAGCCACCCTGGTGCCCTTTAAAAGATTGTGGCGCTCAAACTCACAACCTTGAGATCAGGAGTCGCAGGCTCCACCAGAATGAGCCAGCTAGGTGCCCCACTAATTAATTTTGAAGATAAATGTTAGAATGGTTGGCCTAATGACTGAGGTTTTCACAATGTCTACAAATTTTTCTCAGACAAGTAAATTTTGTGTCTTCAATAGTATTTTTGCAGGGAGTGCCTCTCTCCCTCTGCCCCTTCCCTGCTTGCATACGCTCTCTCAGAATTGATAAACTTAAATAGTATCTTTACAGACAGCCTCCTTCTGTTATTTCACAATGATTAGGAATTTAGAACTGATGTGGAAGCAGCATTCTAATTTTTGGTTCTTGATTGCTTTTGGTGATTGGTAAAGGCTTATTGTATTCTTGGATGCTTAGTATATTTTACACTTGCTGTGTTGTGGCTTAGTCTGAGCAGCCTTAATAGCTTGACTAGGATTGTTTTCCCTTTGTTGTTTCTCCTAGGGACAAGCGGATAAAGGAATGTTCATTGAATTTATTAGATATATGGGTTCACTAGATGTGTGAACTAACTAGTACTACCATTTTATAGATGAGAAAACAGGATTGGAGTTTGTCTCATCAGTCAGGATGTTATGATATTCTTTAAAGATTAACCCTTGTAGTTCTTTCCTTTAAATTCATCATTGTTGGGACACATGGGTGTCTTAGTTGGTTAAGGTTGGACTCTTGGTCCTGATTTCACACTTCATGAAATTGAGCCCCATGTTGGGCTCTGTGCTATGTGGGGCCTGCTTGGGATTCCATCTCCCCCTCCCTCTCTGCCACTGCCCTGCTTGTGTGCTCTCGCTCTCAAAAACAAACAAAAAACCATAAAGGTAATCATTGTCGTTATGTGAAAGAAATTATGTAAGTGAAATAGAAAAAAATACACTAATTTTTTTAAATTCTCAGCTTAATGTTTCTGAATATTTCATTTTTGTTTTTGGGTTAAAAATACTGATGCTATAAAAATATTTTATGCCTTCGGGTGCCTGGCTGACTCATTTGGGGAACATGTGATTCTTGATCTTGGGGTTGTGAGTTTGAGCCCCATGTGGGGTGTAGAGATTACATAAGTAAAAATTAAAAAAAAGTATTTTGTATCGTGTCCTTTAAGATCTAGAGTTTCTGTAAATATAATTTAAAAATTGTATTAAAATTTCAAGTTTATTTTTAATATGTGATATAAAATAGATTTTAAAATTTATTAAGTTAATAAAACTTACACCAAGAGTTTTATTAAAGATAATCTCAAGTGCAAGAGTAGAACAGTATAATATAATCTTCCCAAATCTATCATCCTTATTTTAAGTCACGACTAATCTTGTTTCGGGCTTTTTTTTTTTTTTTTAAATTTATTTTGAGAGAGAGAGAGAGCACATGTGGGGGAGGAGCAGAAAGAGGGAGAGCGAGGACCCCAAGCAGGCTTCTTCTCACTGTCAGTTGAGAGCCTGACGAGGTGATAGGTCCCACAAACTGTGGCATCATGCATGACCTGAGCTGAAATCAAGAGTTGGACACCCTACCGACTGAGCCACCTAGACGCCCCCAGTCTTCGGTTTTAAAACTTGTCTCATACATAATTTTATTTATTTATATATTAATTTAAACCAAACCATAATGCCACTGTCATATCTTTAAAAAAAAAAAAAGCATAATAATTTCTAAATGTAATATCCAGTTAACACTCAAATTTCCTGTTTGCCTCATGTAAAAAATCTCCTATAACACGTGGGTTTGAATTAGGATCCAATAAAATAAACATTTGTTCAATTGGCCCTCATTAAAGATCTTTAAAAATCTTTGGTTTTCCGGGGTGCCTGGGTGGCTTAGTCAGTTAAACATCAACTTTGGCTCAGGTCATGATCTCACAGTTCCTGAACCCACAGCATTGGGCTCTCTATTGTCAGCACAGAGCCTGCTTCGGATTCTCTGTCCCCCTCCCCACTTCTTAAATAAATAAAAACTTTAAATTAGATTGTCTTATAGCTACCAAGTGTGAGTTTTGCTGATTATAGCTCCAGGGTGATGTTTAACATGTTCTTTTGTCTCTTGTATTTCCTGTAAATCAGTAAATTTAGAAGCTTAATATATTAGGTTTTTTCTTCCCTTAAAACAGTTTTAAAGGTAGTAGTATATACTTTTCATGAGGAGGTTTGCAGTGTCTGGTTGCCTCTATTTTTGTGATTTTTAGTAGACTTTGTTCATTGATTAGATTCATTTGTTCAGGATTGCAAAATAATGGTACTCTTGTTATCCATTCTTGAAATAGTTCTGTAAAAAGAAACTTGCTCTTACCAACTATATGGTTATCTGAGGTACAGTTCATAAAAGAAGGGCAAGATTAATGTTTGATTCTGTGTTTATTTGCAAGTTTTCAAAGTGACTCGATTCCTGGCTTCTGAACATGACTGTGAATATGAGTTTAAAAAAAATTTTTTTTAATGTTTGTTTATTTTTAAATTTAATTTTTTTTTCAACGTTTATTTATTTTTGGGACAGAGAGAGACAGAGCATGAACGGGGGAGGGGCAGAGAGAGAGGGAGACACAGAATTGGAAACAGGCTCCAGGCTCTGAGCCATCAGCCCAGAGCCTGACGCGGGGCTCGAACCCACGGACCGCGAGATCGTGACCTGGCTGAAGTCGGACGCTTAACCGACTGCGCCACCCAGGCGCCCCAATGTTTGTTTATTTTTGAGAGACAGAGTCAGAGCACAGGCAGGGCATGAACACAGAGAGAGGGAGACACAGAATCTGAAGCAGGCTCCAGTCTTCGAGCTGTCAGCACAGAGCCTGATGTGGGGCTCAAACTCAAGAACCGCAAGATCATGACCCAAGCCAGAGTTGGACGTGTAACCAACTGAGCCATCCAGGCACCCCAAATAGGAGGGTTTTTTTTAGCATTCTTAAGAAGTCTTTTTTATTTGAGGTGTGGGGGTGGGGGGAGGGAGAGCGTGCAAGCACATGTGAGTACAGGAGAGGGGCAGAGGGAGAGAATCCCAAGCAGGTTCTTTGCTGAGTGCGGAGTCCCAACGTGGGGCTTGATCTCACTACACTGGGATCATGACTTGAGCCGAAATTACAAGTTGTATGCTCAACTAACTAAGCCACCCAGGCACACCAGGAGCTCATATATTTTTAACTTTTGATGTATGTGTTTTAGTCTTAAAAAATTTTTTATTAACATTTTTTTATTTATTTTTGAGAGACAGAGACAGAGCACGAGTGGGGGAGGGGCAGAGAGAGGGAGACCCAGAATCCGAAGCAGGCTCCATGCTCAATCCGTCAGCACAGAGCCCAGTGCAAGCAGCTGATGGTTGCTGAAGGTTGAGGTGGCTGTAGCAATTTCTTAACATTGATTGACTCTTTCTTTCATGGATGATTTCTCTGTAGCATTTGATGCTGTTTGGTAGTATTTAATTTGCAGTAGAATGTGTTTCAAAATTGTGGAGTCAGTCCTCTCAAGCCCTGCCTGCCACTGCTTTACTAAGTTGGTAAGTTGATAGTTGATAAACAAACTTCGTTGTCATTCCAACAATCTTCACAGCATCTTCACCAGGAGTAAATTCCATCTCAAGTAACCACTTTGCTCCTTTAAAAGAATCAACTCTTCATCTGTTAAAGTTTTTTTTTCTTTGAGAGAGAGAGAGTAAGCTGGGGAAGGGCAGAGGGGGAGAGAATCTTTTTTTTTTTTTAATGTTTTTTTTTAATCTTTGTTTATTGAGAGAGAGAGAGAGTGCAGGCAGGGGAGGGACAGAGAGAAGGAGGGAGACACAGAATCTGAAGCAGGCTCCAGACTCTGAGCTGTCAGCATAGAGCCTGACACAGGGCTCGAACCCACGAACAGTGAGATGACCTGAGCTGAAATCAAGAGTTGAACACACCTAACTGACTGAGCCACCCAGCCGCCCCTCATCTGTTAAAATTTTATTATGAGATTGCAGTAATTCAGTTACATCTTCAGGCCGCACTTCCAGTTCTGGTTCTCGTGCTGTTTCTAGCACATCTGTAGTTACTTCTTCCACTGAAGTCTTGAACCCCTTAAAGTCATCTCCACGGACTGGAATCAACTTCTGTAACTCTTGTTACTTTTGATATTTTGACCTTTTCCCCATGATCACGAATGTTCTTGGATGGCATCTAGAATGCTAAGTCCCTTCCAGAAGGTTTTCACTTTACTTTGCCCAGATCCGTCATCAAGGATTATCATTATCTGTGGTGGCTGTAGCTTAACAAAATGTACTTCTTAAATAGTAAGACTTGAAAAATCTGAAGGACTTCTGGGGCACTTGGGTGGCTCGGTCAGTTAAGCATTGGACTTCGGCTCAGGCCATGAACTTGCTTTCGTGAGTTTGAGCCCTGCATCAAGCTCTGTGCTGACAGCTCAGAGCCTGGAGCCTGTTTGGATTCTGTGTCTCCCTCTTTCTCTGCCCTTCCCCTGCTCGCACTCTGTCTGTCTCTCTCTCAAAAATAAATAAAGATTAAAAAAAAAAAAAGTCTAATAAAGGGCTCTTTGATCCGTGGGGCTGCGGAATGGATGTTGTGTTAGCAGACCTGAAAACAACAATCATCTCCTTGTATATCTCCACCAGAGCTCTTGGGTGACCAGGTGCGTTGTCAGTGATCAGTAATCTTTTGAAAGGAGTCTTTCTTTCTGAACATTAGGTCTCAACAGTGGTTTTAAAATATTCAGCAAATCATGTTGTAAACAGATGTACTGTCCTGTAGGCTTTGTTCCATTTTTAGAGCACAGGAGGGTCAATTTAGCATAATTTGTAAGGACCCTAGGAGTTTTGGAATGGTCAGTGAGCATTGGGTTCACCTTAAAAGTCGCCTGCTGCATTTGCCCTTAACAAGAGAGTCAGCTTGTCTTTTGAAGCTTTGAAGTCAGGCATTGGCTTCTCTCTAGCTGTGGAAGTCCTAAATGGCATTTTCTTCTTCTTTTTAATGTTTATTTTTTTTTTTTATTCTTTTTCAACGTTTTTATTTATTTTTGGGACAGAGAGAGACAGAGCATGAACAGGGGAGGGGCAGAGAGAGAGGGAGACACAGAATTGGAAACAGGCTCCAGGCTCTGAGCCATCAGCCCAGAGCCTGACGCGGGGCTCGAACTCACGGACCGCGAGATAGTGACCTGGCTGAAGTCGGACGCTTAACTGACTGCGCCACCCAGGCGCCCCAATGTTTGTTTATTTTTGAGAGAGAGAGATAGAGGGAGGGAGGGAAAACACAAGTGGGGGAGGGGCAGAGATAGAGGGAGACACAGAATCCGAAGCAGGCTCCAGGCTCTGAGCTGTCAGCACAGAGCCCGACACGGGACTCAAACCCATGGACAGTGAGAACATGACGGCAAGATCATGACATGAGCTAAAGTCAGGACATTTCACCAACTGAGCCACCCATGTGTCCCTGGCGTTTTCTTCTGATAAAATTCTGTTTCATCTACATTGAAAAATCTTTTGCTTACTGTTGCTGCGTTCGTTATCTGGCCAGATCTTCTGGATGACTTGCTGCAGCTTCTACATCAGCCTTTGCCTCACCTTGTGCTTTTATATTAGGGTTATGGCTTCTTTCCTTAAACTCCATGAACCAACCTCTGCTAACTTACCGCTTTTTTTCTGCAGCTTCCTCGGCTCTCTCAGGCTTTATAGAATTGAAGAAAAGTTGGGGCCTTGATCTGAATTAGGCTTTGGCTTAAGGGAATATTATGGCTGGTTTGATCTTCTGTCTAGGCCATGACAACAACTTCTTTACCAGCAAGAAGATTCTTCTGCTTTCTTATCATTCATGTGTTCACTGGAGTAACACTTGTAATGTCCTACAAGAAACTTCCTTTTTTAGTATTTACAACTTGGCTAACTTACGCACAAGAGGACTGGCTTTTGGCCTGTTTCTACTTTGAATGTGCCTTCCTTAACCAACCTTAATCATATCTACTTTTTGATTTCAAGTGAGATATGTTTGACTCTTCCTTTCATTTGAACACTTAAGAGGACATTGTAGGATTATTAATTGGTCTAATTTCAATATTGTTTTATCTCAGGTAACAGGAGGGAAAGAAGGTGGGGGAGCAGCTGGTTGCTGTAGTAGTCAGAGCACATACATGTGTTATGTTTGCTGCCTTCTATGGATGTAGTTCTTGGTGCCCCCAAACAATTACAGTACTAACATCACTGATCACAGATCATCATAAGAAATATAATAATGGGAAAATTTGAAATAATTGTGAGAATTACCAATATGTGACACAGAAACAAGAATGAGCAAATGTTATTGGAAAAATGGCTTTGATACACAGTTGCCATAAACCTTCAATCTGAAAAACAAAAAAATATATCTTAAAATTGCTGTAATGCAATAAAATGAAGTATGGCTATGTATCTTAGTAGAGATGTACCATCAAATTAACATTTTAAAGTTATTTAGAATAGTTCTTGATATAGTTACACCACCAACTGGGTATAGTATTGGATTCATTGTTTTCATATTACCTTCAATATTTAGGGAATATCTTTTACTTAATTAAAGTTTGCTTGGTAATTATGTAAAGTTTTTGTTCCCAAAGTTAAATATAAAACAACTTTTATTTAAAGAGCAATTTAATCTTATTAGAAATATATTATATATTGAAATGGATTCAGTTCTCGCTGCCTGTCCTTTTACTACAGTTTCTACATTCCCCCCCAAATATTCTATTTTCATTCATTTCTGTTTGGCTGCAGATCATGGTCAGATTTGTTTCATTTAGAACTTGGGGTGCTATTAATGGAGTTCTTTCATGCTTGAGAATGTTCTCATTTTTATTTAAAGTCCAATTATAACTAATATGAAATTATTTCTTTATTATTTATTTTGAGAGAGAGTGTAAGTGGGGGAGGAGCAGAGAGGGGAATGAGAGAATGCCAAGCAGGCTCTACACACTCAGCGCAGAGCCTGACTCAGGACTCGAACCCATGAACTGTGTGACCATGACCTGAGCCAAAATCAAGAGTTGGATGCTCAACCGACTGAGCCACTTAGGTGCCCCTAAATACGAGATTCTTGAGTCAAGGTTACCCCTGGTTTTATAAATATTGCTCCCCATTATTTCTTCCGCAACATGTAATGCCAAAGGTTCCCCGACTGTCTTTCCTTGTCTCTCTCCTTCCTCATGCATTTTATTTTAGATAACTAACTTTTCCTACCAATATCTACTCCTAACCTCAGTATCCCTGTGAATTTTCTTTTAGAGTTCATTAACTTTATGTATATGCTGTAGCATTGGTTATTCTGCATCAGCCTTTCTTGTGCTGTGGTATACCTTTCAGTCTTCCCATTCAGATCTTTATTTATTTCATGGATATTTTTGTTGCTTTCTTTGATTTTTTTTTTTTTTCCCATGTGGATTGTACTAGATTTTATGTGGATTGAAATAGATTGTTAGGTGATTACCTTTTCTGAAGGTTTTGCTTTTAAGACATTTTTGCTTTAAGACATAATTTGCTTTTAAGACATTTTTTTTTTATCTATCTCTATATATTTTTATCTAAATATTTGTTTATTTTTGAGAGAGAGAGAGAGCATGAGCAGGGGAAGGGCAGAGAGAGAGGGAGAGACAGGTCCGAAGCATGCTCCAGGCTCTGAGCTGTCCGCACAGAGCCCTGGGCTCGAACTCATGAACCGTAAGATCGCGACCTGAGACTTTTGACCTGAGTCAAAAGTCGGATGCTTAGCTGACTGAGCCACCCAGGCGCCCTTGCTTGTTTTTAAATTTTTATTTTTATTTTGAGGGAGAAAGAACAGGCAGGGGAGGGGCAGTGAGAGAGGAAAAGAGAGAATCCTAAGCAGCCTTAATTTCTTTTTTTTTTTAAATTTTTTAAAAATGTTTATTTATTTTTGAGACAGACACAGAGCATGAAGGGGGGAGGGGCAGAGAGAGAAGGAGACACAGAATCGGAAGCAGGCTCCAGGCTCCGAGCCATCAGCCCAGAGCCTGACGCGGGGCTCGAACTCACGGACCGCAAGATCGTGACCTGAGCTGAAGTCGGACGCCCAACCGACTGCGCCACCCAGGCGCCCCAGCCTTAATTTTCTTAAATATGCAAGCTTGCTTTCATTTCCTTCTGTTATCCTGTCTTTGAGCCAGTCTTTTGCTTTTTCAGGACTTTTCCCCTTCAAAAATTAAAGCAGTTCTTAGAATTTCTTTGGTAGTATGAAATACTGTTTACTGAACTCTTCTATATATTTGGGCAAGTCCTTTCAAATGTATGTTCTCCATCTGTCTTGTTTGTTTCTTTGGTCTGTTTATTTTACAGTTTCTTCCAGATAGGTTCCATGCTGAGTCTCTGGATTTTTGCTCATCTTTGAATTAACCCAATTATTTACTCACTTGTAAACAATCTTGGGGATGCTTGAGAGCTGGGAAGTATGTTGGGGGTAGTCTGCCATTTGTTTTCAAATTCAGTAATGGTTGCCACTGCCACAGCCTCCTCTTCATTCTGCTTCACCAGCATTCTCCTTTGGCTAGATGGTTTGCCCTAGACATTAAAAGTAGCATCTTGAATTTGGTTGTTTCTTCAGCTCTAGCTCCTTTCTCATTCTGCAGTATCTTGATCTGGGTTTCTAAATGGATAGTCTCTTTTCTTTCATGGCTCAGCTGGCCCCTGGTTCCTCAATTGAACAAACAAAGGATATAGGTTTTGGAACATTTATCAGTCCCAAACATTTTTACTTGTGGATTTATCAGTCCCTAATAGAAATCTACATTTGGCCTGTCATTTGAGGTGCTAAAAAATGAGCTCTCTTCCATATCTCTCTGGATCAGTTCTTTCAAGAGTATGTTTTATTGAAAATGGAAATTAGGAAGTTTTTTGTTATTCGGAAAAAAGTGCTCATAGTTCCACCATCTTTGAGTTAGGACTTTGAAAGTTTTGTCCTTAAAATTAATGATTTTCATTAGAATTAACCCTGATTACTTGCTGCATGGTTTTTTCTTGTTCTTTTCAATATATTAAACTGTTTCAAATACATGCACTATTTTTTTTTTTAAACGTTTATTTATTTTTGAGACAGAGAGAGACAGAGCATGAATGGGGGAGGGTCAGAGAGAGGGAGACACAGAATCGGAAACAGGCTCCAGGCTCTGAGCTGTCAGCACAGAGCCCGACGCGGGGCTCGAACTCACAGACCATGAGATCATGACTTGAGCCGAAGTCGGCCGCCTAACCGACTGAGCCACCCAGGCGCCCCATGCACTATTTTTTTTAATAAAGTAACCCAAAGTATATTACAGATAATAACCTGTATATATAATTTTAAGAATTAAAATTGTTTAACAAGTGTAAGAAACACAAAGAGGCTCCATTATTTGTATAAAACATATTACAGTGTAAAAACTGTAATTGTTATATAGAGAGTTACTGCCTTCAGTTTAAATTTTAAAAATCTGGTACTTTATAACTGTAGAATCTTGGGCATATTTTGGACCTTTGAGGTCATTTGTAGGTTAGGTTTTGTATTTTTATATAAATCTTTTTGATCTTGTGTGAAAATCTGTATCCATATATAAATATATAAAATCTGTTTGTACAACAGCTATGGTTGAAGACACAATTCATCAGATAATTGCTGCTTTATAAGTATTCCACCAAAAGAAGAATAAGTATTAATAAGAAGGATTTTTGTTGTTTTGGACTATGAAAGTTACTTGACTACCTTGTAAGATTACTCATAGCATTTGTGGACAACCTTCATTAGTCATTTTCTTATACTTAAAATGAGCTAAAATAAATGGGGCTCTTTCTGTATAAGATGTATTATTTCATGTAATTACCCTTCATACAATTATGTCTTTAATCCTCCTCCATATGTTCTCTAGGGCAGATAGTGCCCCATTTCTCTGACCATTTCACATGATTTTCTGGATCTCTACCATCATAAATGCATTATTTGTTAACGTTCCTCTTACTACATGACTTCTAAATGAGAATGTGTTGTTCTAGCCGCAGATCAGATCATTATAGAAGTATTATGGCATGCCTTTGGTATAATTTATTTTTAATGTAGCCTACAGATTTTATCAGATTGTAAAGTAGTTACTTAACTAAAACTTTGAATTATTTTATTGGTCCCACTCCTGTACAGTGGGTGGAATGTTTTGTTTTGTTTTGTTTTTTTTAAGGTAGGGGGTGAGAGGGAGACAGAGGGAGGGAAATCCGGGGAGGGGCCGGGAGAGGAGAGAGACAACCCCAAGCAGGGATCCCAGCACTGTCAATGCAGAGCCCGACACAGGGCTCAATCTCACGAACTGTGAGATCATGACCTGAGCCAAAAATCAAGAGTCAGACACTTAACCAACCGATTGGGTCAGCCAGGTGCCCCGGAAGGTTTGAATTTTAAGTAAAAATGCATAGGGCTTGGTCTTGTGGGATCAATAAAATCTTGCCATAACATCTTTGTAATCCAAGATCATGTCTTTACAATACCACTATCTGTTTTTTATTAAAGCCTTTTAAAAAAAACTTTATTTTTTTAACATGAAATTTATTGTCAAATTCGTTTCCCTATGAAAAAATTTTTAGAGAGCATGAGTGAAGGAGAGGGGCAGAGGGAGAGGCAGAGAGAGAATCTTAGGCAGGCTCCATGCTCTGTGATCATGACCTGAGCTGAAGTCAGGAGTCGGGATGCTCAACTGACTGAGCCACTGAGGTGCCCCAAAATATCACTTCAGTTTTAGAAGAAAAAAGTGGCTTCTAATGAAGGGCACCATGGTATCACAGAGTGAATATTCCATACACCTAGCAGCTATAAAAACATACCTTCTGATCCTACTACTCTCCAGCAAGTTATGTGTGACATTTGTCCCTTTTTGTTGCAACCTTTATTTTCTTAAAAAATCTGTATTTGTAATGACATGATATTGTTTGTCTATATATACTGAGGGTGGTTGTTAAGATTGAATGGCTGTAATAGAAGCTATAAAATTATATTGTAGAAATAAATGTAAATGGTTAGAAGGGAGCTTCGTAAAATTCTGCCTATTCTAGTTAAAACAAAAAGTTAAATTTGTTTTTTTGGGTTTTGTTGGCTGTGACGACAGTCTAGTGGAATGTCTTCCATCTTTTAGATTGATGTAACAGTACCAGATAAGTCACTAGGTTCAAGAATCATGATCTAGTCTCCTGACTCCCTCTGGCTTTTTTTTTTCTTTTTTGTTATTAAATGCATTTGCATACAGTTTACGTTTTGCCTCAGATGCTCTTTCCTCCAGCTCTATGTGTGGTTTTTGTCACTTCAATATTTTAAGTCTGTTTATATGTTAAATCTTTAGAGAAGGCCTTTCTCAGGCACCACTCGCCCCTCCTATCAATATCACAACACCTTGTTTTGTTTTTTATATGACAGTTTATCAGAAAAATTTCATAGCTTTTTCCCCCTGTGAAAATGTACTTCATGAGAGCTACAGAACCCGTTGGTCTCGTCTCCTGCTGTATTTGCTGTACCTTGAATAGTATCTAGCATGTATTCAGATTTTTGTTAAACCAGATATTCTTGCTCCTCTGAGCAAGAGCTCCATTTGGTTGGAGCATAGATAGATTTATTTCTAATTAATTTGAATTGGCCCTTTAAGATAATGTTTTCAGCATTCCAGGGGATAGTAAAGAATAATCTCTGCCTTTATAGGACTTAAGGAACTGTAAGAACCCACAAACCCAGTACATTGTGAGTAGGGCCACAATAACTTTTAGACATGGAGAAGTTCTTGATTATCTGATTTTATTGATTTTATCTTGAAGATGTATGTGGGACAGTGTAAAAATTGGTCTTATTTGGCTTCCTGTATTTTCTGGCTGGGGAAAACTGAAACTGAAATAAGTTAACTCAGCCAGCTACCACATAATTATGATACAGTACAAAGAGCATAGGATTTGGAGTTGGAGTATGAATCCAGATTTCTCAACTCATCGACTATGTAATTTGATGCTCAAGTTGTCTGATTTAAATGTTCAACTCTTCATCTATAAAATTACAGTAAATTTTGGCAGAGTTGTTGAAGATTAAACCAAGGAAGCTCAGTACTGTACTTAGCCTAAAGTGCAAGTGTTATTTATAATATTTTTTTAATTTTTTTTTAATGTTTGTTTATTTTTGAGACAGAGACAGAGCATGAATGGGGGAGGGGCAGAGAGAGAGGGAGACACAGAATCGGAAGCAGGCTCCAGGCTCTGAGCCATCAGCCCAGAGCCTGACGCGGGGCTCGAACTCACGAACCGTGAGATCGTGACCTGAGCTGAAGTCGGACGCTCAACTGACTGAGCCACCCAGGCGCCCCAATATAATATTTTTAAAAAGCATTTAATAAGAGAATGATTACTTACTCTGTACTTAAAATGCACTATTCTTTTCTAGACTAGATGCAAAGACGTGAGTATAACTGCACAAATTCCCTGTTCTTGTACAACTTAAAGTCTAGTGAGGGACATAGAAAATAAACATAAATTATCAGGTGATTTTAAGTGCTATAGTGAAAAGTAATGCAGGGTGAAGGGGAGATTGTGGGGCAGGTCATGTAGTTATGAAAGGAACTGATAGAACAGCCCGTGTTAGCATTCTGAAGCTTTCTAATTAGAATAGCAGTAACATTGGTAAATTTGAGAAACAACACAAAACTAATAGAGCCCAGGGGCAGCATCTAAATAAAGTACTGAAGTCAGACTGTTTTTTTTTTAGGGCCTTGCCTTGTAGGTTATTGTAATGAGTTACAGTTGTCTTAAATTTCAGGTTACATATTTAGGGTACAAATAATGCACAGAAAAAGTGATACTCTTACAGCTCCAGTTTGTTACAAAATTGTTGCCTTACAACTTAAAAAAAACAGCCACTTAATATTCTTACTACATGTCATTTATGTTACTTGGTGTTTTGGTTTAGATGTTGACCAAAGTGCACACAGTTTTATATACATGGACTGGTTAGTGGTTAGTTTCTTGTTTTTTTTTCCCCTGCCAGTGACTGTAGGAAACATTAAAAAAAACCTTTAATTATAAAATATGGGTACCTCTATTTCATTAATTCCAATAACTCTTATTCAACATGAAAAATTAATATTGAGATTTGCCTAGAGACTTTTTTAATCCCCTTAAAAATATTTATTCATTTTTGGGAGAGAGAGCGTGAGTGGGGGAGGATCAGAGAGAGAGAGAGAGGAAGGACAGAGGATCTGAAGTGGGCTCTGCACGGACAGCAGTGAACCCAATGCAGGGCTCGAACTGATGAACTGTGAGATCATGACCTGAGCTGAAGTCAGACATTCAACCCCCTGAGCCACTCAGGCACCCCAAGTTTTTCAATCCTCCTTAATGTTGACTATAAATTCATATTTTTGGTCTTTTTAGATTGTGAATCGGCACGGTCCTGAGGCAGACAGGCATTTATTACGCTGCCTATTTTCGCATGTGGATTTCAGTGGCGATGGTAAAAGCAGTGGCAAAGATTTTCATCAGGTATTGGGGCTTACAGAGCTTATGTTTACTTAGATCTAATTGTTCAGCAAATTGCATTTTGGGCATAGTGTGTATATTAAGTGACATATACAAATCATCCAGAGGTAATCTCAGCTGAATGACTAAAAAGTATTGGGACTTGTGTTTTTGTTTTTTTTTCCTTTCTTTCTCCTTCCTGACTACAGAGCTTTACAGCTACCTAGTTCAGGCTTAGAGTGCTGGGGATCAGGCCTGCCTGAAGGAAGTAGAAATGAGGGGGGGAATACTGCTTGACAAGTAAGTAAGGCAGAGAGAGAGCCTCTTTTTCTTAAAACAAAAAAACAAAAACTTTTTTTTTTTTTTTAATGTTTATTCATTTTTGAGAGAGACGAGCACGAGCACGGGAGGGGCAGAGAGAGGGAGACACAATTAGAAGCAGGCTCCAGGCTCTGAGCTGTTAGCATGGAGCTCAACTTGGCGCTCATGATCTGTGAGATCACATCCTGAGCTGAAGTTGGACAATTAACCGACTGAGCCACCCAGGTGCCCCAGGACTGTCTTTTTCTAGATTGAGTTTCTTTGGCTTGATTTTCAATCTGCTAATAATCTGTCATGATGTTATTCCTTATAGATACCTTGTCGTTGGACTCTATTTTGTAGAAATGTTGGTTTAACACTTGCTGCTAATAGACTCTACCAGTTTAAATGTGATTTTAAAGAGCTGATTTGATAATGTAGAAACAATATCCAATATTGGATTACACTTCACTGTTCTGAGTATCTCTGCATCTGTTTGTGAAGAAGATGAATGTTTATGCTAATGAAAATTCACTTTTTATTTTTAAAGACTCAGTTTCTGATTCAGGAGTGTGCGTCGCTGATTACAAAGCCAAATTTTATCTCGACGCTGTCCTATGCCATTGATAATCCATTGCACTATCAGAAGGTTGGTATTGCTTTTATCTTTAGTAGTCCTAAGGATGTGACTTTCTGAAAAGACCTTAAATCTTGATATCATAATGACACGTTGTAATTTAAAAATCTCAGTAGTTACTTTAGGGTTTTTTAGTTTTCTAACAAAATCAAGATGGTTCATTTGATCATAAATAGAACCTTAACTAAAACCAGATCATGCAAAGGCTTGTCAGTCCATAGTTCTAGGACTTGGTGTATTCTTTCTAGCAACACTACAGAATTATGTCACTCCTGTGTAGCACCATATTTGGGTGAATAGATGCTTTTATAAACTTACTGAAAATCCTAAGTTTGTCTTGTTTTTTAAGTTCTTCTTGTTTTGAAATGAAGTTTGGTTTGTTTCAGAGTTTAAAGCCTGCACCCCACTTATTTGCCCAGCTGAGTAAAGTTCTCAAGTTAAGCAAAGTACAAGAGGTATGTGATTTAAAAAGAGATACATGCAAAATTGGAATTAAAAACAGCCAGTCGACTCTTTGATCAATCTAACCCTTCTTGTTTCAGGTAATTTTTGGCCTTGCCCTCTTGAATTCTTCCAGTTCAGATCTTAGAGGTTTTGGTAAGTTCTTTTTTCTTAGAGATCCTGTAGTGAAGTTATTTCTTTAAAATCCATGAGTTTTTGAATCTTGAGGCACCATAGTTTAGATTTAGAGAGTAAGATAATCTAAGATTATTTTCTTTTGGCCTCTCTTATGAATGTGTGTATGCATAGTAAAACCTAATATAATATAAAATTTACCTTCATAAACATTTAAAATTTTTAAAAAATTTTTTTAAATTAAAAAAATGTTTATTTTGAGAGAGAATATGAGTGGGGGAGAGGGTGGAGACAGTGAATCCCAAACAGTCTCCATGCTGTCAGTGCAGAGGCCGACGTGGGGCTCCCATCTCAGGACTGCAAGATCACAACCTGGGCTGATATGAAGAGTTGGGTGCTTAACTGACTGAGCCACCCAGGCACCCCCTTCTTCATAACCATTTTTAAATGTATAGTTCAGTAATACTTATATTCACATTGTTGTGTAATAGATGTCTGGAATTCTTTGTTTTGCAAAACTGATACACTATACCCACCGAACAGCTCTCCATTTCCCCCTCCTACCAGCCCCCAGCAGTTGGTCTCTTATTTTATACTTGCCACCTAGAACTGTGAAAATATTAGAGGGTGAAGGGTGAGTTGGTGAATAAGAATGATGGTCATCTGTGTTCTGATGTGGCTCTTTACCCATTGTGGTGTTAAAGTAACTTGTGATTTTTGGTTTACCTGACTTTTAGCTGCCCAGTTCATCAAACAGAAGCTTCCTGATCTTCTGCGTTCTTACATTGACGCAGACGTCAGTGGAAATCAAGAAGGTGGCTTCCAAGATATAGCAATAGAGGTCCTACATCTCCTCCTCTCCCATCTCCTCTTTGGGCAGAAGGGAGCTTTTGGAGTTGGACAGGAACAAATAGACGCTTTTCTTAAGACGCTGCGCAGAGGTAAAGGAGTGTCTGTTGCCTACAAAAGATGATTTCGTGACAAGGATTTTAGAATATAAGTGAAGACCATGATTTATCTATAAGTTGGTAATTTTTTGAGGAAGTAATTTGTAATTTTAGTTATGAAAGTTAAAGCCTCATAGGAAAGGTATAAAATGAACATAACTGTAGTAATATTGTTATGTAGATACAGTCTTGGTTAAGACTTGGTATATTTCCATGTAGTCTTTTTTCTCCCTTAGGGTGATGGAGACTACACTGTGGTGACATGTTCTTTTTACTTAAGAAAATTGGTCATTATTGATATACCCACTTTGCCTATCTGGCTATTTGAAATGCTATGCTAAGAGAACTCTTGGCTTCTATTGTTGCCATTCTTCTTTTCTCCCATCTTTCTTTTAGAGATATAAGTAGTCTTTTTGAAACAAATCTTTTTTTTTTTTAATATTTTTTTAAAACTTGATTTATTTATTTTTGAGAGAATGGGTGGCAGAGAGAGAATCCCAAGCAGGCTCAACGCTATCAACATGAAGCCTGATGTGGGGCTCAAACTCTGTGAGATCACCACTTTTAACTGACTGAGCCACCCAGGCATCCCTAAAACAAGTCTTGATAATAAACTAACCACTGTCCATTTCCACTGTTACTTTGCTTTCTGATGTTTAAATACCTGAATTTTAAACTGCATTAACTTTCTCAGTGATAAGTTTTCTTATCAATGAAACAAATAGACAATGATATTTCGATGGTCTCTGATGCTTTCTTTGTATGAGAACTGATAGTTAATCTTGTGAAATTTTAAAGTAATATTTAGGATGTGAATTGGCCACCAGATATTGGGATCCTAGCATAAAAACTTAACAAATATACTTGAGCAATTTTTGTGATGAGGAAATATTCAAATTTTGGAGTCGGTGTTAAAGTTGTAACTTGGGCTAGCTGGATTGGAAAAAACTGAATAACCTTTGAACATGAACTTGTGGAGGATTCAGATTTGGGGGCTTTTAAAGACAGTAAATGAGAATAGTTTGTTTTTCATCAGTTTAGCAATTACAATCTTTTCCTCCTTCAGATTTTCCTCAGGAACGCTGTCCCGTGGTGCTTGCACCACTTTTATACCCTGAAAAACGGGACATTCTAATGGACAGGATCCTGCCTGATTCCGGAGGGGTAGCTAAAACCATGATGGAGAGTTCCTTGGCTGATTTCATGCAGGAAGTAGGCTATGGCTTTTGTGCAAGGTTGGTAGTAAGATACACTAAACTTCTGTTTACTCCTGTGCCAAATATGATGTAATTCTTTAAGGCAAGTTGCTAACATTACTTAATGTGCTATTATCTTTGCCTCTTAAGAATTTTACTTCCGAATTTAATCTTCCACATATAGGCATACCTCGTTTTGCTGTGCTTCACTTTGTTGTGCTTTGCAGATACTGCACTTTTTACAAATTGAAGGTTTGTGGCAACCCTGTGTTGAGGAAGTCTGTTGGCACTATTTTTCCAATAACGTGCTTACTTTGTGTCTCTGTCACATTTTGATAATTTCTCACAGTATTTCAAAGTGTTTCATACTGTATTTGTTATGGTTATCTATAACTCAACCAAAAGCTCAGGTGATGGTTAGCAATTTTCAGCAAAAAGTATTTTTTTAATTAAGGTATGTACATTTTGTTTAGACCTAATGCTGTTGCACACTTGATAGACTACAGTATAGTGTAAACATAACTTACATGCTGGGAAATCAAAAAATTCATTTGGCTTTATTGCAGTGGTCTGGAACTGAAACTACAAAATCTCTGAGATACGCCTCTACTAGTTTTGGTGACAGCTGTAAATATCATGGTGGCTAAATTTCTGTCTCTTTATCTCTAGTTTCCCAAATTTAGAAATCATAGGTTCCTAGCCTAGTTGCTAGGATAGACATTTTTAGCTTTTGGGGGAGAGAGAGCATTGAGGCAAGTGTTTATGGAAATTGTATCATTTCCTACCTCATGAGTTTAACTTTCTCTTCCCTCCCTGAACCTTCAAATCCCCACTGTACCTTCCTTTTCTACAGCCTTCCTTTTCTCCCTGTTTTATAGCCACCTCTTGAATGTTTTTCTCACTTGTGAAGGGCCCCCAAGGAGATAGTTTCACCCTTTTGGTAGCACTCAGGACTTGATAAAGGGGATTGTCATTATTTTCCTGAGAGGAATTAAGGATATTAATGTGCTTTGCTTTTACTTTAAATGTAGCTTTTAATTTTTTTTTTTTTAATGTTTATTTTTGAGAGCGAGAGAGTATGAACAGGGGTGGGGCATAGACAGCAGGGGAGGGACAGAGGATCTGAAGCAGGCTCTGTGCTAATAGCAGTGAGCCTTGTGCAGGGTTTGAACTCATGAACCGTGAGATCATGCCCTGAAACCAAAGTTGGACGCTCAACTGACTGAGCCACCCTTGTGCCCCAGCTTTTAATGTTTTAAAAACTCTTCATACAAACCAAATCTACATTTATTTTTGAAAATGTGTTTGTGGGTATGTGTATGTGCCTGGTATAAAACTTGTTTAGTTAAACTTCAAGGTGTAAAGTAGCAAAGTTAGGGTACATTTTCAAGGCTATGTTCATACCAGAATAATCAAACTCACCTTGAGTATCAGTATTTTATTTTATTTTAAAACTTTATTTAAGTAATCTCTACACCTAACGTGGCGCTCAGACTCATGACCCTGAGATTAATAAGAATCCTGTGCTTTCCTGAATGAGCCAGCTAGGTCCCCTGTGTGTTAGTATTTTATATTTATGTATGTATTATTTCTAGAAGTTTGTTTATTTTGGGAGAGACAGTACAAGTTGGGGAGGGAGAAAGAGAATCCAGGCAGGCTCTGCACCGTCAGCACAGAGCCTGATGTGTGGGACTCGAACCCACGAACCATGAGGTCATGATCTAAGCCGAAACCAAGAGTTGGGCACTTAACCAACTGAGCCACCCAGGCGGCCCCTCCCCCACACCGAGTATCAGCATTTAAAAAAAAATTTTTAACGTTTATTTATTTTTTGAGAGACAGAGAGCATTAGCAGGGGAGGGGTAGAGAGAGAGGGAGTCACAGATTCCAAAGCAGGCTCCAGGCTCCGTGCTGTCAGCACAGAGTCCGACGTGGGTCTCGAACCCACGAACTGCGAGACCATGACCTTAGCCGATGTTGGACGCTTAACCCACTGAGCCCACCGAGCCTACCCAGGCACCCCTCGAGTATCGGTATTTTATTTATTTTTTTATTAAAAAAATTTTTTTTCTACTTTTTTTTTTTTTTCAACGTTTTTATTTTATTTTTGGGACAGAGAGAGACAGAGCATGAACAGGGGAGGGGCAGAGAGAGAGGGAGACACAGAATCGGAAATAGGCTCCAGGCTCCGAGCCATCAGCCCAGAGCCCGACGCGGGGCTCGAACTCACGGACCGCGAGATCGTGACCTGGCTGAACTCGGACGCTTAACTGACTGAGCCACCCAGGTGCCCCCCCAAAAAAATTTTTTTTTATTTTTTATTTTTATTTTATTTATTTTTATTTTTTTTTATTTTTTTATTTTTTTTATATGAAATTTATTGACAAATTGGTTTCCATACAACACCCAGTGCTCATCCCAGAAGGTGCCCTCCTCGATACCCATCACCCACCCTCTCCCCCCCTCCCACCCCCCATCAACCCTCAGTTTGTTCTCAGTTTTTAAGAGTCTCTTATGCTTTGGCTCTCTCCCACTCTAACCTGTTTTGTTTTTTTTTTTTCCTTCCCCTCCCCCATGGGTTCCTGTTAAGTTTCTCAGGATCCACATAAGAGTGAAACCATATGGTATCTGTCTTTCTCTGTATGGCTTATTTCACTTAGCATCACACTCTCCAGTTCCATCCACGTTGCTACAAAAGGCCATATTTCATTTTTTCTCATTGCCACGCAGAATTCCATTGTGTATATAAACCACAATTTCTTTATCCATTCATCAGTTGATGGACATTTAGGCTCTTTCCATAATTTGGCTATTGTTGAGGGTGCTGCTATGAACATTGGGGTACAAGTGGCCCTATGCATCAGTACTCCTGTATCCCTTGGATAAATTCCTAGCAGTGCTATTGCTGGGTCATAGGGTAGGTCTATTTTTAATTTTCTGAGGAACCTCCACACTGTTTTCCAGAGCGGCTGCACCAATTTGCATTCCCACCAACAGTGCAAGAGGGTTCCCGTTTCTCCACATCCTCTCCAGCATCTAGAGTCTCCTGATTTGTTCATTTTGGCCACTCTGACTGGCGTGAGGTGATACCTGAGTGTGGTTTTGATTTGTATTTCCCTGATAAGGAGCGATGCTGAACATCTTTTCATGTGCCTGTTGGCCATCCGGATGTCTTCTTTAGAGAAGTGTCTATTCATGTTTTCTGCCCATTTCTTCACTGGGTTATTTGTTTTTCGGGTGTGGAGTTTGGTGAGCTCTTTATAGATTTTGGATACTAGCCCTTTGTCCGATATGTCATTTGCGAATATCTTTTCCCATTCCGTTGGTTGCCTTTTAGTTTTGTTGGTTGTTTCCTTTGCTGTGCAGAAGCTTTTTATCTTCATAAGGTCCCAGTAATTCACTTTTGCTTTTAATTTCCTTGCCTTTGGGGATGCGTCGAGTAAGAGATTGCTACGGCTGAGGTCAGAGAGGTCTTTTCCTGCTTTCTCCTCTAAGGTTTTGATGGTTTCCTGTCTCACATTTAGGTCCTTTATCCATTTTGAGTTTATTTTTGTGAATGGTGTGAGAAAGTGGTCTAGTTTCAACCTTCTGCATGTTGCTGTCCAGTTCTCCCAGCACCATTTGTTAAAGAGGCTCTCTTTTTTCCATTGGATGTTCTTTCCTGCTTTGTCAAAGATGAGTTGGCCATACGTTTGTGGGTCTAGTTCTGGGGTTTCTATTCTATTCCATTGGTCTATGTGTCTGTTTTTGTGCCAAAAAAATTTTTTTTAATGTTTATTTATTTTTGAGACAGAGCATGAATGGGGGGAGGGTCAGAGAGAGAGGGAGACACAGAATCCAAAGCAGGCTCCAGGCTCTGAGCTGCCAGCACAGAGCCCGACGCGGGGCTCGAACTCACGGGCCGCGAGATCACGACCTGAGCCGAAGTCGGCCGCCCAACCGACTGAGCCACCCAGGCGTCCCTCGAGTATCATTATTTTAAAGAGTAACTTGATTCATGTTGAAGATGGAAGAAGTTAATTTTATTTGTCTTTGTGAAAAATAATCATTACTCTTGGCTCATACTTTATTCCACTGATTTTTTTTTTATGTTTATTTTGAGAGAGAGCTTGCGAGCAGGGATGTGGCAGAGAGAAAGAGGGAGAGAGAATCTCGAGCAGGCTCCACATTGTCAGTGCACAGTTGGACATGCGGCTCCATCTCATGAATGTGAGATCATGACCTGAGCCAAAATCACAAGTCAGACGCTTAAATGACTGAGCCACCCAGGCGCCCCTCTTCCACTGATCTTTTAAACTTCTGCCATTTTCCTTTTTCTCTCTAGTTTTACTGAGAAATAGTTGATACCCATCACTGTACAAGTTTAAGCATATAGCCTGATGGTTTTGATTTACATACGTTACGAAATGGTTGCCATGATAGATTCAGCTCATATCTACCATGTAATATAGATACAGCAAAAAGGGAAAGAAAGCTTTCCCATTTTCTTAGTTACGTAGGTGGTTTTTATATTCCTAGCTATATGAAAGTAACATGGAACGAAGCTGGTATTAGTAAAAGTCTAAGGATTTCACTTAAGGATTATTTTATATTAGCATTTCTTATCTTTGGTATGAAGGGTGGAAACATTTTTCTGAAGTTTATTTTCTGTTTCAGTATTGAAGAATGTCGCAATATAATCATGCAGTTTGGTGTCCGAGAGGTTACAGCTGCCCAGGTTGCCAGGGTTTTGGGAATGATGGCTCGAACTCATTCAGGATTGACAGATGGAATTCCATTACAGGTAAGTGTAGAAGTCAACTATTATACAATTTGAATTAATGTCCTGCCCTCTTTATTTATTAAGTTACAGTATGATTGATTGTTCTACCAACCAGAGCTGAACACATTAAGTAGTTGGTTTTGTTTAATTCAAATTTTACTTGTACAGAGTATCTCTGCTCCTGGCAGTGGGATCTGGAGTGATGGAAAAGATAAAAGTGACGGAGCACAGGCACACACGTGGAATGTAGAAGTCTTGATTGATGTTCTCAAAGAACTGGTGAGTACATGTAATCATGATTTTATATTCATTATGTTAATATGATGTAGCCCAAAGAAAGCAAACTGTAACAAATAAAATTCTGCTGAATAAGCCGTAGTGTTTTGGTGTTCCTGACTTCATTGGCTCCAAAGTAATGAAGTGTCCAAGATGATTATGTACTGGAGATGGTTTATAATCAAATACCAGTTTTGTTCATTAGGAGTTGTTGCTGCGCAGTTCTCAGTGATACTACCGAGGTGATTTGGTGGAGTCCTGGTGTGGTTAGTTTGGAGGGACAGCTTTATTTCATAGTAATAATTGTATAAAGAATTACCAAGAAAGGAGGCCTTCTGAAAATTTTCTGGGAAGTGCAACAGAAATCTTGCTATCTTTTTTTATGGTGGCTAAGGATAATAAAAATCCATACTTCTCTTAACGACTTTCACTTCTAGAATATCCACAAACTAAATAATTGGCCCCCAGATAAAGTACTTCTCCTAAAATATTAAAATGCTTAAATAAAATATGTAGGAATGAAACTTGGAAATTTTGAAAGGGAGTGATGAAATTTAGTCATTGGGAGAATAGTGCAGTCAAGGTGTAATAGCTTTAGTCTCATTCATAAAATGTCAAGGAACAAAATATAACATTAAAGACTACATATACATATTTATAACACTCTTTGTGTCAGGTCATTTAGCTATTCTAAGCCTCCGTTTTAATTTTCCATGTTTGTAACTTATAGATAGAGTTGTTACGGTTGTCTGTATTACCTTACTATTAACATTATGGATCTTTAAATTTTTCTTAGTAGTAGGTGGAGTCACAGTGTTCAGACCTATTTTCTTTTAGTAATAGGATAAAATAATACTTGATCATGGCAGAAAATTTGGAAAATGAAAAGCAAAATACAGCCATAGTTTCATGTACAGATACACTAGTTAGTTACTGTTGTTTTTATTCTGTGGTTGTTATGCAAAAGTGAAGAACATGCCCTTTTCACTCAGTAGTTTCATTATTGTACTTTATTGCCCTATTGAAAATATATTGCCCTACTGAAAATAATTTCTCTTTAAAAATTGCAGACAAGGACAGTATTTTCATGTTATCTGAACCTATTTTCTGTTTTCAGAGATTGTAAAAGGCTATAAAATGGAGTGCCTACACTGTGGGTTTGAACACTTGAGTTAGTAACCTGTTTTCTTCCTTCTTCTTTTTTCTTCTCATATATTAGGGTTTTTTGTACTTAAAAAAAATGTACATTAAATTTTTTTTTTTAATTTAACATTTATTTTTTTATTTTTTTTTTTAAATTTTTTTTTTCAACGTTTTTTTATTTTTGGGACACAGAGACAGAGCATGAATGGGGGATGGGCAGAGAGAGAGGGAGACACAGAATCGGAAACAGGCTCCAGGCTCTGAGCCATCAGCCCAGAGCCCAACGTGGGGCTCGAACTCACGGACCGCAAGATCGTGACCTGGCTGAAGTCGGACGCTCAACCGACTGCGCCACCCAGGCGCCCCTTAACATTTATTTTTGAGAGCGCGAGCATGAGTGGGGGGGGGGGGGGCGGGGAGAGAAACAGGCCCCGTGCTTTTAGCGTAAACCCGATGTGGGGCTTGACCTCAAAAACTATGAGATCATGACCTGAGTCGAAGTTGGATGCTTAACCAACTGAACCACCCAGGTGCCCATTTTGTACATTTTTTGTAGACAGGAGCAGGAAACCATTTCAGATACATTTTGGGTCAATGATTTTTTTTCTCCATTGCTCACCAACAAATGGAAGAAACCACAGGGGATTCTTACAGTTGTACCAAAGTAGCCTGTGGATTTACCAAATTCGTCTCTATGATAAGGCTGTTTAATAGTATATTAATGGTTCTGTTCTGTCACAGTCATTGAAGCAAATTTTAGAAAGAAAAACAATCTTATTTTCTCAGTGCTCTTATTGGCTTGGAGTGAGTACTTAATTTGAAGTTTGTGTTTGTACCGTTGCTTTTTTCTTAAGTGTATTTATTTAGAGAGAGAGAATAAGTTAGTTGGGAGAGAGGCAGAGAGAGAGGAGAGAGACAATCCCAAGTAGTTTCCGTGCTGTTGGTGCAGAGCCCCACGCAAGGCTTGATAACGACGAACCTTGAGATCATGACCTGAGCTGAAGTCAAGATTCGGACCCTCAAATGATTGAGCCCCCCAGGCGTCCCTGTACTGTTACTTTTATAAAAAGCAAGCGTTAATGTCTTCATGACTTGAAAGGGGTCACCTTGGAGCAAAACTAAACTGACCATGATGCTTTGAAGAGTTTTAAATACAAAGTGTGGACAGCCTCTTTCTTCTTAAGCATAAAATAAACTTACTACTTTGTGCAGAGTGATAAATTATCTTCTATAAACTGGTTAACTTTGCTTTGTGTTTTCTTAAGGAGTCTCATACTGATTTTTGTTGAGTACCTTTTCATAGAACGTTTTTTCAATGGAATTTTCAATCATTTTGACATAAAGAATTTAAACCACTTTTCCTGATACAATTGGTATACTTTCTGGAGAGATCTTTAGTTAATTAAGAATGGTATTTGGGGAGGGGCACCTCTGGGTAGCTCAGTTGGGTAAGCATCCAACTTTTCATCTTGGCTCATGTCATGATCACATAGTTTGTGAGCTTGAGTCACGTGGGCTCTGTGTGGATGGCATGGAGCCTTGCTTGGGTTTCTCTCCCTCACTCTCTGCCCTTCCCAAGCTGGCCCTGTCTCTCTCTGTCTCTCAAAAGATAAACTTAAAAATCCCTTTTTTAAAATAATGGTATTTGGGATAATTGATTTATCTTTGCTACTTTGTTCCAAGTTAGTAGAATCTTGGCTTAAAACCGAGTCATTGATGTAAGAGTTTTGCCAGACTGGGATGGGAGTGTTAGTTGAACTAGTCAGAAATATGTCATGAACTGAAAGGTTGGAGTGCCTCGCTAGAAGAGCTGGTTTATTTTGAATATGAAGTATTTACTTTTCTAAGTCTCTAGAAATGCCAGATATTTTGAGTTTATAATTAGAACATTTTAATTTAATTTCAGATTTAATTTGGCTCTGGATAAAGCATAAAAATGTTTACAGTTTTTGTCCATTCATTCGATTTTGAAATGTTTTTCTGTTTTAGAACCCGAGTTTGAATTTCAAGGAAGTAACTTATGAACTGGACCATCCTGGATTTCAAATTCGTGATAGTAAAGGACTTCATAATGTGGTTTATGGCATTCAGAGGGGTCTAGGAATGGAAGTGTTCCCAGTCGACCTCATATATAGACCTTGGAAACATGCAGAAGGCCAGGTGAGCTGATGGTGTTTAGCTTTGGAAGAGGAAGCACATAATGACTTATTCCTTATGTAGTGCCATCTGTCCATTGATTAAAACATTCTTTTAAAATAGAATTTGTTTTGTGTAGTTCAGGATAGCAGAGACTGTCAGTTTTGAAAAGATTATTATCTTGGTTTATCGTAGTTTAGTACTAATCAAACTCTAAGTGAAGCAAACCGTTTCCCCAACTATTTGTCTCCAACACCATTTTATCTCATACCTTTCATCTGTTTGAATTGTCTGTGGCTTCAAAAGAGCAGAAAGTTAATGTTTTAAAGGGAAATTGGCATTCTAGTAACCTTAAGATTGAGATTAGCTGAATGAAAATGTTTCAGATTTTCATAGCATTTGCAGTCATTTATGGTGGTAAGGACTTTTTTCCTCTTGTTCCAGCTCTCTTTTATTCAGCATTCCCTTATAAATCCAGAGATCTTCTGTTTTGCTGACTATCCCTGTCATACGGTTGCCACTGATATTCTGAAAGCACCACCAGAGGATGACAATCGAGAAATTGCCACATGGTAAACACTCTCCTCTAACGTTTCTTGAAAGGATAACTTGTGCTTTTTTGCAGCAGAAAATTAATAGGGAGCAACTACATAGTTAAAAGGTTTTTCTGAAACAGTAGACTTTAAATTTTTAGATGGGTGTTAATGGATAAAAATCTAATTTTAGTCCCATTGGCACTAGATAGTTACATTTTTTCCTCTCTAAGGTCTGCCACTGGGTATTCTCTGAAACTGTCAAATATTGGAAAAGAGGTTTGTACTTCTCCTTTAGATTAGATCCTTTTCTTCTGCCTACAAATTTACTTTCTTTCCTTTGTAAGTAGCTCAAGTTGGCCAAACCATCCATTCTAATCCTTTCAGCTAAATTACCTAGTTTATTTGAGTTCCAATTCCTAATTTCTGAGGGAGAATCAGACTTTGGCCCAGTACATTTCTCCTGGAACTCAAGTCACTCCTCTCTAGGAATATGAGGTAAGGATGGTGAAAGTACTTCCATTACTGTTGAAACACACACACACACACACACACACACACACACACACACACACACACACACACACACACACCCCACCCACACCCTCCCTCCCTTCCCCCCCCTCCCGGCCCCCCCCCCCCCTCAAAAACTCTAACACGCTCTCACACACTCACTCAACAGAGGGGACATGGGCTTGATTGCTCCCCAAAGGTAACTACTTTATGTTTCTTTTCTTCCTAACTGTAGTTTTCTGAGATCCTTTTCTGACACGGAACAGATGATCCTCTGCATTTTGGGTGCTATGGGTGTGTTTTTTAGGGCAGTTTAAAGCCCTTTTGATATTTCCAGTTCTTCTAAAGTCAAGAAGAGATGGTAAACTTTTCCTGTGAAGGTTTAGTTAACATCTGGGTTTTCTGACCATATAGTCTCCTGTAGCAAGTACTTAAGCTCTTTATTGTAGCACAGTATAAATACAGATGTAGCTCTCTCAGAAAACATTTAGTGAAATAGGCAGTGGGTGAGGTTGGTCTGTGGGTGCAGTTTGCTGATCCCTGTTCTGAAAGATTGACCCCAAGCAGTAGTTTGTTCTAAAATGTGTCCTTGGGGCACCTGGATGGCTCAGTGGGTTGAGCATACAACCTTGATTTTGGCTTGGATCATGATCTCATGGTTTGTGAGTTTGAGCCCTGTATCGGGCTCTGTGCTGAATGCACGGAGCCTGGTTGGGATTCTCTCTTTCTCTCAAAAATAATGAATCTTAAAAAGAAAGTGTATCCTTTTCCCAGGTGCTAGCAAAATTGTATCTGTAGGCTTGATTGATTTTTTTTTTTCTGTTAAGTCTAATGTATATAGCAGTATTTATTTTGTGAAACTAAAATGTCATATTAAATTTAACAGTTCCTTAACGTAGCTGTACATTCAAGTCTGTCTGAAAATTGTCTTTTAACAGTTTGTATGAGTAAGAGTCCAGACAGGGTTCATATAGCTTATTCTGTAAGTCTTCCTTTTCTCACTCTTCTTTTTTAAAATAATAACTTTTAGGGGTGACTGGGATGCTTAGTTGAGTGTCTGACTTTGGCTCAGGACATGATCTCATGGTTTGTGAGTTCGAGCCCTGCTTTGGGCTTGCTGGTGTCAGTGCTGAGGCTGTGTTTGGATCCTCTGCCTCCCCCTACTCTCTCTCAGAAATAAACTTTAGAAATAAATATAACTTTTGCCATTGATTTGATGAAGTAATCGGATCATTTCTCCTTTAGAATACCCCATAGTATGGGATATATGTTTCCTGATGGCATTTAGTTTGATCTCTGTCTCCATAGTTTTCATGCACTATGGGTAGAGTAAAATTTTGATGTTTGATTAAAGTCAACCACTTTCAGCTTCTTGGGGCAAGAATAATGCATATGGGATGTGTGGACCTCTGAACTTGGGTGATATCTGGGGGCACTGAAGTTATACCTTTTCATTATCAATGTAAGTGTCCAGCCTGTATTTTTGTGTAAAATTTTTCAGTGTATAAATTAGGTCAATGTTTGTATTTTCCATTTTCGAGCATTTCTAAACTCTGTGATGTTGTTTGCTTCTATTTTACACGCTAACCACAAAAATCTTCAATGATACCTCCTTGATAAGAAGGATCCATGATTATGTCAGTGGTCTGTAGTGTTGCCTCTCCACTTACTGTCAACTTGGACTATCTCTGAAATTAGTGTGATATACTAGTATATAATTTTAATATGAACACTAGTTTAAATATTTTTCAAATATTAATAGATGACCCCTCAGTTTTGTCATGATAGTTGGTATGACTTATTTGGAAAATGGATTTTTTTATACTTATGTTTTCATTGACAGAGTATCTTTCTTCCATTCTTGTTAGGAAGAGCTTGGATTTGATTGAATCTCTTCTGAGGCTTGCAGAGGTGGGGCAATATGAGCAAGTTAAACAGCTCTTCAGCTTCCCTATTAAACACTGTCCAGACATGCTGGTATTGGCCTTACTACAGATCAACACCTCTTGGCACACCTTGCGCCATGAGCTCATCTCCACTCTGATGCCAATTTTCCTCGGAAACCATCCTAACTCTGCTATTATTTTGCACTATGCGTGGCATGGGCAGGTAAGACATGAATATTTGTTTGTCTTAATATTTGACATTCTGTGGAAGATGTTCAAACTAAATTGTCAATCTTGAATATGACACTTTGGAAAAGTTGCACTTTCATGAAGCCTGTTTTATCTTTTAGCATCGTGTGGGTGTTAAAGTATAAAACTTTAAAGAATAAGAAGGCAGTTAAAAAATCAATATCATGGGGCACCTGGGTGGCTCGGTCGGTTAAGCGTCCGACTTCGGCTCAGGTCACGATCTCGCGGTCCGTGAGTTCGAGCCCCGCATCGGGCTCTGGGCTGATGGCTCAGAGCCTGGAGCCTGCTTCCGATTCTGTGTCTCCCTCTCTCTCTGCCCCTCCCCCGTTCATGCTCTGTCTCTCTCTGTCTCAAAAATAAATAAACGTTAAAAAAAAAATTAAAAAAAAAAAAATCAATATCATGAAAGCTCCATACTACTAGGGCACCACTATGATTTGGTAACAGTAATGAGCTTAATTATTTATCATGGAAGCAGAAGGTACTCCTGTCACTTTTTAACTGTAAATGGGAGAAGATCACAGGTCAATTTGACATTTTCTATTTTATCTAAATTCAGCATCTAAATTTTATTTTAGTTTCTGCTGCAATGACTTTTAAGTCCTGTGCTGCTTTCCTTCCCTAATTTATAACAAGTAAATATTTTCTTGTCCATTGCACCTCCCCCGCTCCCACTAGCCTGTATTTTTAATAATAACAAATGGAGAAGCTTAGGCAGGTAGAAAAGCAGTCATCAACTACTTTACATCAAGTTTCTTTTCTGGCTGGTTGTTTTTTTGTTTTTTTTTTTTTCCTTTAACCATTTTCATTCTCAGTGTAGTTTACATTATATATAAGTGCTTTTAAAACATTAAACTCTTATTTATAAATGAAAAATGTTAGCTTTAGTTCCATGCTGTCAGTCAGCCCTCCATTTCTAGGGACTCAACTTACATGGTAAACTTACAGTTGACAGAATGTTTAGCAGCCATTTACAAGGTTTGCTGCCCAGACCTTTTTAGGTCTTTCTCACCACAGCTATAAGGTACAAAGGGCAGGTAGAAAGGAGCTGCGTCTCCTCACTTCTTGTTGAATACTTGTTTCACCTGAACCTGCTGTTGCCTCAAGACAGTTACTGGAAAGTGATTTAGATACAGTGCTAACAATTGCCTTGCCATTGCTTCCATGAGAATTGATTGCTGAACTACGACTGTTGGTTTCATTCAGCTGCAAAACTTTAGATCAGTTCTCAAAGCTAGGATGTTTTCTGGACAAAAAGGAAATTGAACAATCACCAAAAAAACAACAAAAAAAACAATAAAAAAAGGAACATTCTTATTTGTTAAAATAGGTAGATTTAGAATGTACAAGTACCATTCCCAGAAATACTGATTGAACACTACACTACACTGCAGCGTGAGAAATGATTACCTTGAACTACTTTTTTAAATCTATAGACTAGTAATTTATAACTTAGTAAGGAATTAAACAAATTTCATGTGCCCTCATGTTCACACCATAATCTGTTTGAAAATGTATTGACCTATGTTTTATAGGAGAAGTACATTTATTGAATGACTATATGACCCAAGGTTTAGGAACAGGCTTTCATTTGGAAGATGTGGAAATAACTTGTCTTTCCTATAAAGAATGTCACTGCAGTCACTGCTTGAGGCTTGAACTGATGCACCTCAATTTTTTGTAAATAGAACAAGTAAAATTAGCTGGGCATTCATGGCAGTGCCTGTGAAAACGTTTAGCATTGTTGATATGTAACCCCTGTTTTCTTAGGGACAGTCTCCCTCAATCCGCCAACTTATCATGCATGCAATGGCAGAATGGTACATGCGAGGGGAGCAGTATGACCAGGCCAAATTGTCTCGAATACTTGATGTGGCCCAGGACTTGAAGGTGAGCTCGGAGGGACAGGCTGATATTTTTATTTATTAATGATAAAACAGACTTTTTATGTTATCTAGATACCTTAGGGATAATTCAAATATAACTAGCTCTTAGGTAGCTTATGTTGAGCTTTATAGTTTTGCATTGTAAGTAGACAGGGATTGAAACAGTGGTTTTGGAAACGTAAGAAATGTTTTCATTGTTTACATTTGACTGAATTTTGTTTGGTCTTCTATGGTGGTTGCAAGGCTATTTTAAAGCAAGTGATAACTGGCCTCAGATGTAGATCTGTGAGATATAATTTGTGGAGAAACTGGTTGGGTTTTACACCCTTTGCAGATTTCATTAACGTTAATGGAATCTTTTCACAAATAGTCTCTGATTCTTGATGTCTTTGACCAGTAGGTGCATAGTACTGATATTGCAGTTGTGCTTAGGTTAGAATAAGCCTGACTTTAGATTTTTAAAAACGGAGTAAGGATACTTTTTTATGCATCATATGCTCTGATTTAGGTTTAGTTATTTTAAGAAACACAGGGTAAAGTTTATTTTGGAGGTCAAGTCATATGTCCACCTTTGAAATGTGATCTTATTTTAAGTAAGAACTAAATCAGCACTGAATTGTAGTAAGCTTTAAAAAAAATATGACCAAGAAAATATTAGCAATGTTTTATTTAGACTTGTTTGTGAAAATAAAAGCAGGAAACAAAATAGGACAGAGTGATAGAAAGATACCTAATTGCTTGACTTACAGTTTCTGATATTCTTTTGCTTTAGGCCTTGTCAATGCTGCTAAATGGTACTCCATTTGCCTTTGTTATTGACCTTGCTGCACTTGCTTCGCGTCGTGAATACCTCAAACTTGACAAGTGGCTCACAGATAAAATTCGAGAGCATGGAGTAAGCAGGATTTGTCCCATTAGTTACTTCTCTTAAATTTTGATGCCTAAAATAGCTAAATGAACAACCTTTTTAAATGGCAGTGGAATGTTATATTGTGGATTTTAGTCATACCGTCTTTAATAGTCTTTAATCTGAAAGCAGTTTATCTTAAATCTGAAAGCGATTAAGATCAATATCTGATACACCAAGAAACTTTATATTTTCCAGGAGCCTTTTATCCAGGCATGTATGACTTTTTTAAAGAGACGGTGCCCTTCTATTTTGGGTGGACTTGCCCCAGAGAAAGATCAGCCCAAAAGTGCTCAACTTCCTCCAGAAACTCTGGCAACAATGTTGGCCTGTTTACAAGCTTGTGCAGGGTAAGAAGAGCATGCTTAAATATGACTGTTTAGTACTGGAATTAGATTATGAATAACTTGTTTTGGAAAATAAGGTTTGAATGAGTGTAAGTGACAGCAGTTTAGATAATCCAGTGGTTTTAAGTTTAGAGTACAATACTCAAAATACATATTCTTTCCATTTGAATGGATTTATTTATTTATTTTTTTTTTGGTATAATGTGAGGTGGGGTCCAGTTTCATTGTTTTGCATAGGAAGTTCAGTCATCCCAACACCATTTGAAGAGACTGGTCTTTCTTTTAAATGGTCTTTTGGAAAATAAGTTGCCCATAATGTATGGGTTTTATTTCTGGATTCTTCGTTCTGTATATGTCTATCCTTATGCCAGTACCATAGGTTTTCAGTGAGATTTGAAATTGGGAAATATGAGTCCTCCAACTTTGTTCTTTTTTTTAGTATTGTTTTGGCTGTTCTGGGTCCCTTGCATTGCCATGTGAATTTTAGGATCAGCTTGTTGATTTTTGTGAAGTTATGAAGAAGCCCACTGGGATAATGTTGAATCTTTACATCATTTGGGGGGAATATTGCCATCTTAAAATACTAAGTATTTTGATTCATGAATCTGAGATGTTTTTAGGTCTTTAATTCCTTTCAGGAATGTTTTCATTTTCAGTGTTTAAGTCTTACACTTGTTTTATTGTATTTATTGTTAAATATTTTGTACAAGGCATGTCATATGCAAATACAATTTTATTTCTTCCTTTTCCATCTTTTTCTTATTTTCTCTAGTGTAAACCTCAGTCTAATGTTGAATAGAAATGGGAAGAGCAGACATTCTTGTCTTGTTCTTGAATTTATAAGGAAAGTATTCCTTATTCACCATCAAGTGTGATGTTAGCTGTGGGTTTCCGTAGATACCCTTCCAGTTGAGGTTTCCTTACCTTTAATTCTAGTTAGTTGCATGTTTTATCATTAAGGTGTTTTGTCAGATACTTTGGTCTACCTTTCTTGAGAAGATCTTGTTTTTGTTTTTTATTCTGTTGTAGTATGTTAATAGAAATTTGGATGTTAAAAAATACTGCATTCCTGGGATAAATTTCACTTCAGTCTTTGTGTATGTATACTTTTTATATGCTGCTGAATTCAATTTGCAAGTATTTGGTGAGCATTTTTGTATCTATATTCCTAAGGGATATTGTTTTGTAGTTTTCTTGTGTTGTTTTTGTCTAGTTTTGATTATCAGGGTAGTCTTGGATTCATACAATGAATTGGTAAAGTGTTCTTAACTCTTAATTTTTGTGAGAAAGATTGGTAACAGTTCTTTAGATGTTTCATAGGATTTAGCAGTGAATCCATCTGGTGTTAGGCTTTTTCTTGTGGTAGTTTTTAATTACTAATTTAATATCTTGTTATGTATCTATGCATATTTTCTTCCCCCCCCCCCCCCCTTGGATCAGCGTTAGCAGTTTGTCTATGAATTTGTCCATTTCACCTAGGTTATCTAACTTGTTGGCATACCGTTCTTACATACTATATCCTTATCATCTTCATTTCTTTAAGGTTGGTAGTAATAGTCCTGTCTTTCACTTCCTGGTTTTAGTATTTGAATCTCTTCTCCCTTTTCCCCCACCCATTTCTTGTCATTTTGGATAAATGTATGTCAAGTTTGTTCACCTTTTCAGAGAAGCAACTTTTTGTTTTGTTTTTCTCTTGTTTTTCTATTTTCCATTTCATTTATTCCAACTGTCAACTTTATTATTTTCCTTCCTTATTTTGAATTTGGTTTGAACATTTTAAACCTGATTAAGGTGGAAAGTTTGGTTTTTCATTTGATATTGTTCCTGTTTAATTGGGGTGTTTATGGCTTTGAATTTCCACCTATGAAATGCTTTAAGTTTGGTATTGTGTGTTTTCGTTTTCACCTGAAAGTATTTTGTAATTTCCTGCGACCCATAAGAATAGGTTGTTTAATTTTTATGTGTTTGGGAATTACCTGGCTTTATTTTGTTACTGATTTTTTTTTTTTTTTAAGTTATTTTGAGAGATAGAGAACAAGGGCAGGGAGGGGCAGAGAGAGAGATGGAGACACAGAATCTGAAGTAGGCTCCAGGCTCTGAGATGTCCGCACAGAACTCTATGCGGGGCTTGAACTTGAGAACCGTGAGATCATGACCTGAGCCAAGTTGGACCCTTAGTGAGCCACCCAGACACCCCTCAGATTTTATTTTTAAGTAATCTCTTTACCCAATGTGGGGCTCTAACTCACAACCCTGAGATCAGGAGTCTCATGCTTTACCAACTGACCAGTGAGGTGCCTTTGTAGTAGTCTTTTTTTTGTCATGTTTGGCCACTGAAGTCTCTGGGTAGCCTTGTGGTCAGCTAAGTCAATTACTTGACAACTTGTTAACCTTTATTTTCTTCTTAGAGCCTAAATGTCAACTTCAAGTGAGAGCTTGGTTCTTTTTAGGTCTTTCAGGGGAATATTACAGATTCAGGTATTGGCAGCACTCTACACATGTCTGAGGACTTCTTGGTTCCCTGGGAAAATGAGTGTTTTTCACAGTTCTATCCATGGGAATTTTATTCCCAAATTTTCCTTTTAAGCTTTTTGGGTAACCTATTGTTTGCTCAGACTGTTATCTTCTATCCCAGGAAGCCAGAAAATTAAAACAATTACCTTTAAATATTTCCTTCAGATTCCTCAAGAGGAAAACGCTATTTGCAGTTGGCCAGCTATTAAGTCAGATAAAGATAATCTTGCCATTGTGGTCTCACAGGGAATCCTCTGGTGAAACAATGGCAATTCTCTAAGAATGAGGCTTTGCAGATGCCTCAAGCCACTTCCGAGCCCTCTCCCATGGCTGTCAGGCTGCTGGTTTTCTCTGAGATTGTAAACTATTAGTTCTCAAGTCAGCTGTGCAGCTTGAGAGGGGGCTGGGAATAAAGTAATTTAAGATTGCAGAAAGCTTTTATTACCAAGGTTTAGTTTTCTTTCTAGAGTAAAAATTCCTGGATTGTTGTAAGCCGTTAGTCTCCAGTGTTTTGATAAAGTTGATTGTGACAATTTTTGCCACTTTTTTAGTTACTTTTATAGGGGAGAGAATATATGGAGGTCTTTACTACACCATTTTTGTTTATGTACTATGTATTTTTTTTGTAAGTTCTGAAGTATAATAAACAGGTGTGAGTCTATTCTGCAGCTTCAACTGTAACGTTTTTGAAGCTATCTTTCTTTGTCTTCCTCTCCAGTCCTGTTTTCTTCCGTCTCCCACACAGATCTTGAATTTTATTTTGCCTTGCCTTATTTTTTAAAAATTTACACATGTATATCCCTAACTCATTGTACTCAATCAAGGAATATTTTGCTTCCTTAGAGTCATAAGACAGTATTATTGATTGTTATAACCAGAGACAAGTGTGCTGTTGGCACCTCCTGGGTAAAGGCCAGGGATGCTGGTAAACATTTTACAGTGCACGATAGAAACAACACAACAAAGTCCAAAGTGCTAATAGTACAACATTTGAGAAACCCTGCTAAGTTCTTAATGTTCTAAAATTTAAAGTCTAGAGTTTTGACTCTCACATTTATATATTTTAATCTACCTGGAATTAAATAATCATAGATTGAATACTGTAAATTTAAGGGCATATTGAAATTGGATAAAATGGTTTTGTGTGTGTGTGTAGGGAGGTAGTTTACCTGACTTGGATTTCAGTTTCTTTTGTTGATTAGAGGTACCTGTTTTCTTGAAGAATTTAATGAAATAATTCGTGTAAAGTTTTTAGAATCGATACTGATAAAAAATAAATGCCAAAGAAGGAAAGTTCTTCCAATTAATAAATAAGTAATTATGATGGAGTTACAAAGTTTAGTGGATGCTAAAAGTAGTGAGTGAACGTTTCAGGAGCAGGACAGTCCGGTAGTTTTAGAGTGTCTCCCCACAAATTAACAAAGGGAAAAGTAGTAATATTTTATTGAGAAAACTGGCAAATGCCACATTAATTCTTTGATCAAAGTGATCACCAGCTCTCTGTATAATATGCCTCGTAATAAAACATGAAGGGCACCTGGCTAGCTCATTCATTAGAGCATACGACTCTTGATTTCAAGTTTGTTAGTTTGAACCCCATGTTGGGCATAGAATTACTTGAAAAAATAATGCACTGAGAAGAATACGATGTAACTACTGTGGTAGTCCTGCCATAAATGTATCTAAAACATCAGACAAACTCAAAGTAAGGGACATTGTATAAAATACATATTTAAAAAAAATCAACTTGAAGAAGGCAAATAACAGCTGATGAATTTTTTCCAGTTTAAAGAAATTAGGGTCGCCTGGGTGGCTCAGTCGGTTAAGTGTTCGACTTCGGCTCAGGTAATAATCTCACAGTTTGTGAGTTTGAGCCCTGCATTGGGGTTGCTGTTGTCAGCTCGGAGCCTGGAGTCTGCTTCAGATTCTGTGTTTCCCTCTCTCTCTGCCCCTCCCATGCTTGCATGCATGCATGCACGCTCGCTCATGCGCGTGCACGCGCGCGCGCTCTCTCTCTCTTTCTCTCTCTAACATAAACATTAAAAAAATGAAAGAAACTAAAGAGGTGACAGCTCAGTGCAGTGTATTGGATCATGATCCAAGGGTAAAGTAGCAGTGAAGTACATAATTGGAACAGTTCATATAATTTTTTTTACATTATTTTTTTTTAAATCTTTACTTTTTCAGAGAGTGAGAGACAGAGTGTGAGTGGGGGAGGGGCACAGAGAGAGGGAGACACAGTATCCTAAGCGGGCTCCAGACTCTGAGCTGTCAGCACAGAGCCGGATGTGGGGCTCGAACTCACGAACTGTGAGATCACGACCTGATCTGAAGTTGGATGCCTAACCGACTATGCCACCCAGGCACCCCAACAATTGATATAATTTTAACATGACCTGTTTGATTTTATCTGCGTTAAATTTTCTTATTTTTATTATTTTACATGGTTGTGTAAGAAAATGTCCTTGTTCTTAGGAAATACATAGTGAAGTATTTAGGAATAAGAGATATGTGATGTATCTAACCTTAAAAACTTCATGGAGGAGACAGTAGAAAGAATGGCTAAACAAATAGGGCAAAATGTAACTAACTGGTGGGTGAAGCATTTATGGGAGTTTCTTATAATATTAGTTAGCCTCTTCTAAGTTTGAAATTGTGTGAAATATAAGAAAGTTTTTCCAGAATAATATGGAATATTTTAATTAAACATATTTTATCAATCTAATATACCCAGCTTTTAATATTTTAAAATCTGAAAGGATTCATGTCATTAGCTATCTCTGAATTTGAAATCTTAACTATTGGCATCAAGAAGTAAAAGTAGTCACATTTAGAAAAAGAAAACATAAAACTACATTAAATGGGGTGCCTGGGTTGACTCCATTGATTAAGTCTCTAACTCTTGGTTTTGGCTCAGGTTATGATCTCATGGTTTCTGAGTTGGAGCCTCTTTGTAGGGCCCCACCCCAGTGCAAGGGGCTTGATTAAGATTCTCTCCTCCTCTTTCTGCCCTTCCCACGCACACATGTATGCTTTCTCTCTCAAAAAATAAACTTAAAAAAAAAAACATTTAAAAGTTATTAGTTGCACTGCACACAAGGTTTAGTTTCAGAGGTATATATTAGATATCTTTGGGGCACCTGGGTGGCTTAGTTATTTAAGTGTCCAAATCTTGATTTGACCTCAGGTCATGATCCCAAGGTCATCAGATCAAGTCCCACATCAGGCTCCATGATGAGCATGGAGCCTGCTTAGGATTCTCTCTCCTCCTCCCCCTCCAGCCCTCTTCCCCACTTGTGCATGTGCACTCTATCTCTAAAATAGAATTAAAAAAAAAAAAGTAAAGATCTCCAAGAGAGAGCCGTGCTCAGAAAATCCTAGTGATTAGTGATGGATACAAAGACGTGGGGTACGGTGGAAATGTAGCCATATGTTCTAGCAGGTTTTCTTTATTAGAAAATCAGTTTTGTTTATTTAGGTGTTCCAAGGAGTAGCAAGTGATATTTTTCACTCTTGTGTCTTTAGGAGTGTTTCTCAGGAGTTATCAGAAACCATCCTCACCATGGTAGCCAATTGCAGTAATGTTATGAATAAAGCCAGACAGCCACCACCTGGAGTTATGCCAAAAGGACGCCCTCCTAGTGCTAGCAGCTTAGATGCCATTTCTCCTGTTCAGGTAAGTGAATGCTACAACTGGTATGTCTGCATTTGTTCATAGACTTGGAATAGAATAAACTTCTACATCATAAGTAATCTACTCAAAGGAAAATTTGTCTGAGTTTATTTATTACCTTTTAGACACCTGCATGTCTAGCATCCACTATTACATTTTAAAGGAGATCTATAAATAGGCAACGTAGTTGAGGATAGACTTTAATCATTAAATAGAACCTGTCTCTGAGAGGAAAAGAGAGACAAAACAGCTTCTTTAGGTAAATGGTAAGGGCTTCTTTTTAAAATAAGAATAACTTAGACTTGAGAAATAAGCACTGCCTTTGAACCTGATGTGTCTTGTTTGTAGCTTCACGGGCCAAGCAACAGTGCTAGAGCATAAGGACTTGTTATAACTGGGGCTCTTCAGCTCTCAACTGAACTGCTCTTTTAAAAACAAGGTACATTTAAGTTACTCCCTGACACCAACCACCCCCCTTCTCTCTGGGAGCAACATACTCCACTTCTGTTTTCATCTGCATTGATTGGCAGATTGGGGTTTAAGAAAAAAAGAATGTTTAGTAATTCTTCAATGGCCGCTTTATGAAAGGCATTTATGTACCATTTCTGTGGTCATAAAGGTCTGAAATAATGCCACGAACCAAGGAGCTCGGAAGTGCAGTTATTAGGTATTTTAAAAGATGTTTTGGTGAATAGCATACCTTGTTTTTTGTTTGCTTTAAATTAGAGCTGATCTCCTCCAACCCTTAAGATCCTCAAATTTTGAGTAGATTTATTTGTTTTGACTGGAAGATTTATTTCTAATTGCTAAGCTTTTATTGTGTTGGAAGTTAAATAGTGTAGTTCGAGAGATTGTTTCTGTTGTAAAGGGGCTTGTTGGAAATTTTAAAGACCTAATGTAACAGTTGTCCTGTGTATTTAGTGCTATGGCTGCAGGGCAGTTCGTCTTAAACATTAACTCTTGAAGTTCCTTATCCCTCACATTATGGCTCTGGTACTTTGGCGGAGGCTAATAACTCTTTAAACCTTCTCTGTGATATAGTAAAAACAATGTCTGGCACACTTGACTTGATGTTGGGATTTAGTTATCATGATTGCTTGGGGTTTTGTAATTTATTAAGCATATGAAGAGCTAAAGATTTCTTTACTTGTGTCATAAATCTGCATGTGCTTGAAGTATGTTTAATACATTTTTATAATGTTTTTCTTTAGATTGACCCTCTTGGTGGAATGGCATCTCTTAGTATAGGTGGTTCAGCTGCCCCTCACACCCAGAGTATGCAGGGTTTTCCTCCAAATTTGGGTTCTGCATTCAGTACCCCTCAGTCACCAGCAAAAGCATTTCCACCCCTTTCAACCCCAAACCAGACAACTGCATTCAGTGGTATTGGAGGACTTTCATCACAGCTTCCAGGTAAGTGGGGTGGCGGATGGAAGTGCAGATCATTTGTAAGTTTCATTGTGCTTTAGTGTGTAGTAAGGTGTTTGGAGTCATTGTGATAAAATGAAAGCTGTTTAAATTGTGAAGGTTACTTCAACCTTCACAGCTGGGAAGAGAAAACTATACTATTACAATATTAATTCATTCACGTTGTAAGGATCCTGTATTACCAAGTGATAGTATAAACAGTAACAAGTGTGCTAATCACATATTCTGCAAGCTTTATAAATTACAGTTAGTATAATAAAAAGAAAATCTTTTATGTATGAGATTCAGGTATATGTTCTGCTTCATTCTACCTCACCTACCTTGACAGTGATGGTAAATCCCTTTTCAGTTTTTTCCAGATTATTTTAGCTTTGAACTTTTCTATTGAAGTAACAGTCACATCCCACCCCCACCCCTCACCCCCACCTCTGTAATTTGTTTGTCTTAAGGTATCTGCATTTTGACTCTGTAACCTAATTAACACTGCTGTTATATGGTTCTAGCCCTGGTTGTTGATTTAAGTCAGAGTTACTTCTTCGGTAAAGGCTTCTTAGCAAAGTCCTAACTTAAGTTCTGTTTGCTAGGGTTGAGGAATAGGGAAGGCCTCCTGGCTCATGTTAACTGGAATATAGTAGCAAGAAATTGATTTTCAGTCATCGGGAGAAGCAAGCCAGTTCCCCTTTACTTTTACTACCTTATGTATCATACCACATATGAGAATGTACAGTTAAGGATTTGTGTATTAATATCTTATTAAGAATATAAATACATGAATAATTCTAAAAGCTGAAGAAATTCTGGCATTGTCCATTTTCATCTCTTTATTCGTTTAGTTTCTCTATAAAATTAAATAGACATTGTGAGGGAGTTAAAGAAAGACCCGGACTTTTAAAATAAGAACCTGTATCTCTGATGTAAATTCAAGAATATGAATAATGATAAGACTTCTGGCTGCCTTCCTTCTTTCTAGTAGGTGGTCTTGGCACAGGCAGCCTGACTGGTATAGGAACTGGGGCTCTTGGACTCCCTGCAGTGAATAACGACCCTTTTGTACAGAGGAAACTGGGCACCTCTGGACTGAACCAGCCTACATTCCAGCAGAGTAAGATGAAACCTTGTAAGTGGTAGTGTTGTCTGTGATTGTGAAGTATGACTGATGCACATAAAGCTTTTTAGATTTCCAATTTGTTCTTCCTAGATTTATGGACGGCCCAGAGTTATGTGGACAAAAACGTTGACTTCTTTTAATATATTGTTAGTAGGGCTGTATGTTGATGTGCCTTCTAGATCAGTGGGAATTAATTTATGAACTTGATTTATTAAAATAAGAAACTGAGGTATCACTCCACCTTTGATCGGATTGCTAGAACAGTATGATGGTTAATAAGAAGTAGCATCCTTTAGGATCATTAGTCTACAAGTAAGAAATACAGTAAAAAGACTTAGCAGTTTAAATATATGTATATAAATATTATATCTATTATAAATATGTGTTGGTGTGGTGGTCTTCGTTTTTGGTTTTGTTTTTTTAAACAAATCAAGAGCAGCCATGAGAATTTCAGATTCTTCTTTCAGGTTGGTAGTTTATAAAAGCAGTTTATTTTAAGATTAAAGCTTTATGATCTATATAGCATTATATATAATAAATATCACCATATATATGATGTAACTTAGAAAACAGCTTTTAAAAGTTTTACCTCCTTAGTAAGGTAATTTTCAAAGTCAGAAGTCTTCTTTGTAAATACATAAGTATCATTTACTTATAAATACCCGTCTCGTTGGGACTAAATAGTCATTGTACAGGATTTGAAATTATACCAGTTGACTTGAAAATGTTAGTGTGAAAGGCTTGTCTGAATGTTAATGTTTTGTAGCATGCTTTGTGTTTATATCAGTGTGTCATACACATGCATTGATAATTCCTAGATGTCATTTTTTAAAAAAAAAACATTTTAAAAATGTTTATTTTTTTGAGAGAGTTGGGAGAGAGCGAATGCAAATGGGGGAGGGGGAGAGAGAGAGAGGGAGAGAAAGAATCCCGAGGAGGCTTTGTGTTGTAAGCGCACAGCCAGCCCCACACGGGGCTCGATCACATGAACTTGTGATATAGTGACCTGAGCTAAAACCAAGAAGTCGAATGCTTAACCAGTTGAGCCACCTAGGTGCCCCAGATGTCACTTTTATTAAAAAGTAGTAAAAGACTTGTTAATGTCAAGTGAGGTGGTATTAAGCGTAAGTGCATTGTGAATTTGAATGTAGTGGACTTTCACAGGTTGATAAAGCCTGATGAAGAAAATACTAAGGTAGAACTATAGTTGTAAGGCAATTTTGTTAAAATCTTTTGTATGTAGTTAAAATACTTGATTCCTGAACCTTGGCCACTTAATAATTTCTTCATTTTCTCCCTTAAAATGAAAACTATATTATTCTCTTTGGCTTTCTGTGTGTCTCATGGGGAAGTGGGGAAAGAGCTTAAATGCCCAGTGGGTTGCCTTTCTGTTTCTTACAGCGGACTTGTCTCAGGTGTGGCCAGAGGCAAATCAGCACTTTAGTAAAGAGATAGATGATGAAGCAAACAGCTATTTTCAGAGAATATATAATCATCCACCACATCCAACTATGTCTGTTGATGAGGTGAGTGTCTAGGATGTTCCTATACGTTATGGTTTGTGTAAATCTTAAATAAATAAATGCCCTTTTCAAAGAGTTTGGAAATTCAGCTGATAGTGTTATGATATGTCTGTGTACCATTTCATATCTTAACATTCATCTCAAGCTCAAGTGTTTTGTTAAATGCTTTGCCTAACAGTTCTTTTTGAAAATATTTTACTTTAAGTATATTTATTTTTTCTACACCTGACACAGGGCTATAAGTCATGACCCCCAAATCAAGAGTCGCATGTTCTTCCAACTGAGGCAGACAGGCGCCCTCCTCCCCTGCTTTAAAAAAAAGATTCTATTTTTAAATTATATTATTCTTTTTAAAAATTCTTTGAGAACTCTTTGAAGAATGCTTTTCATAATAGTTTCCTTTATGAATGTTTTTGTCTTGTTTTTCCTAGGTATTAGAAATGTTACAGAGGTTTAAAGACTCTACCATAAAGAGGGAACGAGAAGTATTTAACTGTATGTTGAGGAACTTATTTGAAGAATATCGGTTTTTCCCCCAATACCCTGATAAAGAGTTACATATAACTGCCTGCTTGTTTGGTGGGATAATTGAAAAAGGACTGGTCACTTACATGGCACTAGGTCTGGCCCTGCGATATGTTCTTGAAGCCTTACGCAAGCCTTTTGGATCCAAAATGTATTATTTTGGGATTGCTGCACTAGATAGATTTAAAAATAGGTGAGTGAATAGGTTTCCTATGAAGCATCTCTTTTTTAGTGTAAGAAATAATAACTATCATTTACAACCTAGTTCTTGCCATGCCCCATCATTATATATATCTTAACAGTATAAAGTTGAAGAGGAAGAAGTGAAAACAATTCATTACAGTTATGAAATAAGTGGTGGGAAAAGTATAAACTGAAATTAGTTTTTTGTTGATTATTGAGGGCTAAGTCATTGTTTTATATTACAGTTCTTTGAATTTGACAAAATTTATACAGTTATATAACTACTATCACAATCAAGATACTGAATATTTGTATCACTCCCAAGCAGTTCTCTTGTTTTGCCTTTGTACAAGTTCACCTTCCCCCATCTTTGACCCCTGGCAGTCTCTAATCTGCTTTCTCTGTAGTTTTTCCGGTACACGGTGTGTGTGAGTCTAACTTGTTACAATTACCACCCATCTTTTGAAATTAATCTGTATTACTGCATGTTTCAGTACTTGTTCCTTGTCATAGCTGGATACTCTTCCATTGTATGGATTAACTCTGAATTGTTTCTCCATTTTTTGATGAACATTTGGAGTTGTTCTGGGTAGCAGTTTTAGTGGCTCATTGTAATTGTAACTGAAAATAGGACCTTTAAAAAAGATACTGTTTCCTTTCTTTTTCTTTTTTCTTTTTTTAAGTTTATTTATTTTGAGAGGGAGGATCTGAAGTGGGCTCTGCACTAACCACAGTGAATCCAAAGGGGGTTTTGAACTCATGAACCCTGAGATCATGACCTGAACCAAAGTCAGATGCTTAACTGACTGAGCCACACAGGTGCCCCATAGATACTGTTTTCTGATGTAAAAAGAGTGAAGTTCATCAACATTTCTCTCTACTTCTGTGTTCTTATCTTTGGCATTCTCTTCAAATAAGGTGTTTCCAAGGTAGCATGAGGACAGTGGCTTAGACTAGCATTTGGAAAAAAATTTGTTAATTGTGCTGCTTCTGTTCTTACATGAAAAGAATGAATGAATGAATGAATGAATGAATATTTTATTGGCAGATTGAAGGACTATCCCCAGTATTGTCAGCACTTGGCTTCTATCAGTCACTTTATGCAATTTCCACATCATTTACAGGAGGTAAGTGTGTCTGATACCTCAAATCTGTCTAATAGTTGGAGAGTTTATTTTAATTTGATTTTGGATTTGCTGGGACTGGCATTAAGATTTCTTAATGATTGGCATGTTATAAGCGTACATATTTTTGGTGCTCATTAGGCAGCTTAATGATAGGTCATGAAAAAAAATGTCATTCTTGGATTATCTTTTCTAAGCAGTGGTTTTGCTTCATTTAATGAAAGGCTTTTATCAGGTACTTAAGCCTGATAATGCTGTTGAAGTATAGACATCTTTTACTATTAATTAAGAATTCCTGCCTGATTCTATAAAGTATTTGGAGTGGGAATCTTGGATAAAAATAAATAAAGATGTTCCTTTGATCTAAATGTTAATATGAGCCAGAGCTGTTTCATATAAGACTAAGACAAGTGTTTCTTGAAACTACAGCCTGCTTGTGGCACCTGGCTGCTTCAGTCAGTAGAGCATGTGACTCTTGCTCTCTGGATTGTGAGTTCAAGCTCCATGTTAGGTGTAGAGATGACTTAAAAAAAAAAAAAATACAGCCTTCTTAACTACCTGCTTAGAGTCCTTTCATACACTTGTTTAAAAGGAGGGAGGTAGTCCTTGAGGAAATGGACCTAGAGATTATAGTTTTAAGCCATTTTACATGATTTGTCAACTATTGTTTTAGTAAGTGATTTTAGGTTAATTGGCTAATATTCATACCTTTGTCTTGGCTTTAGTCAAAGTCTACTCCCAGAGAACAAGAAAATTGATTAATTTTTATTGTTATTTTACATGAAGCTGAAAAATGGCTTTATAACATCATATTTTAAGGAATCAGATCAGAATTTGAACCTACTTTTAATTTTTATTAGAATTTAGTCCAGTGTTTTCTACCTCGTGCTGCTGGGTCTGTTTGTAGGAGGCCAGGGTTTTTGTGTTGGCTTAACCTAGGAGACCTATGGAGTGACAGGTGTGAGTGTTACTTATTCATCTGAGGGGGTTGGGAGAATATGCCAGTATTGTAATACTGAAAACTATACAGGAAAGCAGTGTTTTGTAAAACTAAGATGAGAAGTCAGAGGCTTACCACAGTAAAATGTGTTTGGAATTCAGAGGTGGGAATATAGACCTTAGGTAAGTGGAGACCAGGAGAGGGGCATGGGCATGATCACAGAAAACAGTGATCCCCACCACCCCTTGTAACAAGACAGCTAGAGAGAGAGAGAGAGAGGTAATTGTTTTCGTTTGTGTACTTTAAGACGCTATACTTTATTCAGAGACTGTCTTACTTGAAAATCTCCTTTTTTGAATAAAGTTATCATATACCTAGATAGTAGTTTTTGTTCTGTTCAGGCATAGACTGCTGGAAATAGGATCAGGATCCCTATGTCAGTTTTCTAATTTGTATGTAGAAAGGTCAAATGGTCTGAAATGGAAAAAAAAGTTTGCTGTCTTGCTTATTACCTTCTAGAACTGACTTGCCTTTCTACAGTGTGTTTGTTTTGTAGTGATAGCTTTGCTGAGAGATAGTTCACATTACCATGTATTTTTTAGGCCTTAGATTTCTCATCAGTGTTCATTAAAAGAGATCAGTTTATTGTACAAATTTAAAAATATTAAGGTTTATATATATTAAGGGATTTACGGAGGTATATATGCAAGCATTGGTGGGTGTTTTGAACGTGTTTTGCTAGACTAGTTCTCATAAATTTTTTAAGACACATTAATATTTTACTTCCTAAAGAGCCCCTGGTATCCACTTACCTATATTACGTATAGAAATATGGACCAAAATGGGACAAGGAGTAAGGGTTATAGATGAGCCAGAAGAGTCTTCTGAAATGATTTTTCCCTTGTTAGAAGTCAGGGGAGTGTAATTCAGAATTTTCAATTTTTGTTAAGAACTCTTTTAATGTGTTTCCGTCTCCCTACCCCTATAGTATATTGAGTATGGACAGCAGTCTAGAGATCCTCCTGTGAAAATGCAGGGCTCTATCACAACCCCTGGAAGTATTGCACTGGCTCAGGCCCAGGCTCAGGCCCAGGTTCCAGCAAAAGCTCCCCTTGCTGGTCAGGTTAGCACGATGGTAACCACCTCAACAACCACCACTGTTGCTAAAACGGTTACAGTCACCAGGCCAACCGGAGTCAGCTTTAAGAAAGATGTGCCAGTAAGTAGATCTTTTTTCTTTTCTCGGATTTGTTATGTTGTAAATGTATCTAGGAGTGAGCATGTGTTTTAATTTTATTATAAACAGCACATGCCTAGTAAAGTATAAAGATGAACATTTCTCCCTTTGTATCTCCCCCAGATTTCCCAGAGGCAGGCACTATTAACAGTTCAACATGTATTCTTGCCAACAGTTCCAATGCACAGCCATATATACCATGTATATGTTTTATATTAAATATGTATACATTTTCCCCTGGGATTTGTCAAACAGGTATTTCAGTTCATTTATTTTATGTACTTTGTGTTTTTAGCCTTCTATTAATACTACAAATATAGATACGTTGCTTGTGGCCACAGATCAAACTGAGAGAATTGTAGAGCCCCCAGAAAATATCCAAGAGAAAATTGCTTTTATCTTCAATAATCTCTCACAGTCGAATATGACACAAAAGGTGAGCATGATATAATAGTTTATATATCATTGTGAATGCTATCTATTTTATCCCTAGTGGGTTGGGGGATTTCTGCACCTTTTTAAATACTCAGTTTACTTTAAAGATTTAAAGATTGAAGTAATAGAATCAAAGCAAAGGGAATACAGATATACAATTAGTGGCTGTGGTTTTTGTAGCCATTAAATAGTACTAGTTTTGTGGTGAGTTTTACAGGCTTTTAAAGTAAACTACATGATCTCATCATGATGGAACATGTCATTTATACCTCATCACAACTCATGTCCTCCCAGAGACCATTCAGAGCTATTATTAGGTGCCTAGTAACTGAGGTAGACCTTGTGCAGAGCATAAGAAGGGATTCTTCTCTTTCAAGATTATATAATAATAACTCATTGGAAATGCCTGCTTTTGCCTGTAAGATTAGCCTAAACAAGTAGGTTTTGAGATATTATGTATGTACCATCTTTCAAAATCCCAGAATTGATTATGAATAAAATAAGTCTTTAGTGTCCTTTTGGAAGAGAAATTTCAAACTTTAGAGATGATTCCTGGAGATAGAAATTTAGGAAAATATGGTTCTGGTGTTAAGTCTGTTAACAGTAGGCTGTACATTAGCAATATATGCAAGTTTGGTCAAATTGAGAGGTGGATAAGGTGAGGGTGAGGGACTTAAAGTTGAAAGGAACCATAGATGTTTTAGTCGTAGTCACCCACAGTTTGAGAGATGATTGACTTTGTACTAACAAGAATTTAATATATTATACTTCATAGCATATGTCTCATATGGAGGGAGATGAAACATGGGGCTTTAGCATCTAATTTTGCAAGGAGCCACATGGTATAGGATTGTTTACATAGAAGAAACACAAAGCTGTATTTTATCATCTTTTAACCGTGTACTTCCTGTGTCATATTGATTGGCTAGGTTGAAGAACTAAAGGAAACTGTGAAGGAAGAATTTATGCCTTGGGTTTCACAATACCTGGTTATGAAGAGAGTCAGTATTGAGCCAAACTTTCACAGCCTCTATTCAAACTTCCTTGACACGCTGAAGAACCCTGAATTTAATAAGATGGTTCTGAATGAGACCTACAGAAACATCAAAGTAAAATTTAGTTCTTCTATTCCTTTTCATTACTGTTTTGAATTTGGAAATACTTGATTGTACAAGCAGAATTTTGGGGGGAGGTATTTATTGGCTGTTTTTTCTCTAGGTTATCTTGGGTTTGTTTCAGATACAGAACTAAATTTCACGAAGAATTTCATGAAGATGTACTCTATACTGTTTACTTTGAAAGTAGCTATACTATTCTAAATTTGTTTTCATCATTTTATGCATGGTTTTAATTCTTGATCCTCTGTTTATGTTTTCAACTTGCTTTTAGTTTGTAATATGCTCTTAGCTCTAGTCCCTCACTTCTGTTTTTTTTTTAAATAGTCTTCTAGAAATCTATTGTATGGATGTTTATTGCTAGTGGATATTTAGGTTGTTAATAACTTTAACTGTTACAAAGACAATGCTCCAGTGAGTCTTTTATGTCTTCTTAAGTGCCACATATCTTTAGACTCTCAATTTGTTTGTAGGATAGCTGTTTTAAGGATTCTCAGCAGTTTAGAGTCAAAGTTTTCCTAATGTGCTAACGCTTGTTGCATGAAATTAGGTATTTTATTTCTCAGGAGGAATAACATTTCAAGAAAACCTATCATATAGCTGTAATCATTCTTTGATGAATGATTTGGGCATTGGCTTAGGAACCAGCACTATATTTAAACCTGTGGATGGAAATTTTTCCCATTCCTGGTTACGCTGTAGTGCAAAATAATTCCTGGCTCTTTGTGTTACACAGCTGACTTTGTGCCATTCTGCTGTTGATCTGTAGAGTTACGGAACATAACTATACTCACTTTTTTTTGTTTGTTTGTTTGTTTTTAATCTGATGGCAATGATGATTGGGATATAAAAGTTTCTACATATTCTGGAGCAAAATTTCAAGATTCTTTTAAACAAATTTAAATTACAACTTTAAATTTATAGCCATAAATTAAGAAGTAATATGTAGATGGATGTATATGCTTGCCCCAAAACACACTCATGTGATGTTTCTGTCCCCCTTAGGAAAGTAAGAACTACAGAATTAATGAAATAGATAGGTAATTAAATATAGATTTAAATCCAGAAATTTTAAAGGAAGCACTTTAGCATTATTATAATGTATTTCAGAAAGTTATTTTAGTTCTCTCTAGAGATACATAGTGACCTGGATAATACTAAAAGGTTGTAGTAGATACTGTGATCTTGGTTACATTTCTTCATATGCTTGTTGTCTTGAAGGCCTTAGAACCGTAGCTTTAATCATCATTTGAATTGAATTTTGCTCCTCAAAATAGATTTGCATTTGGGTGCCTGCTTCAAACCTAGCTAAAAATTTCAGTTTTAAAATACTTTTCTGTAGGACTATACATGACCCCTTAACCTTGTATAGTTACACTCTAATAATATGGAGTAGATCTTCTTTGGGCTATGTTCTCAGAATTGACGTCTTGTTTTTAATGTCGGATGAAAGGGAATTCTCAAACATTCAGTTGAGAATTTTTTCTTAAACTTATTTTCTATATTTCTTAATCCTATACCAGGTGCTCCTGACCTCTGATAAAGCTGCAGCCAATTTTTCAGATCGTTCTTTGCTGAAGAATTTGGGACATTGGCTAGGAATGATCACATTAGCTAAAAATAAACCCATCTTACACACTGTGAGTTCCAGCCAGAGGTTCATGTAAAAATTGAGAATGTTCATATAGCATATTATGTCTAAAAGTCTTGACTGTATTTGGGACTGTTTTAATGATTTGGGATGTTTGTAAGAGTTTGGCCCATGTTTTGAATCTGTAATTGCATGCTCATGATTCTATACTGTTGAGCACAATAAAAGCCAGTAAGGTCTGGTTGTCACCCTTTTTTTGTAAGGCAAGGGTCATATTATATTGATTCCTGATTTGGGAATGAGTTTGCAAAATACCTTTCTTTGGGGCTTTGTGAGGGGTTTTGAAGTATATTCCCAGTTTTTAAAAATATTTTTCTTATTCTAGGACTTGGATGTAAAATCTTTGCTGCTAGAGGCTTATGTTAAAGGACAACAAGAGTTGCTCTATGTAGTGCCCTTTGTTGCCAAAGTCTTAGAATCTAGCATTCGCAGTGTGGTGAGTAGATTTTAATATTTTATTGATGGTTAATCTGTAAGAGTGTGTTTCAGCAAAAGGGTATGAGATTATATCCTTAGTTCTGAAGATAGAGCTAGTTCAGTCTTTCTCAGGGAAACTCGGATTTCCAATGTGAGAGATTAAGGTAGCATCATTTAATAACTGATTTTAATGGATGTTTTTGGGTTTTGATGGTTTTCTAAATTATGATATAGATTATTATGGCCACACAGGTATAAGTGCCTAAGTATTTTAAATAATGCGAATTAAAGAATGATTTGGGGACCAACTTAACATAATAGCTTTTCTTTAGGTTTTTAGGCCACCCAACCCCTGGACGATGGCAATTATGAATGTATTGGCAGAGCTACATCAGGAACATGACTTAAAGGTACATTTGTTGCTGCTTTATCCTTTGAAACTTCCTTAATCCTTCACATTATTAAAATTTACAGGAAAGGTGGAGAATTGCAGGGGGCGGGGGGGGGGAAGCACTGTAACAATTGGATGAGAATAGTATATATTGTGAATAAAACTACATTTTTGTTTTCAAAATTCAAATAATTTGAATTATGCAGTTAAACTTGAAGTTTGAGATTGAGGTCCTCTGCAAGAACCTTGCATTAGACATCAATGAGCTAAAACCTGGAAACCTCCTAAAGGATAAAGATCGCCTAAAGAACTTAGATGAGCAACTCTCTGCTCCAAAGAAAGATGTCAAGCAGCCAGAAGAGCTCCCTCCCATCACAACCACAAGTAAGTGTGATAATTAGCCTTCTGCTTTACCAGAATTTTCTTAAATGGTACATCTCTATGCATGTAGCAAGTTATACTTTTCCACATAAGGTGTTGAAATTTTGTATACTTTTTGGTGAGCCATCTGAATTATTAAGGAGAAGTTAGTAATGTCTAGGTATTGTCTTCAGTTCCAGAATTCATCTGGGTAATTCTTAATGGTATTCTTAACTAAGTATCATTAATCCTATCCCAACTAAGCCGGGTGATTCTTCAGAGTGTTTGAGATCAGAAAGAACTGCATGGCACGGTGGGCCTGTGTTACTCCTCACATGGTAGCCAGACTACCAGCTAGACCTGCCCAGGGGGCGGATTATTATACGTGGATCATAGATTGGAAATGTGGGGGCTATAGAAGTATTGAATGAAAGATTAGGAGGTGTGTAAGAATAAACCAGCTTGTCATTCTGTCTCATTCGTCAGTAGCTAAGAATCCCCAACTGTAACCAGAGAACAGCCTAGATGGGAAAGAGACGTCTATAATGAAGAGTTATCAACAAGTCTTGGGCTTGCTGATAACAAGTCTTGGGCTTGTAGCATGTCCTCACAGTTGATTTCTTTGCAACTGCAAAGGGTATTTTGCAGGGGTATTGTCACTGACATAGCTTTACATACTTTGTTCAAATCTCTGTATTAAAACAATAGAAATTTTTTTGTTATAATTTAGGGTGGAAAATGAGACCTATGCCATTCTCACCCCCCACTCCCACCCCCAAGAGACTAATCCAGTTAAAGACTGCCTAATGCCTTGATTTTGTAGCGAAGTCAAGAAATGTGCTTTTTATTAGCTCTTATTTTATGTCTTTAACATCCAGCAACTTCTACAACACCAGCTACCAGTACCACTTGTACAGCCACAGTTCCACCACAGCCACAGTACAGCTACCACGACATCAATGTCTATTCCCTTGCAGGCCTGGCACCACACATTACCTTAAATCCAACAGTAAGTAAACAACTGCTCCATCCCCCAATTCCTACTTTATGACAAGGTAACTGGGTCACCTTCCTTTTCTTTTTCTCCTTCCTTCTGGATTCCTAGATCTTAGAGGATTTTGTACAGAAAGGAGGGATTGGCAACTGCTGTATAGTACAGCTGGGATTTTTTCCTACTCTAAAAATATAGTCATTGTGACTGGAAATCACCTATGTTGGTTACTCATATCTAAACCCTGTGGTATTAATCAGCTGGCGATATAATCACAATGGCCAAGATTACCTTACACAGGCCAAAAGATCCTTAGTACTCCATAGTTTTTTTGCTGTTTATTTTCATTATCATGCCACCCTTAGCCCTTGCATTAAGCTGTTTCTTTTGATAGATAGCTAGAACTGAGCTGATTTCCTCTGTGTATGTGTAAAGTCTCCAAGCCAGGATCTAAAAGTGGGACTTAATACTTTCAGTTACATTCTATATTCCAGAAGGAAGTTTGGTCTGAAATCATATAAAATGCCAATAGTTAACAGGTATTTTACTCTGTGTATTGAGAGTGATGATTATCTTCTTTTAGTCTACTTAACACTTGTTCAGAATCAGATACTGGAATATTCATGGTGTTTGATTTTTAGAAACTGCCCATGTTCACAAATACAGGGATAACATTAATACATTGAGCTTTTTTATTTAAAGGACACAAAGGATTTAAAAAAGATCATTTTAGGGGCGCCTGGGTGGCTCAGTCGGTTAAGCGTCTGACTTCGGCTCAGGTTATGATCTCACGGTCCGTGAGTTTGAGCCCCGTGTCGGGCTCTGTGCTGACAGCTCAGAGCCTGGGCCCTGCTTCAGATTCTGTCTTTCCCTCTCTCTCTCCTCTCCCCTGCTACGCTGTGTCTATCTCTCAAAAATAAGTAAACATTAAAAAATTAAAAAATCTTAACCTGGGTCTCCCTCCTGTACCCCCATGGCACTTAATTTTTTGTGGGGTGGAGGGAGCCCTTAGATTTAGAAATTGTGATTCCCCTTTATAACACTGTCAGTAATCTGAATATTTTTATGTATCCATCATGAGTATTTTAGAAGTTTCTCACAAATTCATTAAGTTAAAGAGATCAAGTGAGTATTAGGGCATACCAGAGATAAAAGATTAGAACCAGTCATTCAAGTGAAGCAAAGTGGCTTCAATGTATGGTAATGTAAATGTTTGCTATTCTGGAGAATTATTTGTAGTAATGTTTCTGTAGAAATCCTTTTCTCTGTTAACCTGATTTCTTTCTGCATTTATTTCTCCACGCAACTATAGAAGCTACATTTTTTTTTTATTTAAAAAAGGTTTTTTTGAATGTTTTTATTTCTTTTTGAGACAGGGAGCATGAGCAGGGGAGGGGCAGAGAGAGAGGGAGACACAGAATCTGAAGCAGGCTCCAGGCCCTTAGCTGTCCGCACAGAGCCCAACGCGGGGCTTGAATCCACAGACTGTGAGATCAAGACCGAGCTGAAGTCAGACGTTCAACTGACTGAGCGACCCACGCGCCCCGAAGCGCCTGGGTCTTTCTTTGAGAGTACTTAAGCTACAGGTTTTAACTAAGCACATAATGGATCCTGCAATAAAAAATTTGCACATCAAACTTTTAGAATTTTTAAAAACGCAAAGACCTATTTATTATCACATATCATAAGGTATAACGAATAGTACTCTCTCTGTAGACTAGCTTCTATTTCCTGAGCTTTTCATTGGTTAATTTAAAGTAGAAATTGGTAGTTAATGGTTAACTTTGAAGTCATTTCCAAAATCACAGGTGTGATGACTGATGTAAGTTGGGTTGTCTTACCTTAAACAAGCTGTTGACTTAACTTGTTTCCCCCACCTAGATTCCCTTGTTTCAGGCTCATCCACAGTTGAAGCAGTGTGTGCGCCAGGCAATTGAACGGGCTGTCCAGGAGCTGGTCCATCCTGTGGTGGATCGATCAATTAAGATTGCTATGACTACTTGTGAGCAAATAGTCAGGAAGGATTTTGCCCTGGATTCTGAGGAATCTCGAATGCGAATAGCAGCTCATCACATGATGCGGAACTTAACAGCTGGAATGGCTATGATTACCTGCAGGGAACCTTTGCTTATGAGCATATCTACCAACCTGAAAAACAGTTTTGCCTCAGCCCTTCGTGTAGGTTGATTATTTTCTTGGTGGAATACATAATTTCTTAACGCGTGCCTGAGTTTCTTTTTCTTTGCATGTCATCACATTTGATGTCTTTCCTCCTGTTGAATTGTAAATGCTGTGAGGTGAAGCCTCATGTTTTTTTGCTCACTATTGTATCCTCAACACAGTGTTTTGCAGATAGTAGATATCCAAATATTTATTGGTTTAAAGACATGAAGGGTTTAAAAATACATAAGTTAACAATGTTGTTTCTGGTAATTATTAAGAATTTAGATTAAAGCACTCGCAGTAGGTCAGTGGAAAACTGTGTAAAGTGACTTTGTGTACACACACAATTTCACTCTTTCCTCAGGTTAACTCATTTGCTAATTTTGGGTCTTACATGCCATGGTTAATGATGCCTCCCCCACCACCTTTTTTTTTTTTTTTTTTAACTACTTTACTGTTTCCATATTGTTCACTGTCTTCATAACAACCTGAAAATAAAGTGTTTTGGTTGAGTAGTATTTTAATTTTACAGATGAAGATGATTTTAGGCTATTTTGTGGTCACATCTAGTAAGTCCTAGATAGAGTCAGAACTTTAAAAATTTGTATAAGCATTGCATCTCCTATTATCTGTCTTATCTATCTATCTACAGAAAACTTTAAATTGTTTTCTTTCTTTCTCTTCCCCTTCCAAAAGACTGCATCGCCACAACAGAGGGAAATGATGGATCAGGCAGCTGCTCAGTTAGCTCAGGACAATTGTGAATTAGCTTGCTGTTTTATTCAGAAGACTGCAGTAGAAAAAGCAGGTCCTGAGATGGACAAGAGATTAGCAACTGTAAGTGTTTAGCCTTTGCCATTTAAGTATTTTTTTTTTCCTATTTAAGAAAATGCCTCATAACAAGAACCTCAGTGACTTTTTTTATTTGCAGGAATTTGAACTGAGAAAACATGCTAGGCAAGAAGGTCGCAGGTACTGTGATCCTGTTGTGTTAACATATCAAGCTGAGCGGATGCCAGAGCAAATCAGGCTGAAAGTAAGAATTGGGGGCATTGTCTCTCCCTACCCATCTTTGTTTTCTTTCTGTTTATGTTGCTTAAACTCCTCACCAGGACTTAGACAGTGGGGTTACATGTTGTTTCTTAGACAATATCCCACCCTCAGTAGCACGTATCACTTGTAGGCTACCTGTGGAGAAGGCATAAAGATATCTTAGATGGGGTCACTGGGCTGGTTCAGTTGGTAGAGAATACAATTCTTGATCTGAGGGTCGTGAGTTCAAGCCCCACATGGGGTGTAGAGATTACTTAAACAATTTTCAAAAAGAAAAGTTACCTTAGATTGCATGCACTTGCCAGTTGTCGCAGCCCTATGTAAAGAGCCTGTTAGTTTTTGTGTTTCGCAACTTGGTCTTGCCTTCTAGTACTTCTGTTTTAATTATTAACTACTTATTAGTGAGAAGATGTAAGAAATCTGATCACTGTTACCAGCTCCATTAGAGAATTTCATTTTGTGTGTTCCTATTTGAGGTATTTTTCCCTAGAAAAACTCAAATGAATTTTTAAACAAAGGGGACTTTTGACAGGATTCAGGGAAATGGGAAACACTGTGAGTTGTGTGCACACACATACATGTGCAATTACACTATTATATGTTGTAGTGACTCCTGTGTGCCTTCTCCAGAATCCCTGTGCGTACTTCCATGCAAACTTTCCACTTTCAAAGAACTTTGCTTCGATTCTGTGAAGAGGATCCTGTCAAAATAGGTTTTCTTCTTTCCAGGTTGGTGGTGTGGACCCAAAGCAGCTGGCTGTTTATGAAGAGTTTGCACGCAATGTGCCTGGCTTCTTGCCCACAAATGATTTAAGTCAGCCTACAGGATTTTTAGCCCAACCCATGAAGGTAAATTGTTCCTTGGATTAAATTGAATGTTTTACATTTTAATTTGAATGTTTTTATCAAATCTATCTCTTGCTTCCTGAGAGTTTAAGTTAAAGGGGGGAAAATTACCCCACGGTTGATGAGTATAGTTATTCTTTGTATTAGATCAGGATGGCACACAGAGGAACTTTTTTATTTTTTTTTAAATCCATGAGGTTGATTTTCATGTTTTGGCCTAATTAAAGGAATTTATATGGTGACCCCATCACTTTGCCTATGTTTTGTAAAAAGAGTTTCTAAAATTTTGATATAATTATTTACAGAAAAGTTGGGAGATGTAGGGGAAAACATTTTGCCCCTGAACCATTTGAATATAAGATGCTGATCCTGGTGTCCCAATCACTTTCAAATACTTTGGTCTGTGTTATCTACAAAGACATTCTCCTGTGTGACCATAGTACAGCTATTGAAATCAGGACGTTAATACTGATACATTAATACCTAATCCTGAGACCTCATTCAGATTTTATGAAGTGTCCTAGTATCATCTGTTTATAGTTAAAAGGACTTATTTCAGAATCACACATTTTTAGTTAGTTATGTTTTTAAAGTTTCCTCCAGGTCAGTCTGGTATAGCACCTTACCTTTTCCTCATCTTTCATGACCTTGACACTTTTGCAGACTACAGGCTAGTTATTTTCTAGAATGTCCTGGTTTGGATTTGTTCAGTATGTTCTCAGGAATAGATTCAGATAGTGCATCTTTGATATATTTATCACAGAAATGATGCTGTGTTATTATTCTGTTAGGCTTTGACAGCTGGACTGGGTACTATATTTTCTGTGGTTTGGATTACCTACTTTCCTAGGCTATATCCTGTCCCATTATCTGTCTTGTTTTCTTTGATTACTTCATTATGTTGATGTCTGTCAGGCCTTCCATAGTCAAGTGAAGTACCCCTTCTCGCATCCCTGCCTTGCACTGCCCCACCTCATGTCATTAAGATTGAATAGTTCAGGAAAGGGAATGGAAGAGCCGCCCCTCTGTTTTGATGGGGGGGGGGGGGGGAATCAAGGGAGTAAACATACTAAAATACTTTTTAATTGCTGCATGTGCCAGTGAAAAATCTGAAAAATTTTTGCTTATCTCTTTTTTGGTTCTTTCCTTCTCTCAAACAGCAAGCTTGGGCAACAGATGATGTAGCTCAGATTTATGATAAGTGCATTACAGAACTGGAGCAGCACCTACATGCCATCCCACCAACTTTGGCCATGAATCCTCAAGCTCAGGCTCTTAGAAGTCTTTTGGAGGTTGTAGTATTATCTCGAAACTCTCGGGACGCCATAGCTGCTCTTGGATTGCTCCAGAAGGTTAGTTCTTTTTTAAGTTTGTTAGGGAACAGGGGATGGGCAGAGAGAGGGAATGAGAGAATTCTAACCAGGCTCCACCCCATCAGCACAGAGCCAACATGGGGGCTCAATCCCATGAACCGTGAGAGCATGACTTGAGCTGAAGTCAACAGTCAGATAGATGCTTAACTGACTCAGCCACCCAGGTGCCCCATTAAATGTTATTTTTAAGAAGAAACTATGTTTGTAAATCTAGTGACCTGCACCATCGCCTACTTAAGTTAGATTCAGATTTTAAAATTAAGATAAAACAAATTTTGTTTGGTAAAAACTGGGTGAGTTTTTCCCAGAACAGAATGTAGTCATGGCACTTACCAACGGCAAAGTGGGAAAATCTTTTTTTATTACAATTTTTTGAAAACACAGTTATTTAAGAAACTTTAAAAGACAGCACTTTAGATTTGGAGGGAAAGGTTGATCCACGTAGGTGGGTTATGTGGGAGGGTTGTTACGGACCATTGGATTTTGACTGTGTAGGGACAGTGGGACTTTTTATGTGAAGAACGCATGTGAATATAAATTAGAGTAGAGAGAGAGAGAGAGAGAGAGAGAGAGAGAGAGTGTGTGTGTGTGTGTGTGTGTGTGTGTGTGTGTGTGTGTGTGTGTGAGTGAAAAGGGTTTTGGTGAGTGGAGACATTGTTAACTCGAGGCTCCAGAAGATATATTGTAATTTCTGTTAAGGTTTGGTTTTTGGCTTTGAAAGTTGGGCTGAATACTATATTTTCCATGTTTGTGAATACTGTTTTTCTTCCGTAGGCTGTAGAGGGTTTACTAGATGCCACAAGTGGTGCTGATGCTGACCTATTGCTGCGCTACAGGGAGTGCCACCTTTTGGTCTTAAAAGCTCTTCAGGATGGCCGGGCATATGGGTCTCCATGGTGTAACAAACAGATCACAAGGTCAGTATCCATCTTAACAAGTACTGTTTATTAGACTGCTTTCTAAGATACATGGCCCTTTTCATGTCCAGAGGTTTCCTTTTTTTCTAGAAGGCAAATGGGACTTTGACGAATATACAAAACCAGTACTTTGCTTTGGGGAATAAATTGCAGATCATTGGTTTTAAAAGGTTTCAATGATTTCTTGGCAGTGGTGTTCACATATAAATATTTCAATGTCTTAAGTGGAATGCTTTGTTTTCTAGGCTTTGAAAGAAAAGCTTGAGTTTTAACACTGTGCTGTCTGTTCTGCTTCATTATTGGCTATTTTGAATTTTGGATACTGATTTGCATTTGGTTCTCAAAGCATCCTTAATTTGGAACAAATTACCACTGAATAAAATAGGATCTTTATTTTACCTGTTACAATATGGTTAAGCCTATATGAGTAAAGAAACACTTTTTCTAGGTGCCTAATTGAATGTCGGGATGAATATAAATACAATGTTGAAGCAGTGGAGTTGCTAATTCGCAATCATTTGGTTAATATGCAGCAGTATGATCTTCACCTAGCACAGGTATGGAAGGAATTTTCTTAAACAGAAAAAGGGCTCTGGTAGCTGGGAAGTGTGTTTGCCATAAGTGTTGTCTAACATTGTGCTTTCTGTGTTGCCAGTCAATGGAGAATGGTTTAAACTACATGGCCGTGGCATTTGCTATGCAATTGGTAAAAATCCTGCTGGTGGATGAAAGGAGTGTTGCTCATGTTACTGAGGCAGATCTGTTCCACACCATTGAAACTCTCATGAGGATTAATGCTCACTCCAGAGGCAATGCTCCAGAAGGGTGAGGATGGTGATGGGATCTTTGTGTGTTGAGTCTAAGAACGAGCTTTAGAAATGAATGTGCAAATTTACTAACATTACCTATTAGAATTGCTGTACAACATGTGGAAAGCTTTAGTGGGGCCTAATACTGTCCCTTGAAGTATGAGAGCTTAACTAACCGCCAAGCCACCTTGCTGTAGAGCAAGCAGTACATACAGTACTAGACTTGGTGTCAGGAGTCCTGTGTTTAAGCCCTGGCACTTTAAATTTTGATTTTAGGCAAGTTGACTTACCCCCCCTCCTCAAGCCTTTTCTTGAATAAAATAGAAATAGTGTCTCAGAGAATTGTTGAGATTAAGATAAATAACAAACCATGGCACATGGTAGGCGCACAGAGTGTTTGTTAACTATGCACATCAGCTCCATCTCAACAGGCATCATTTTTTTTTGGGTCAAAAGTGGCTTAAGTGAGGTCAGTCAGTCATTTGCATATTATGTGGTCATGAGTAAACAGGAAGAGACCAAAGATAACTTAGCTTAAATATGGAAATCACTGTTGTGGTTTCTATTAAATAAGCAGATTGTCCAACTGTATGTCTGTGAAATCACAACCATGAGTAGACTGATTTTCACTCTGGATTTATTGTACTAGATTGCCCCAGCTGATGGAAGTAGTGCGATCCAACTATGAAGCAATGATTGATCGTGCTCATGGAGGCCCTAACTTTATGATGCATTCTGGGATCTCTCAAGCCTCAGAGTATGATGATCCTCCAGGCCTGAGGGAGAAGGCAGAGTATCTTCTGAGGGAATGGGTGAATCTCTACCATTCAGCAGCAGCTGGCCGTGACAGTACCAAAGCTTTCTCTGCGTTTGTTGGACAGGTAGAGCTTTTGGAAAGAAAGGTGCTTTTTATTCAACATAAGTAGGGTGTGATGCCTCCAATATTTAAGCTCAGTATTATGTACCTGTGGTCAGACAGTTACCTCCATACTCATGCAAACCAAAATGTCAGCATCGTTACTCTGTTAAATTGATAAAGCCTATTTCATTCCTCATCTTTGGACACTAAGCAGTAAATTCAACATTTCACGTCCCCTTTAGTTCTATGTATCCCATTTCAGTAGTCATAGCTACAAAATACAGTGGATCAGATAATGAATAATGAAATTGCCACATGTATGTAGTAATTTTACTAGCTTGATAATCAATAGTGAGGGAATTTGGGGCTAATTAATATTCTCATAATAGCCCATGTTTTTAAAAATAAGAAAATAACAACAAAATCCTAAATATTTAAATGGTAGAGCCTTTTATTATATTTTCTAAACTAAGTAGCTTATCTGCCTATAATTGGTTAACATGGTTTTTTGGGAAATAGTTTCCATTTATTTTCATGTGATTTTATCTAAATTGGACTTTGAGTTAAAGTGTTAGGAAACCATTTCCTAGAAAAGAATATTTGAACAGGATGAGTAAACAACAATGTAGGAAGAGAGTGATAGTACCATTTTAGCATTCTGTTTTTGATTATTACTGGCTGTTTTCAACCACTGTAAGGGATTCATACTCAGTAGCCAGTTTGTCCTGATCATACTACTTAATTGCCAGAGTGGTGCTTTTGCTGAACTGGCCTTAGAATTCCTTTAGTAGAACTATTGTAATGTTTATTCAGGGAGAGATACTAGCTTATCTGCTTATTTCTGCAGATTGACCATTATATTTTTTAAACTGAGACCAAAGCGTAGGTGTGCAACCAAAGAAAGATTGCAATTAGATCTATTATCAAATAAATGACAGTGGATTATGGAAGAGCTGATTAGAATTTTAAAAGTTGTCAAAAATTGGATTTACTGTTCAAGATGAATGTTAACTTGGTAAATAAATCATACTAAGTAGGTCTCTACCTTAAAAGAATTTTAAAATACACCTTATTGCAAAGCTGTTGTTGAATATTTACAGTTTGATTTTCTGATTTGGATGGAAGAACTTTGAATCAGTTGGGGTTTTTTTTGTGATCATCAAAATTTCATGGGTATGGATGTGGCGCTTGTCTCAGCTCTTCCTGCTGGCTTATTTACTCTTGTTTCTTCTCTCTGTTTGAAAAAGATACTGTATTTATACTTTTTATTCTCTTTTGCATCCTTTTGAGAATTCTTTCTTCCTTGACCTCCTTGATAACAGCAGTCTGTCTTTGTTACCTCCCCCTGGTAGTTTCTCAGATTTCAATGTACAAAAGTCCCTTTGCTGACCTTCTGTCTTGCCTAGGGTACATAAGTTTCAATTCAGTTATTTTACTGCTTATCAAGGGACAGTGAAATTGTTTTAAAGTTTCCAAGATATCGGTCAAGTTTCCATTTTGGGCTTGGTTTCTTTAAGCACTGACCTCCTTCTCCCTCTGCACCCTTAACACCTCTTATACTGCCTTCTTCTTTTGTACTAGCCAAATAACTTCTCTGCTTCACTTCCAAATCATATGTCATAAAATTTGTTCTTTATCCTTTGTTTTGAAGAAATTCATTCTGTCCGTGTTATTTTAAACTTAATTTACGTCGAAATAAACTCAATTTACATTTAAGTAGCCAGTTATGATCTGTGGCTATTTTCTTTGGTACCTACTTATTGTGCAAATTATTACTTGACTTTTCATGTTGCAGCTAGTTGGAGTTTAAAAATTTTGTTACTGATTAAGTCAGTCAGGAGAAGTTATCTTAAATTCTGTGAAAAAGTAAAGTATACATAATTTAATCTCTTGGGAATTATGAATTGGTTAGAATGTCTAACTATGACTTAGTAGGTTACTAAAAGTTGGTTCGTTTGCCTAATTTTTCCACTTTACTTGGCTATGGACTGTTAACTCAAAATTGCCATGTTACTATTTCTTTCTCAATTTCCATCATTTCTGTTCTCCATTAAACTTAAAACTAAGGAATTCTGTCATCTGTCCTTAATGGATAAATCATTTTCATGACCCCTGTTTTTACAAAGTAAGAAGTAGAAATGTGACAAGGAGTAAATGGGAGAATACCTCTTAAATATGAAAATTAAAAAAATTATTTGTGTGTATTATATCTCACTGTGTTTTATATTTTTATTCCTTTGGTAGATGCACCAGCAAGGAATCCTGAAGACTGATGACCTCATAACAAGGTTCTTTCGTCTGTGTACTGAAATGTGTGTAGAAATCAGTTACCGTGCTCAGGCAGAGCAGCAGCACAATCCTGCTGCTAATCCCACCATGATCCGAGCCAAGTGCTATCACAACCTGGATGCCTTTGTCCGCCTCATTGCACTGCTAGTGAAGCACTCAGGGGAGGCCACCAACACTGTCACAAAGATTAATCTGCTGAACAAGGTCTGAAATTCTCTCTTGCCTTAGTCTTGATACACTTGAAGCCTGCATCAGTAGTTCTTAGGGCCCAGTCCCTTCCCCAAAACATTTTGTAATAGCCCTTTTTCTGTCCTGAAATTAAACTCATAGATAGTATTATAAACATAGTCATTAAATATTAGAAGAGTGTAGTGTCTGAACTAAAAGTCCACCCCTCCTCCCCCTCCAACCACCACAAAGTATTTCAGTATGTTAATGTTTGGTAATGACTATACTGGAAGATATTTAGATAATATAGAATTTTGGGCTATGCGCAGAATCACCCTGAATGGGGTGGCTCGACCTGTCCACTGATAACAGATTAGCACCTCAGATACCAGGAGTGACATTGCAGTTGATTGTTTTCTTTAAAGGAACAAAATGGTTTTCTTTTGACATATATAGAATTCCTGGAAATTTCAGTATTAAAACTGCAAAAACGAACTTAGAGTTTGGTCTTGGGTAATTACAAGTAGGTTGCCCTGTCCTTCACTCTCCAGTGGGAAAATCCAGTGGAATGCAGTATGGTTCTTTGTGTTTTTAAATTTATTTATTTATTTTGAGAGAGAGCACTCAAGCTGGGGAAGGGCAGAGAGACAGAATCCCAATCAGGCTCCACGCTGTCAGCCCAGCCCATTGTGGGGCTCTATCCCACAAACCATGAGATCATGACCTGAGCCAAAATCAAGAGAGGCTTGACTGTTGCTGAGCTGCCCAGGCACTTCCAGTTCTTTGTGTATGTGAGACATTTCTGCAGCCTGAGAGCTTCCCTGGCTTTCCATCTATTAAATGCCAAGAGAAGTATAAACCATTTTGCTTCTTGTCCGCCTTACTCACATCAGACCAGAAAAATTAGGTTGTTACATTGTATTAACATGATGGAATACGATGTACCATGTTCCTTTCTAAAGCTTACAAAAAACCAGTATTTGTGGAGAGTATGTTTCTGGTCTAAGATCATTGAAATTCAAAGAAAACCAAATTCTGCGGGCCACATCAGTGTATGGCCCTTTTGGGTGCCAGCATATAATTTTGTATTCAAATGATATGTGTCCTTTAATGTGGGACTTAAGAATACAAGGTAAAAAAACTTGTCTGATGAGTGGTAAGTGAATTATTTTTATGATATACAGGCTCGTAATCTGTGTGCTCTGTAGGTTCTTGGTATAGTCGTGGGAGTTCTCCTGCAGGATCACGATGTCCGGCAAAGTGAATTTCAGCAGCTTCCTTACCATCGAATTTTTATCATGCTGCTCTTGGAACTCAATGCACCTGAGCATGTATTGGAAACCATTAATTTCCAGACACTTACAGCTTTCTGGTGAGTATTGTTGGATTTAATAGAGATTTCCCATTAAGGATTGCTATTTTGTTGGTAAAACTTGAGAAGTAGTTTTCTTTTGGATTTGAGGCATGTTGATTTGTAATACATCTTGAATGTTACTTACTTATATTGATGTGGTATTCACCATATTTAACTTGGACCTTCTTCTGACTAAGGTTTTCTTCTTTCAGCAATACATTCCACATCTTGAGGCCTACCAAAGCCCCTGGCTTTGTGTATGCCTGGCTTGAACTGATCTCCCATCGGATATTTATTGCAAGAATGCTGGCACATACGCCACAGCAGAAGGTGTGGCTGCAGTTTATCTCCTACAGATGAAGACTGTAACTACTTGGAGCTTATTATTAGCACTTTTAGTCATTTAGTAATAATTTTACTTATTCCAGGTTTAGTCGAGAATAATTTCATGTGGAGTAAAGTTTTGGAGAGAGGTTTAACAAGTGCTTGACTGCCTCTGCCTAGAAGCCATTCCTCGGTGATTTAGGGTATTGCTTTTCCAAGTGTCTTGTGAGCCATCTGTGTTAATTTCTTAAGGACTTTTTTAAAACTGAAACCTTGGAGCACCTTTGTAGACTTATATATAAAACTTCGAATACTGGAGTTCTAGAACCCGCCAGTTTTACAGGTTCTCACCTTAAATGCTAAAGACTCTCACACTCAAGGGTGAAGACTGCTGGCCTGTATTTGAAGAAATTAGGATCAAGTTTTAGTAAAGAGTTTTATTTTTTTAATTTTTATTATTTTTAAGTGTTTATTTTTGAGAGACTGAGTGTGTGTGTGTGAGCAGGGGAGGGGCAGAGAGAGAGGGAGACACAGAATCCAAATCAGGCTCCAGGCTCTGAGCTGTCAGTGCAGAGCCCGATGCAGGGCTCGAACTCCCAAATTGTGAGATCATGACCTAAGCTGAAGTAGGACACTTAAATGACTGAGACATCCAGGTGCCCCCTTTAGTAAAGAGTTTTTAAAGTGTAATTGCAATAAACATAGTTAACATGAGAGGTTTCTCTCCCATCTTGCAATTAAATGGCAAATGAATATGGTAGAACATATCCTTGATTGGCCTTTCAGAAGAAAATATGACTAATGTGCTTGGCAAAAAAGAAAGTGAGCTAATCCTTAAATGGAGTGTATATTGTTTGATATTCCAGGAGGAGAAACACAATAACATATTGAATAAAATTGCCCCCAAATAAACATACTTAGTAAAATTGGGAGTTGGTGACAGGTTCAGCCATGTTTGGCTGAAAATAGAGGATTTATAGTGTGAACTTTTTATAAACTGGATCAAATTATTTGACAGGAGTTGGGAGTGGGGAAAGAAATGGTTTGAGACCTAGGACTTAATTAAAACAAGGAACTTAAAAATAAATACAGTAAGGAAGGAAGAAAACAGACCTCTGTCAGTTTCTTAGTTGACTGTTTTGTGTTGTGTCTAAAATTTTCTCCAGGTTTACTACTACTCTTTAAATTTTGCTTACAGGCACAAGGACCCATACATCCTAGAATTCTGGAGCCATTTTGTTTTAAATATTTCTCACTGTTTCTGTAATTATCCTTACTCCTTTTTAATGCCAGTCTTCAAGAGACTTATTTATGTCAGTATTCTCTAGTTCTATTAGTCTGAAGAAGATAGTAAACAAGTCAACTTTTTGGTGGTAGAACAGCAACCGAGTAGAATTACGACTCATGTACATTTCTTTCTTTCAGGGATGGCCTATGTATGCACAGCTACTGATTGATTTATTCAAATATTTAGCGCCTTTCCTTAGAAATGTGGAACTCACCAAACCTATGCAAATCCTCTATAAGGTAATTAATCTAGAGTTACAAATTAAAATAAAATTTAAAAATACACACTCTCAACTGGGAATGTGAGGCCTAATATTTTTTATTAAGCCTTTAAAGTATAATATATATTCAGAAAAGTGCAAAAGTCAAATGTTCTTGTATAACCAGCACCCGAACAGGGTATTCCATATGTTCAGCTTTAGTAGATACTACTACTTTTATAAAATATACATAGCTGTTAATTGACACACCAGCATGTGCCTGGTATTTACTGTTTTGTGTTAGCCATTTTGGCAGTTGTGCAGTAGGATCTCATTGTGGATTTAGTTTGGATTTCCTTGATTTTTTTTTTTTTTTCTTTTTTAAATGAATAGCTTGGCCATTTGGATATCCTTTTGTGATGCTCCTCTTCCAGTTTTTTGCTTATATTTCTACTAGATTATCTGTTTTCTTTTTATAGGACTGCTTCATACATTCTGGATATAAGCCCTTTATTTAATATATATTCAAACATTTCCTACTCTTGTGGCTTTTTTATTCCCTTAAAAGTAGGGTGTCTTTTGAGGAATGGAAACTTTAATGTAGTCAGAATTACCAAGTTTTTACTTTGATCTCATGTAAGAAATCTTTTTTTTTTTTTTTTTTGTATCTGACATAAGAAATCTTTGGCAGTCCCAAGTCGCATTCTCTTCTGTGTGTGCTCTGTTCACTGCCCAAGAAGCCGTATAATACTGGCTTTTACGCTTAGGAGGTATGACCTATCTCAGAGTTATTTTTGTGTGTGGTAAGATTCGTTTCCTCCTCTTTCCTTATATCCCCACCCCAATAAATAATGTACAGCTTTTCAGTACCATTCTTTATTCCCTATTGAATTGCTTGGGCACCTATGTCAAAATAATTGACCATTTGTGTATGGGTGTCTCTCTAGTTCATCTGTTTTGTGTTCTTAGGGCAGTATAAAACTGTCTTGAGTTGTAAGACTTACATATAAAGCCGGAGTAATCAAGCAAAGTGATTCCTCTTCAACTTTGCTCTCTTTTAAGATTATTTTGGCTATTTTGTGTCATTTGCCGTTGCATAAAACTACACAGTCATCTTCACTTCTAAAAGCTGGCTGGGATTTAGATTGAGATTGCAGTGAATCTCTAGATCATTTTGGAGAGAATAGACATCTTAATAATATTGAGCTTTCAATCCTGAACATGAATATTTCTATTTAGTTAGGTCTTTAATTTTACTATGCAGTGCTTTGTAGTTTTCAGAATAGAGCTTTTCAACCTCTTTCTTTAGACTTATGCCTATACATTTTGTGGGTTTTTTGGTGACATTGTAAAATGTCTTTAAACTTTTTCATACTTGGTAGCAATGTATAGAAAGAAACTGATTTTTGTATATTGGCCTTGCATCCAGCTACCTTGCAAAATTTACATTTTCTGGGAGTTTATGAGTGTCTTTTGTGGGGAGAAGTGTATTCTGTATTCATTCCATCAACATGTAACTTTGGGTTTGTGTTTTACTTTTTCTTGCCAGTAACTCCCAGGAAAGTCTTGAATAGAAGAGAGTGATAATGACATGTTTGTCTCATTAATGATCCTAAGGAAAGCTTTTAGTTATTCACCATTAAGTATAATGTTTTTACAAATCTACAGTTTTGTTTTGCAGATACCATTATCTGAATAAGGAAATGCCCTCTATTCATAATTTGTTGAGTTTTTAAATCATTAAATAGGTATGGAGTCCTATTGAATGCCTTTTTGCATTCAAGATAATGTAAAAAATCTTTTTTCTGTTAATATTATAACTCCATTAATTTTAAAATGTTTAAACTGCCATTGCATTTTGAATCATTTGGTCATGATTATCACTGTTATTTCTATTTCTGATATTTAGGATTTTTGTGTGACTTTTCACATCAAATTTTGGTGTCAAGATTATGCTAATCTCATTGAAAAAGTTGGGGAAAGTTCTCTTTAAAAATTAAAAAAAAAAGTTTGGGGAGCTCTTATTCATTGATTTTAGAGATGCTGGGGGTGGGGGGAGAGCCACAAGGGTGGGGAGGAGCAGAGAGAGGGGGACAGAGGATCCCAAGTGGGCTCTGTACTTGACAGCTGTGAGCCCAATGTGGGGCTCAAACTCACAAACCGTGAGATTATGACCTGAGCTGAAACCAAGAGCTTAACCAACTGAACCACCCAGGCACCCCATTCAGATTTTATTTTGATTGGGGTTTTGGCAAGTTGGTTTTTAAAGTAGTTTATTTTATCTGAATTGTCAAATTTATTAGCATATAACTGGGGGCCATTCTCTTAAACTATTATGTCTGTAGGATCTGTAGTGATGGTCCCATTTCATTCTTGCTATTAATATTTTTTCCATTAGTAAAGGGTTTATCAATTTTATTAATCTTTTCAAACAGCCAATTTTGGTTCACGCTCCTTTAATACTTTTTAAACATGTAATTGATTTTGGCTCTTTTACATTCTTGGTTTTCATAAATTGTTTTTTCAGCTTCTGAAGTTAGAAGCCTATGTCTTTTTTTTTTTTTTGCTAGCCTCTTCTAGTATACAGCATTTAAGGTATTAAGTCCCCAAAATTAGATTTTGGTGATTTCCAGATGTACATGTATATATTTTGGTAAATCACTTGTGACACAATTTTTTATTAAAGCCTGTAATTTGTTAATGAAGCATACTTTATACTTTTATCTTGTTTACTTGAGTTAACATTCATGATAGTATAAATGTTACTCCAACTTTCCAACTTAATATGAAAACAACCAATGTTTTTCTCATTTTTTAAAAATAGGGCACTTTGAGAGTGCTGCTGGTTCTTTTGCATGATTTCCCTGAGTTCCTTTGTGATTATCATTATGGATTCTGTGATGTGATCCCACCTAATTGTATTCAGCTAAGAAATCTCATCCTGAGTGCCTTCCCAAGAAACATGAGGCTCCCAGACCCATTCACTCCTAATCTGAAGGTAAAGTTCTAAACATTTCAAGGAAAAACAAGGTTACGTCTTAGTATTTCAGTCCTTTTCTCTGGTCGTAGACTTATTTAACCTGTCTTTCCCCAGCATAAACCACATATAAGTTATTTGTTAGATAAGGATGCTCTTTGGGGGTAGGGGGCAATCATGTTATTAAGCCTGCTGAATATTGGTTTACAGTTTTGCCTAGCTGCTGTTTTTAGTTAATTTTGATAGTAAGTTAATTTTTGCAGAACGTCAACCAAGGTTTTGGGCCAGTCACTAGCTGGGTGGCCCTGATTGCACAGAATTTCAGAACAGACATTTATAATACCTGTATTCCACAGGTATTTTTTGTGTGTCACCCTGATGCAGCTATTGTAATTCTTATGTATTTTGTATTCTTTTTCTTTCACATGCATTTTTTTTTTAAAGTAACAAGTATGATGTTCTTTTCTTCTGAGGCATCTTTTCAAAGACTAGGGCTCTTGGTGAGTGAGCAATATCTCCTCTGTACCCTTACTTTGAAATCCAAGTCCAGGAAAAAAATAACTAGTGCTACACATTATTAGGCTTGTTCACAGAAGGTACCTATCCTGCCTTAATTTAGAAAGATGATTTACTACAGAATGAGAGATTCCTACCTTTTATAGGTTTTTAATTACAGATTAATAAAAAGTGGCAGCTCTTTGTAAGATCTTACATTGTATAGTTTTAGAAAAACAATCCTACTTTTTAGCATAGATGGAATTTGCTGTTAACTCCTACATATGCTTCTGGTTTTGATTATTGTATCTATCTGTGGCAGGTGGATATGTTAAGTGAAATTAACATTGCACCCCGGATTCTTACCAATTTTACTGGAGTGATGCCACCTCAGTTCAAAAAGGATTTGGATTCCTATCTTAAAACTCGATCACCGGTCACTTTTCTGTCTGATTTGCGCAGCAACCTACAGGTTAATTGGTTTGACTTAAATTTTCAGCTGTGTCTGTGAGTGGTCTATTTGGGAGTCAACCAGATTTAAAAATTACTCATGGTTGGATGAGATTCACTGAATTATGCATTATACTAGTTCATCTTATCAATGATACAAAGCCTTAGAAGAGGCAACCAGGGGAACAGGCAGATTTTCTGTACGAATACATGGCTGATAATGGTTCCCTTTCAGTACTCCCAGATGATTATTGTTTTTAATGTTTGTTTATTTTTGAGAGACAGACACAGAGCATGAGCGGGGAGGGGGAGGGAGACAGGGAGGGAGGAAAGGGAGACACAGAATCCAAAGCAGGCTCCAGGCTCTGAACGGTCAGCACAGAGCCCAACGTGGGGCCTGAACCCACGAACCATGAGATCATGGCCCAAACCAAAGTTGGACACTCAACCAGCTGAGCCACCCAGGCTCCTCCCACACCCCATGATTGTTCTTAATAAGGGGATTCTGTCTTAGTTTGCTGTTTTAGAAAAGGACTTGAAATCGTGTGGTCTTTCCACACCAGAGTACCACTTTTCCCTCTCTCTAGATTATTTTTTTCTTCAAGATTTTAAGAATGCCCCATACCCAACATGGGGCTTGAATTCACAACCCTGTGATCAGGAGTCACACACTCCACCAACTGAGCCAGCCAGGCGCCCCTCCCAATATTTTTTATCATTGAGATAATAGACTGACTTTATAAACTGTACTTTTTTGCTGGCACCTGTTAAAGCTTTGCCTTCCTGTTACTGACACAACCACCCATAGACAGATGCGTTATTTGTTCAGCAACCTCACAAAGTCAAGTAAATTTCTAAAAGTTAAATCCCAAAGAACACTGAGAGCAGTTCAGCTTTTCTGTGAAGGCATAAAAAGGGTTTAGAAATAGTGAGTCCTCTATGAAAATAAGGAGTTTTCTGTTTTGTTCATTTAGGTATCCAATGAACCTGGTAATCGTTACAACCTCCAGCTCATCAATGCACTGGTGCTCTATGTAGGGACTCAGGCCATTGCACACATCCACAACAAGGGTAGCACGCCATCAATGAGCACGATCACCCACTCGGCTCACATGGACATCTTCCAGAACCTGGCTGTGGACTTGGACACTGAAGGTGAGTGAAACTAGCCAATTCTCAGAGTTAAGTTCTCTGTACTGTTTGCCACAGTTTGGTCATAGAAATACTTTGTCATAACAGGCATATAATATTTTGTTAGTCTGTTTATGGCTCTGGCTATTTTCTTTTTTTGGGTGGTGGGGAAACTCTTGGCCGTGAGTGTATAGTGGAGTTTTCCAGAGGCAGAGGCTACAGGAAACAATACTGGAGCAGGCTGAACACAGGATTAGAAGAATCCAGCTGTCTTCTATTAAATGACATTAAATAGATCTGTGAAATCCAGCTGTCTCCTATTAAATGACATTAAATAGATCTGTGAAATTAGGGATATTCTTCCCTGATTTTTTTGGGGGGGGGCGGGGAATGCTTTTATTAACATGTATTAATATGCAGGGTATCTGTTTTTAAATATTTCTAAAAATTGTAATGTGGAAAATAAAAAAATATATCTCCCAGAAGTGGAAACCTGAGAACCACTGGTTGAAACTAAAGGACACGGGAAAGGCCAGGATCCCAAATCCAAACCCTAGCCACTCAGAATGATGTCTTTTTGCCTTGGCCTCTCAGAGCAAGTCTTTAATAAAGTTTGTTTTCTGAATTTCTAGGTCGATATCTCTTCTTGAATGCAATTGCAAATCAGCTGCGGTACCCAAATAGCCACACTCACTACTTCAGCTGCACCATGCTGTACCTTTTTGCAGAGGCCAACACTGAAGCTATCCAAGAACAGATTACAAGGTAAGGGAGAAGTTTTTTGGATGATTCTCAATGGTTGCCTCTTCCCCTTAACTTATGCATCGAGTGTGTTTTCTGTGCACTGTTCGCTGAGATCTTCTTTGTGTCCATTTAAAATATCTTTTACATGTGGGATATGGGATACAGTAGTGAACAAAATGTACATTGATTCCTACCCTGGTAATTAGTCTGATGGACACAGAATTACAAGTAGAGAATTGCAAATCATAATCATTGCTAAAATAAAAAGGTTTTGACAAAAGGTATAGGTATCTTGATTGAAAATCAAGTTTCTCTCAGATGGTAGTGATAACATTTTTATCCAGAGTCCAGAATTCACATAGGCCTATTAAAAGGCATTTTGTTAAAGAGTTTGGGCTTTTTCCTTCATCCTCTAGGTTGAAAGGTTTGAAGGAGAAATAGAGGATTGTACTTGGCGTTTTCCTAATGATAAACTACACCAGAGATTAGGCAATGGGTGGATTCTGGTGAGCGAGACACACATTTTAAAAACTGGACCAGACTTTAAAAACTTGTCCCTTCACCTAATAGTTTGTGTATTACAGTATCTCATTAAATAATATCCTTATTTTCACACATACCCAGGTAGTATTAGAATTCATTTCTTTTCACTGGTTGTGCATTCCTTAAGTAGCTTTCTGTGAGCCATGTAATCTGATACTATTATCCTTTAACTTAGAAAACCTAGATTTGTATCCTGCCTCTTCCAGTTAGTGAGCCTAGAAGACTAATTCGGAATCCACCTGCATTAACTGCGATATATCGTTTAGACCTTAATCCACCTGTCTTCAGTAAAGCTAGTAACTTTTGCATGTAGTTTAGTAATCAAGGAGAAAAGATAGGAATAAAGGTAAAGGAGAAGTGTTCATAAATTTCTAGGTTTCTCTGTGCATTAACTCATCTTTTCTTCCCTTTAGGGTTCTCTTGGAACGGTTGATTGTAAATAGGCCACATCCTTGGGGTCTTCTTATTACCTTCATTGAGCTGATTAAAAATCCAGCGTTTAAGTTCTGGAACCATGAATTTGTACACTGTGCCCCAGAAATTGAAAAGTGAGTTCAAAGTGATTTGTCTAAGAATGAAACAGATGATGGCTCTAGCTAGGGTGGGTGATTAAGAGGGTAATAATAGCCAGAGCTAATGTGACACAAGGGATTGCCAGGCCTCAAGTTTTATCACAAACTTGTGATTGTCTCTATTTTTCAGGTTATTCCAGTCGGTTGCACAGTGCTGCATGGGACAGAAGCAGGCTCAGCAAGTAATGGAAGGGACAGGTGCCAGTTAGATGGAACTGCATCTCTGCTGTAAATGTGTCAGCCTGGAGGTCCCACTGCACCAAGTTCATAAACTGGCTGAAGAATCCTTTCAGCTCTTCCTGACTTTCCCAGCCCTTTGGTTCTCGGGTACCTGCCCCAATTACTGTTTGGGTCAGCTTCCTGTGTATGTGGGCACGTTCCAAAGTTTAAATGCATTTTTTTGACTCTTGGCCAAAATTTAGAAGATGCTGTGAATATCATTTTGAACTTGTGTAAATATATGAAAGAGAAAACTTTTGTCTGGAACTTCTTGGGTTTGTGCAAAATGTGTCCAAGGCAAGTAGATAAACTTGGTACCTGCCCAGCTTGTAACTGAAAAGGCTGCTGATGCCATCCACTTGTCTGGGGACAGAACAATACAGCTCCATGTCTTCTGACATTCCTGGTGTCCCAAAGAATAGCAAAAAAAAGCCAGTTTAAATATTGTGTAACTTATTTTTTTAATGTGGACAGGGGACCTTGAAAATCACAAAGTTGTTAAAAATGTGTATGTGCTACTATTTGGTATGCTTAGGGGACATGGGAAGAGCTCACAATTGAGATCCCATGGGTTTTTGTTTTGCCTCTTCCCCAACTCTAAAGCCGACTGCTGGGAGAGCATCATTTTCTCATTTCTACTGGAGAACCTGCCCCCTTAGGCCCTGCAAGATGCAGTCAGCTCTTTTTATAACGTAAAACCGGACCAGGCCTAAAAGTGCCCCTTTCTTTCTTCTGATCCTTGTAAATTGTGGGAAAGGGAACTAATAGTGTATGAATTGCCCTTCCCCATTATCCCAGTAAATAGCCCTATATAGGCTATGTTGAACAACAACAAAGTCAAAAGGACCAATACAGCCCCTTTTGTAAGCATTTTGAATGTTTTGTAAATGTATTGGTCCACGTGTTGTATTTTGTAGCCTTTCTAGTTCCTGGGCTCTAGCTCCCATTACTTGTATGTGTATGCATACTGTAGTCAAAACATTAAAGTCATGACACACACATGACTCCACTGTGCCTTTCTCAGTAGTAGCAGCAGCCAGTGCTGGTGGTGAGGAAAGTGGACAACCCAGCCTCGCAGAGCCTGTTGCCAATGGGAAACGTCACTTCTTGCTGCATGGTAGATCACTTACATGAGTCTGGCATCTTTAAACAAGCAAGGAAGTGAATTTTGTATAGTGTTTCAGCAGTAGAAAAATCATTGGATCAGGTTTCTATGGTTAAATAATTACAAAACATTTTTCATACCCTTTGTCCCCATGGAGTTTTGATAATATATCACATATACCTACTTGTTTTAAAAAGTTTTTAAAATTTACACTATTTAAAATAAAATATACCTTAATAACTCAAGTTTTATGGCCACAGAGGACAAAAAGTTCAAGACTCAACAGCAGAAATCTTAATGGGGCTTGAATGTCATTGGTGGCTTAGGGTTTCTTCCCTTACCGGTGGGCTGTGCCATGTAGAAGAAACTTCAGACTCCTGAGGAAGTACAGTAGTTGTTGAGTGCCAGTGCCAGATCATACCCTCTAACAGAAAATGAAGTCTTGGAGTGGGGGGGATGCTTGCTCAAAACAGACCCAGGTCTACCTTCAAAGTCCATGTTGTTATTAAATGCTAGACTACAACAGGAACCGATTACTATCACATTTCTTCTAACCTTTGGTTCAGACTGAGAACAAAACAGCTATAAAATTCACTGATCTTAGTAACAGCAATCTGCAAGTCTGCTGTACCCAGTCCTTAAACAGGTCACCCTTATCTCAGTTACCCCTAGCACACCACCTTTGTTACTTTTCCTGTTGGTATTTATTAAAGGAAAAGCAAAAGACCCAGATTTTCCTTTTTTTCAAGCATCAATGAATGCGAGCTTAGAATAAAGTTCTTGTGGATGGTCTTTCAGGCAACAGGGAACCTGCTAACTTGTCAGTTCCAACAACTGGTGTAAGATCATCTTCTGACCATAGCGAACCTGCAAGGCCTGCTGTTCCCTCGAGCTGAGTTTCGTGTAGACCTCCTTGTTACTTAGTAAATCTTGTTCAGATTTTAAGTCTGTGGCATAGGTTTGCAGGGTCAACAAAACACTGTCCCGAAGCAGCTGTCTCCATGATGCTTTCAGCCTGGGGATATTTGTGACTGTCAAGCTCTCCTCTTCCCTTTTATCATCTCCCCATCCATCCTGGTCTTTAAACTCTCTGAACTCCTCAGCAGGCATGCATAGTACCTAGAAGCAATCATTGATTGGGCCCTTTAATTTTGAATGGCTGAATTTAGAGAAAAGCCACACCTATCTTGGCAGCATTTAAGTGTCCTCTCCCTCCATCCCACCTTTCCTCTTTCATGTAGTTCCAAATATTTCATCTATTCTCAGCCCTTTACCTTGAGTGTGGTGGTCAGTTCCTCTTCAGTGAGCACCTCCTCCCGCCCAATTACAAAGGCTCCCTCTTCCCCTACCATCTCCAGTTTGCATAAGAAATCCCAGCGTTCATACAGTAGGAGCCTTTCAGCTTCAACTTTTGTTCCTGCAGGTAGAAAAGCAATGTTGTGTAAGTCTCCATATACCCACCAGTTCATTTCTTCTTCCATCTACCCCACCCAGTCTACCAAAAAAGGGGCAACTGCTATTTAAGAGCACGTGGGATGGGGACAGAGACACGTCCATCAGTGTAGTGTGCAAGACTTAATCCGACACTCACCCAGTAATGCTGCTTCACGAACTGTCACCATCTGAATGTCAGCTGTGTCATCCGTGTTGTCGGGATATGGTTCAACAAAACCATACATATGAATGAGTTGCCAATTAGCCATTTGTCCATAAGTGTTGAAAATTTCATGGCCTTTAGGAATGGGCTGAGTGGCCACCATCCGAAGACAATTCTGGGGTGGAAAGGAGAAGCTGGGACTAAGCCCTTCCCTGGCCAACCCACAAAGATAATTTCTGTTTTAGGAAAAGCCTCCGGTGGGTGCAGTTCAGCAATGGGACTGATGAGACACCTTCCAACATTCTACCTTTTTAGTTCCTGTTAAGATCCTGTACAGGCATACCTCAGATTGTCCAGGTTCAGTTCCAGAGCACCACAAAAGAGCAAATAATGTTAAAAGACAAAAAACCAAAAACAAAAGCCAACTTAAATGAATTTTATGGCTTCCCAGTGCATATAAAAGTGATGTTTATGGGGTGCCTGGGTGGCTCAACTGGTTAAGTGTCTGACTTTGGCTCAGGTCGTGACCTCACCTCATGGTTCATGCATTTGAGGCCCAAGTTGGGCTTTGCACTTACAGTGTGGAGCCTGCCATGGATTCTGTGTCTCCCTCTCTACCCCTCTGCAGCTCACGTACTCTCTCTCAAAAATAAACATACGTTTAAAAGATTTTTGATAAAGCTTATGCCATACTGTAGTCTATTAAGTATTCAACAGTATTACACCCTAAAGAACAAAAAAATGGGCTTTTCTTGCTAAAAAAAAAAATGCTAATCACTGAGCTTTCAGTGAGTTGTAACTGCTGGGATGAGATCACCAGAACATATAGCAACAATGGAAAACTTTGAAATCCTGCAATTCTTGCAGTTACAATTCTTCCAAAAGTATGACACAGACATGAAGCAAGTACTGTTAAAAAAGCGGCACTGACGGACTTGCTCAACACAGGGTTGCCACAGACGTTCAACCTGTAAATGCAGTATCTGAAGTATAGAACAAGGTATGCCTGTACAGTAGGATGTAAGGGGTAAAAGTCGCTGGGTTTTAAAATTGAACAATTAAACCAAGATCAAAGTAGAAATGGCAGATAGAGGCAAAAATTAAAAAATAGCCATTTCCTAAATTTTGATTCCATAAACTTGGATCTGATCTTGCAACTTTCCACATAGCAAATGGAATTGACATACCCTTGATACCAAGTTAGATTTGACCTATGACCATTCCCCTTTCCTCCCTCTTCTTTCCCCAAAGTAGTGACAGTATATCTGACCCAGGCTGCTGTCCACTGGGCCCCAACACGATTTTGGTTCACTGGCACTGCACAGAGGAGCCAACCAACCTCTAGCACCAAGTAAATGGCAGTAGCTTATTACAGAATTAACCACAACTTTCTCTGCGGGTTTTGAAGTTTTGTGTTCTACTTCGTTGGAATACGCAAACTCAAAGTACATAACAGAAGAACTTCACCTACACGTTTTTAGCCTGAGGAGAATGGAGCCCACCGAGCCCAACTGTCAGGGCAGCATCAACGACCAGCACTGGTTTGAATCAAATGCCTGATCATCAGTGCACATGATAACAATAACTGAGAGGGATCCACTCACTGGAGAGTATTCTAGATTGGCATTATGATTGGCTAAGTGGTTTAGTATGTCTGCAGCAGGCACCATCAAAGGGGAGTTTGGCTCCTTTTCATCCTCCTCTTCCTCCAGTGGTTCCTGAAAGCTGCCACAGAGAGAACTTTGCTAAAGCCCAGGGTAGGGTGAGAGACTGGGGTGTGGTTCACTGTTCTTTCCCCTCTCATCCCTCAACTGAGATCTAAAGAAAGGAGTCCTTCAAGGTTCGGCTCACTGACCTGTACGCCATCACAAGAGCCACGAGCTGGTGGTAGAGTTCCAGGGAGCGAACCCTGGGGCTGAAAAGATCCGGGTGGGCTTCCATGAACGGCAATACGATGGAATAGTATTCGCTGCGGATGTTGGCCAAGTCCTTCTCCACCGCCTCGGGTACGCCCGTGCCCTGCAGCAATCGCCGACGCTCCTCCTCAGGCCTGCGGTGACACCCCAGCCAGGCTCCCTTCACACACCCTACCGGGACTAGCGCTCGTGGCCCGGTCCCCGGGCCAGGGCGGAGCGAGCCGCGAGGCTACGGGGCCGGTGCTCCCCGCCCCCACCAAGGCTCTCACCAGAACATCGGGTGCTCCAAGCGGCCTAGCTCCGGCCACATCGCAAAGTAAGGGCTCCAGGGCGAGGCCGGGGCCTGCAGCTCGTGCAGCAGCGCCAGCAGCAGCGGCACCCAGCCCGACTGGCTCTGCAGCGCGCCTCGCTCTGAGAGAAACACAGAGGTGAGAGCACCGGCGCGGCCCCGCGGCACGCCTCCCCGTCGCACCCCGCCGGCGCACCCACCTTGCTCCAGCAGGCCGCCGATGGAGCAGGTGTGCTGCGACAGGAGCGCGGCCCGCGGCACGGCAAACAGCAGCTCCCCGGGCTGCACGCTCTCCCGGGCCACCATGCCGTAGCCGGCCACCGTGCCCTGCCGGCTCACCGCCACCTGAGCAGGGGGAGCGGTGGGTCAGGGCTGGACTGCGCCCCAGCCGCGTCCGCCCGCACCCCCGCCTCCTCACCTTGGGACTCAGCTCCAGCCCCACCCGCCGGCACCAGCTCAGGAAGCCGGCCACAGGGTCCGGGTCCGGGCCCGGGTCCGCGTCGCCTCCCACAGGCCCCGCCACCTGAAACGAGCCAGCGCGGTGGAGACGGTCTGCCCAGGAGAACGCGCGGGAAGCGGGAAGGCATCGCAGCGTGCGCGCGGAGAGAAGTTCGCTCTGGGTGGGGGAGGGGACGAGGAGGGCGGCCAGGGACCTGCGCTAGGGAGCCGCAGGGACGCGCGGGACCGCACTGCGGGCTGGGTAGGGGCGAGCCGCAAGGGAGACGGGCAGGCCCCGCTCCGGCCCCCCGCAACTTACCCGCCGGCGCTTTGCCCTGGTCGCCATGGCGGAAGGCGCGGGACCCAGCCGCTCAGAAGCTCCGCGCTAGCGCTTCCGGCGTCCGGGAAAAGGCCTCTCGGGGGCGGGGCCACAGGCCCCGCCCCGGCGCCACGTGACGCTCTCCTCCTGATCCACGCGGAGGACGAGTGGGGATTTGCACCTGGTCAAATCATTCTTCCTGAGCACGTCCTGTGGAGCCCGAGTGTCCCCAGTTGGGTTTAAGTCGGGTCCGATAAGGCGTGTCTCTGTGGAGCCTCGAGCCTGGTTCTGAGCCAGCCACAACTCTCCCCTTCGGTCTCTATGAGCTGAGACATTTCGGAATGGAAGTCCGGGTAAAGAACAAAACTCCCGTTTTCCCGGTACCAACCAAGGCTGTCAGCGCACCCAGGTGGGCGACCAGCCTGCCTTCCTGATCTCGAGTCTCCGTTAGCTACGGTCATCTAACCGTTTTACACGGAGCAGGTTGTCAATGTGCGTGCGTGCGTTTCGGAGTGTGGTGGGTCAGGTTGTGTGTGTTTCCGAGAGGCAGGGGGAGGGTTCCCAGAGGTGGAATAACCCGCCTCTGCCCGCACTCGCTAGTATATCCGTTTGTCATCATTTGCATAGCACATGGTGGGTTTTATTTTTATTTAGATGCTTCTTTATTAGTTGACACATAGCAGGTATGCAATTATGTATTTATTGAGTAAATGAGTGAATGAGTCCGAAATGGTGGTTAAAACCTGGGAAAGTAGCATGCTGTTAAGTAAATGAAGCATTGAATAGAGAGTGTTTTGAAGCCAAACAATGCCAAAGCCAGTTCTCAGCTTTACAATATTATTAGGGTAAATTCCTTCTCCTGAGGCTCCGTTTCCTCAGCTGTGAAACTAATATCTACCCTATGGAATTAATGTAAGAATTGACAAGATAATGAATGTGATCAGAACAGGAAATAGGTGGGGCACATGGCTGGATCAAAGTCGGTAGAGCAGACGACTCTGAATCTTGGGATCTGATTTCAGGGTCCTGAGTTCAAGCCCCAGGGTGGGGGTAGAGTTAAAAAAGAAAAAAGAACCAGAAATAGAAACATGGATGGACACTCCTACATATGCAACCCCATCTAAACCTCAAGAAGCACCAGCCTCAATGCTGCCTTCTCACGAGCTTCCTATGATGGGCCTGGTGTCACCACACTCAAATTCTTCTTAGTTTATTAGTTTTCCAGACACTTAACTCTTAATACTTTGACAAGGGTTTTTATTTGTTTTACATTTTGTCGTCTCAAAGTTTCATGACATCAGCCACCAGAATACACAAAATTAGGTTCTTCGCTTTATATAGACAGGAAAATAATAAATTCCATTAAAAGTTCACTTTGACCAAAGAGACAACCTCCGATGGAAAACCACACGCAGGAAGACCCAATATACATATATATATATATAATGTATAGATATTTATAGATATCTTATCTGAAGACAGAAAAAAAAAATCCAAGATTTGCAGCGCTATCTACAGTTAAGAGGGATTAATTCTACCAGCTTTTCAAACAGTCACATTTGATATTCAAAGGAAGCACGTGAGTGAATAGAACTGGGGACAGACTAACACTCCACCAGGCTCTAGAGCAGTCTAGTAATGGCTTAAGATTCTAGAAGGGGGTGATATGTGCAGAAATGTGGATGCAGGTGTCCTCTCAGCCTCAGAGCACCCCACACGCAACTGTCCCCTCCATAGCACTGCCTTTATCATTGCTCTTTTACTTGTTTTAGAGTTTGTGGCAATTGATTTAGGCTCCAAGACAAGTGGCTCCTGTTTCTGGGCCAGGAGATTCTCCCTGATGGTGCAGGTGGGTTGGATGTGTGTGGCTCAGTCCTGGGCTTCAGGTGAAAGGAGGGGACTGGGGTACATGGAGAGCCTTTCTCCTCTGCCTGGACCTTGTTCTCTTTTGGAACCTCCACCTCCCACCCCAGGACCCAGCAAGCCCCAGCCCAAGCCACTCCAACAGTCCTGAGATGGTGATGTGGGCCTGCAGAAGTCTCACTACCTTAGACCATTTCTTTCCAGATAAAATCTCTTCTTGCTTAGTGATGCCCACATAAAATGTTGGCATAGCTTGACCAGAACTCCCCCTAACAACACCATGTTTCTGGTGGCCTTGGACACACTGCTGCTGATTGGGTTGTCCTCCATGGAACCTGGGGACAAAAGAGGGGGTCTGCTGGGAATCTCAGCCACCACTGTCTCTAGTCACATACTGGCTCCTGAAGGCAGACACCGTGAAGTTCTCAGGGGTGCATCCGACCTTCATGGGCTATCCCAGCATTTAAGTTCAGCCCCCAAGTCAGGCCCCTATGGAGATACAGGATCAGGTGACTTTCTACCTCAGGGCCTTGGCTCAGACATGGGACAGGGCCACGAGGTGGTGGAGTGTGTGGGCTGGGACAGTCTGTGGGGTTCCTGCCTGTAAGGTCCTCTGTGTTTGGTCTTCCTGGAGCAGAGAAACCCTGTTCAGCCCCTGCCTGCCTGTCTGCCTGGCCCTACATCACCAGGCTAGCCCAGAGAGCACCAGGAAAACTGCTGCCTGGTCAGAGCGCCCCCTTGTGGCTATGGTTCAGATGATTGTCACATGTGCAAAAGACAGAAACAGATGTGCTTGGTGGGGGAGATGGGGAGAAAGGGGCCTGCAGAGCTCCAGGGCCCCTACCTCCTAGTGCTCCCCTGTGCTGTCTCCTGTCACCCCGGTGCCTGAGCTGGACCCCATGCTGCTGCTGTCCCAGCACACCACCTCAAAACCCCATCCCATCTTCAAACCTGCCCTGCCCATGGGGGTCATCCCATGCTTTCTTCAGTCCAGGATATTACCCTGGATCCTGCCCAGAGAAAGACTTGAACTCTTTCCTTAGCAGATCCCCTTCCTCCCTGAGCCCCGCCCAGACCGTGGGGAGTTGGAAGAAGGGCCTAAGTCAGCCAAGTTAACAAGGTGAGTGAGGTGGGGGTGGGGAGGAGCGAGCCTCTCAAACCATCTGGAGACCGTTCTGCTGCAGCATCTAGGATGAATCCCCTCACGTTTTTAACAAAAGAGAAGTGAACCCATTTCCTCCCCCGGCCTTCACAAAAATAAACTAAAGGGAAAATGAGCCGGCGCGAGGATGCCAGTGGGACGTCGATGCGGGCGGGGGCAGGTGGGCATCTCTGCCAGGCTAGGGGCTTCAACAGGACACCTCCATGGTGTGATTGACCTGGCCCAGCCCCTCGCTGCTCTCCGAGTGGGTGCAGGCCTGCGGGCGGCTGCCATCCACCGAACCGGCACTGGTGAGCGACGCGGTACGAGAGCGGGCGAGGCGGGTCATGCTGGCCGAGGGCACTGTGGGCAGAGATGGGAACAGGCATGAGGACTGGCAGGCGGGTCTGGGTGCCAGCAGGCAGGAGAAGGGTTGACACAAGCAAAGCGGCAAGACCCGTTTTTCCAATGGCACAGAGGCCCCTCCCAAGCCAGGGCTCTGGCACCTACTCCATCAAGCCGGAGGCATGCAGCACCAGCGAGTGAATGAGCCAAAGAGGGGGGGACCGGGCACCCCGCAGAGGCCAGCGGGACCCAGCTCACAACAGCTGGCCAGAGCTATGGCCAGAATGGGGTCACTGCCCGGGTACCCCTGAGCTGCTACAGGGACGGGACAGAATTCCAGCGATGCCCCCCCCTCAAGAGGATGATGGGACAGGGGAGTGGGACTACTTCCGTGAAGAAGGACTAGGTGTGGTGGCCACAAACTGCCCTAAATCTAATTTCTGTCCTTATTTGGAGTTTCACGAGCAAGACGCTCAGGGGCAAACTCCACCTCCCTGAACTCAGCTGGCCACTGGTCCAGCTGGGGCATGGTCAGACACCCTTGCACCCAGGGCCAGGCCTAGGCTTTACCTCTGAAAGGATCTGGTTCCAAATGCCTGAGCTCTGAAAGCCATGTGGCCCATGGCCACCCAGAAGCCAGACCACTCTGAACCCCAGCCAATCTAGAGCCCTGACATGGGACGCAGCCCACTAGGTCCAGGATCTGTGAAAAAGCACGACTCTTTTGGGCTTTAGGAGGCGAGCGGGACACAAGAAAGTTCCAAACCACAGCAAGATGAGGCCCGGCCGCAGCGCTGCACAGAGGAAAGAGCAGGGGGTCCTGGGGTGGGGATCCATGCATCAGGGGAGGGGCCACAGGGCTACCTGCTCCTCCACTCAGCCTTCGGTCCTTCAAGTATGCAACTAAGAGAGAAGACAGAGCCAGAGGGGTGGGGCAGGGTGGGGGGAGACACAGAACACGGGTGAAGAGCGTGATCCGGCGAGGCCAGGGTGTTGCGAGGGTCAGGAGAGAAGACAACAGGACAGGAACAGAGCGGGCTGGGGCAGGGCCAGAGCTTTAGGAAGCCCCCTCCTGCCCACCCACTGAAGCAGCAGCCCTGGAGGGAGCCCTGATCCCACGGTGGAGGCACTCATCTTGCTTCTCCAGCCTGGGCTGTGACCCTGAGGGGCTCTTGGTGACAGGGCTAGTGCCAGCACCCTCACCCTTCTTCCGGGCCCCAGTTCCCCCATGTACAGAATGGGGGAGGCCTGCACAACCTCCTAAATCCTGCCCAGCTCTCAGGCTGCCTGGTGGCATTTTGCCTGGGGTCCTAAGAACATGTCCCAGCCCAATAAGCTTTGCTGGTCTACCCATCCCACAGATGCTCACGGGGCAGGCCCTGGGCTCAGGCCCAGCCACAGAGCTCCTGCTGTGGTTCGCTGTTGGCTTTGGCCTCTCTTTGCCCTACATCCCCACATGAGGCTGGCAGGCTTCTGGGGGGCCAGAGGGATTTCCACTCCTGGCTGGGCCCCCAGTTTTCCCCCACGGGCCTGTCCTTCTAAGGAGGCACAAGCTCCAGAGGGTAAAGTCCAGGGGGGAAACAAATTCAGGGAGAAGAGTTTTGCTTCCAGCAGGAGAGCCAGGTATATGGGGGAAAGGGGAGGAATCAAGGAGATAAAAAGGGTGTGTGCATGTGCATGTGTGTATGTGATTTAGAGGTGCCCATGAGCAGTCTGGGGATATCATCCCTGCACAAGGGGCAGTTTGGAGAGGGGAGGAGAGTGGGCATAGCCACCCCTTGGCCCCTACTCCCTTGGGGTCTTCATATACGCAACCCCCAGGTTTGGCTGCCTTGTCTCTCTCCTAAAACCCAGGTGGCCTCACTTGCCTTCCTCACGCCCTAGATTCCAAGACCACTCTAATGTCCCTTGCACCATCCCACCACGTGTGACAAAAGCCCTTCTCAGGTGCCATAGGCCTGGCGGGGAGCTGGTGGTATATATGACTCACCTGTAGGCAGGCTTTCTGGGCAGGACTCAGCCCTGGGCTCTTGTCCCCCAGGGCTGGAGGAAGAGCCTTACCGCTCCAATGCTGCCAGGAGAGCACTGTCCCAAAGCCCCTCCAAGAGCAGAGGAGAGCCAGACACAGCCTAGGATCATCTACTTACAACGCAGGTGGAGACGCCCTAGAGGGTCCCCCGTCATGTGGGGAGCAGGTGGGGAGTGGCACAGCATGTGGGCCCTGAGAACACAGAGCTCATATGCCCACAGGCTTAGTGCCACCTGCCACCGTGTGCCAAACCCACTTTGCTGCCTGCCCACCGGTCTCTAGGGCGGGGGCAGGGGGAGGTATACTTACTGTAGCCCATGCCTTGCAGGAAATATTTGAAAGCCTCAGTCAGCTTCCCTGGCTGCAGGACAGAGAGACAGTACATGCTTTGACTGGCTGCCTGGGATTAGGGGAAAAGGAGGCTTCCCCCACTTGGGCCAGATAAGGGAAGGAGGGCCAAGAGTCTCACCTGTGTGACTTGGGGGAGCCCCCCGGAATCTGCCATCTGCAGGGAAGAGAAGGGGGTGAGCTGAGCGGGGGCCACCCCACACCCTGCCCAAGCCTCGTATACCTAAACAGGCTGCGCTGACCCGACACGCTGTCCTGCTCCCGCCCTGGATGGGACCCCAGGCAGGCCCCTCCCTGAGGCTGGGCCCTTGGCTGAGGAGCTGGCCTATGGCTGGGGAAGAAGGCCTCACCTTCAGGAAGGTCGTGGTGGTTGGATCCAGTTTGGAGTTGCACTCCACCTAGAGACAAGGTCAGCAGAGTAAGGCAGCCCCAGCCCCCGGGGTATCAGGGGAGCCCCTGCCTCAGTTGCTAAGGCAGGTTCTATTCCCAGAGCTGAGAGGCTCTACTCGTGAGAAGGGTGTGCAGGGGGCAGACACGGGCTGGCATCGGGATTAGGGTTAGGGTTAGGGTGCCCCACGCCCGCCAGGCTGCCTTCTGAAAGTCAGGCCCCTGCAGATCAGGAAGCAGCGCCCCAAGGGACCTGAGATCCTTGGACTCCACTCATAACTGCTGGACGGACGATGTCCTCACGGGAGCCAGGGCCACCTTGGTGGCAGTGGCGGGCAAAGTGCCAGGGACCGCGGGTTCAGGCGGTGAGGTGAGGGAGGGTCAAGGCTCAGCAGGAGACTGAGGCCCCTGCCCGAGTCCCCATGGCCATGGCCACCGCAGCACACACCGCATTCCTCCAGGCCCTCAAGCACAGGGAGGGTGTGCTAGTTTCTGTCACACGGGGGGCTACCCTGGTACTCCTCACCCCAGGGACGGGGTGGCCATCAGGTGGTCTGGCCCCAGCTCCCTCCCGTCTCCACGCCTCTCTCACTCGAAGGGTGGGATTGTGCCAGGTGGTGATGCATCATGGCAAGACGGTGGGAGGTGGGGTGAGAAATCCAGCATCCAGTGCCTGGCCCTGCCAGCCAGAGGCCAGTGATCTCCGTACTCCTGCCTCCCACCCCCAGTCAGGATGCTGTCCCTCACTCACCACACCGTCCTCAGCAGGTGCGTTATCTCCGACCACCAGCATCACGGGGCAGCTGCAGACACAGAGGACAAGGGCTGTCTGGCCTGGGCGTGGTGGGCAGGGACAGGCTGGGGGGTGAGGGGCACTCACCGGAGTGTCTTGGCATTGGGTACTGTTCCAGGCCGGTTAATGTCCAGGTCTCTGCGGCTGCAGGGAGAGGCAGAGGTGGGCATCTCAGAACTGGATCTGAGGTGGTTGTGTGCCCCAGGCCTGCCCCTGTTGTATTCCAGCCTTACCTCATCCTCCCACAATGGCAATTATGGCCCAGCATCCCGGGCTGGTCCCAGAGTTGGGGTTTACGGTTATTGAGTTGTCTCAACTATGGAAAAGGCTCTAAGAGATCCCAGTTAGGGGTAAACAGGGAGGCAGGGACCTGCTCTGCACAAACAGGGGTCTTCAGGCCATGCCTCATACGTAACTTCTTCTCAGATCCTGCAATTCATGCCAGGTGGGCCCTGAAATTTGGCTCTCCCTGCCCCTTGAAGCACTCTGACATGCACCACCACCTGTGCGTGGGATTCCTGGGTCGTAGAGGAAGGCAGGGCCTAGCCTCTCATTCTCCACTGTTCCTCCAGCACCATGCACATGGCAGGTGCTTAATAAATATTTGTACGAGAAAAAGAAAGGAGGGAAGGCCAGTGGGCTCTAAGGAGCACAGCTTGAAAACCATGGAGTTCATCCAACCCTCCCTCCCCTCCCACAGATGTCAGCCCTGAAGTTCAGGCTGGGGGCATCAGGGGTGCTGCCCAGCTTCCCCCACTGCTCCTGGCCGGCCAGCAATGCCCTGGGGGAAAAGGCGTGGAAGAGCCCAGAAACCAGAGCTGGAAGCCCTCCCCTCCCCTCTGTCCTTCGAGGGGTGTGACCTTGGGCAAGAAGTAACTCTTTTCTTCTTGGTACAAGTTGTTCATCTACAAGCTTGGGAGAGCACGTCTCCTGCCTGCCTCCTTCTGTGACTGGTTGTACCGAGGGGACAGAGGGGGCACTCTGTGGCCTGGTGCTGCGGAGCTGGGCCCCAGGCCGCCCGCACCTGTTGTACATGTTCCAGAAGAGCTGCAGGTTGGCCTGGTTCACCACGTTCCCGATCTGCTGCCGGTAGCTCTGCACCAGCTCTGTGTTGCTCACCAGCTCCTCCTGGGCCCACGGGATAGATGGGGGAGGTGCACGGAGGGGAGCGACAGACAGGGATGTGGTCTCAGACGGGCACAGGTGTCCCAGACAGAACCACCCTCGCCCCATTCCCAGCAAGTGAGGGAGGAGGCCTCCCACATCTGTCTCAGGAGAGTAGAGTGAGACAGGTCAGATGCCTCATGACCCCAACCCAGATCCCCTCCTGGTAGAAGCCCCAGGTGCCCCTGGGAGTAGACAGAACCAGGCCCTCCAGAGGCTCCCAAGGACCCCCAGTTCAGCCACCACTGCTGCTCCTGTGGGGGCCCCACCCCCTTACCTGGCTGAAGAGGTGGGATAGCACCGTGTCAGGTAAAGTGCTGGTCAGGCCGGAGAGCTGTGGGCCGGGGTGGAGGCCAGTGTGAGTGCCGCCCCTCACCACCACCACCCCCGTCTGCTAGGTGGACCATGCTCACCTTGGTGGCCGCCCAGTCGATCCAGCCTTTGCCGTTGGGGTCAATGTTCATCAGCACCAGCCCCTCCACCAGGTCAGGGAAGATAAGCTGCCATGAGAGGAAGACAGAGCTTGGGAGGCTGGCTAGTATGTAGGGAGCCCCAGCCTTCCCACCCGGGAAACGGGCTGTAAGATGCTGACTCTGCCTATCTCACAGGTGGTTGGGAGGGGCCGAGGAGGAGGACGTGCTCTGGAAGGGCTTTGAGGAGCCGCAGACGCCTCCACTGGCTACAGATGGAAACCTGCCTGCCCCCCACCCCACCCCTTCTGGCTGCCTCTGCTCACCCTCTACCCCATTCGGCACCTTTCATTATTCTTTGATTGGTTTCGAGTCTATGCCTATGTCACTGTTTTCCACCCCTTTTAACAGGTCTTTGAATCTGTTTGATCTGTTGTAAAACTGAGGATTAAACATCCTCAATAAAACATTTTGTTTAGGGGCACCTGGCTGGCTCAGTTGGTTAAGCCTCTGACTGTGGCTCGGGTCATGATCTCATGGTTCCTGGGTTTGAGCCTCACATCAGGCTCTGTGCAGACAGCTGTCTCCCTCTCTCTCTGCCCCTCCCCCACTCGCGCTGTCTCTCAAAAACAAAAAAATAAGACATTAAAAAAATTAAAAATAAAAATTAAAAAATAAAACACTTTGTTTCTTTGCTTTCATAGAAAAAGAAGCTCTAGTGAAGTAAGAAACTGAACTTTCCAAAGCCTGTTTTGTGTTTGATGGTAAAAGAAATTCAAATGATCTGTTCAGGTGTTTGCCCACATTTAGGGGAAAATGGTCATATACATACGACTTTACTATCCTGTCAAGTTTATCTGGGGTGACAGGGAATATATATATATATATATATATATATATATATATATATATACTATAAGTATAGTTATATACACTATATATGGTAATATATATAACTATATATATAGTTTCATATATACTACTATATTACTATATATATAGTTTTATATAGTTATAACGATATAGTTAAATATATGTGTATATATATATACATATATATGTGTGTATATATATATATACATATATATGTGTGTATATATATATATATATATATATACATATATATATATATATACACACATATATAACTACTTGTTAGTAGTTAAGTGCTGAAATCCATACTGGAGTTGAAAATTCCTGGTCTTTTCTTTTGAAAAAAGAAACACTTTGAATCCTGAAAATTAAGTTTTTGTTTTTAGAGATGAAAAGCTTGTGGGCTCCTACCCAACACAATGTTTCTGAAATGCAACTTCCTTTAAACCTTCCAAACTTAACGTAAGTGTAATTTTTGGTTAAGGAAGGACTTGTGTTTCAGGCAGCAACCTCTTTGACCTTGGCCATAGCAACTTTTTACTAGACACGTTTCCAGAGGTGAGGGAAACAAAAGCAAAAATGAACTACTGGGACTTCATCATGATAAAAAGCTTCTGCACGGAGAAGGAAACAATTAACAAAACTAAAAGGCAGCCTACGGAAATGACATCTCTGATAAAGGGTTAGTATCCAAAATCTATAAAGAACTTGTCAAACTCAACACCCAAAAAAATAAATAATCCAGTTAAGAAATGGGCAGAAGACATGAACAGACATTTTTCCAAAGAAGACATCCAGATGCTAACAGACACATGAAAAGATGCTCAACATCACTCATAATCATGGAAATAAAAATCAAAACCACGATGAGATACCACCTCACACCTGTTAGAATGGCTAAAATTAACAACACAGGAAACAACAAATGTTGGCAAGGATGTGGAGAAAGGGGAACACTCTTACACTGCTGGTGGGAATGCAAACTGGTACAGCCACTCTGGAAAACAGTATGGAGGTTCCACAGAGAATTAAAAATAGAACTACCCTAGGATCCAGCAATTGCACTACTAGGTATTTACCCAAAAGATGCAAAAACACAGATTCAAAGGGGCACATGCACACCAATATTTATAGTAGCACTATCCACAGTAGTCAAGCTATGGAAAAAGCCCAAATGTCCATTGACTGGACATGGATAAAGAAGATGTGGTATACATACACAATGGAATATTACTCAGCCATCAAAAAGAAAGAAATCTTGCCATGCAATGACATGGATGGAACTAGAAGGTATTATGCTAAGTGAAATAAGTCAGTCAGAGAAAGACAAATAGCATGATTTCACTCATATGTGGAATTTAAGACACAAAACAGATGAACATAGAGGAAGGAAAAAAAGAGGGAAGGAAACCATAAGAGGCTTAATGATAGAGAACAAACAGGTTGATGGAGGGAGGTGGGTGGGGGATGGGCTAGATGGGGGATGGGTATTAAGGAGGGCATTTGTGATGAGCACTGGGTGTTGTATGTAAGTGATGAATCACTAAATTCTACACTTGGAACCAATTTTATCATCTATGTTAACTAACTAGAATTTAAATAAAAACTTGAAAAGACGGGAAAAAAAGCCTTATGTTTAAATATTACCCTAATTACTGAATGAGTGATTAGGATAATCCTTACTTAGTGGCTAGAGCAGTTAGTTGTATGGTTTGCCGCTAAAAGAAACTTTGGCTGTGGATAATGGTAAGCAAGTTATAGTCTAGTATTTTGAGGAAATGTATGGAAAAAGTAATCTCCCTCTTTTTTTTATTTCCTAGGGTGAATAAAAGAAAACAAAGGGCTTTTCTGAGTGAAGAGGAAGTGGGGGGGAGGGGAAGGAGAAGGAAGAAAGAGCAAATGTTCCTATGGTTGAAGGGTGGCCCCTTCCAGGAGACATCAGCCCTGGGGTGGGGGTGGAAGTAAGGAGACTCACTGCAAACTTGGCCAGCACATAAGCTCCGGCTCCTACTCCGATGCCAATCACGTACTTGAACCTGGTGGAAAGCGTGGCTGGTCACTCCAGGGCTCGGGGAGGTACTTCCCATGATTGCCATCAGGTGACTCTGATGGCCCCCCCAGCACAGAGACAGGGTAAGGGCAGACACTCACCCAAAGTGCTGTACCACGCTGGGGAGCATGGCGGCCAGCTGCTCCATTGAGGGGAACTGGTACCTGCAGGCAGAGCAGGAGGTCAGGGCCAGGTGCTGCCTGGGGCACAGAACTGGGAAACCTGGAGGGGGGCTCCCCGGTACCTACCCCTGGGGAAACTGTGACGCCCCCACCTGCTGACCAGGGGCATCCACGTGGCACACCACAAAGTGCTTGGTGATCTCCTGCATGTCCTCAAAGTTGAAGAAGGTGTTGAAGCACAGCTTGTCTGCAAAGACACACCTCTCAGCTGTGGCTCAGCAAAGGGGTAGGGAGGCCTGTGGCCCTGAGAGGGAGGGCAAGGCAGAGGTGGTCAGCCTCGTGGCCCAGCAGTGACATCAAGGCCCAAATGGCTAAGGGCACCAAGCTGAGGGTGAGTGGGGATCTCCGGGGCCCCGTGGGGAAGGAGGGGAGGCAGAGGAAGGCAGGATGAGGTTGGGGTGCACTCACGATTGAGGCCCACATCATGGTAGGTGAGGATGGCCGGGCGGTTCCCTTTGGGGGAGCCCCGGATCACCACGTGCAGAAGGCCGTAAGGCGTCTCGATGTCATGTTCCTGGAGGGGAAACGGTACCAGACACTCTGGGCAGCCCTCAGTGCGGCTTATGGGCAGCCTGGGAGTTGTTGGGCCTGTGGTGGGGCCTCCACCTCCCAACAGGGGGGCATCTCATTCTCATCACCCCAAGCAGCCCCCAGGGAGAACAGAGCAGACCGAGTACTCTTTCCCAGAGGCGTCTGGCACAGGGACAGCATGAGCCAGTCTGCACGGGGAAGTTCTGCAGACCGGTGGGGTGGGCGGCCAGTGCCCAGGCCCTGCTTCCCTTGGCCCTGCAGAGTCCAGTGAAGCTCGTTTTCTCTGTCTCCCTGCAGCCCCTCCAGGACAGTTCTGCCACCCTGGCCTGAGTCGCGACCTCAGCATGTTCCTCCTCCATTCAGAAGGTGAATGGCCTCAACAGCCCTGCTTAGAATCTGCAGTAACCTTCCCCTTTCAGCCAAGCCCAGCCTCCAACCCCCGCACCTGACCCTGGCTCCCACCTCCACACTCTTACTCATGCTGTTCCTTCCACCTCAAATGCCCCTCCCCCAGATCTCCAAGGCCTCCCTTCCAACAGGGCATGGTTAGATGTGCACTCCCACCCCAAAGGCCTTCTTGCAGTGACCACTATAGGATCCTCCTGTGTTCATGCCCTTGGTTTTGTGGCTTGGGGTTTTTAGTCCTTCAGGAAACAGTGCTGGATGATGTAGGTTCAAGACCTCCTCTGTCCCTTACTGTGTGACTCTGAACAGGGTATATACCACTTCTCTGTGCCTCAGCCACCTCTTCCCACGCATCTCACGGGGACCCCATGAGAACGGAAGAAGCTGATGTCTGTGGAGCATGTAGCACTTGCAGAAAAGGAGGCTGAAGTGCTCAGGCGTCCCTGAGCCTTAGGGAGGTGCCCTGCTGGCTGGTCCCTCTGCCAGCTAGTCACTTTGGGCCACTCGAAGGACAGACTCTAAGAGGGTCTGTCAGAGCTGAATTAACAGCCTTGCCCTGCACCAAGAGGATCCCTGTGGGTTGTCCCTGTGAGTTGGAGGCGAAGCTAAGGTCAAGGGCAGGAAAGGAACAACATGTGTGCATGTTATGCATGCATTTGCCCCTTTTGCAGATGGAGGACGCTTAGGTTCAGAGAGATACCATGTTCCTGCCCCTGAGAGAAAAGGAGAGACTCAGGAGGCAGGAGACAGCTTCCTGGGGCCTGGTGTTCTTGGGTCAGGGCTCAGAGGACCACTGTTCAGGCCTGTGTCTCCAGTGGGGAATGACAAGGTGATATAAACCCTATGGCCAAAGGCCACACCCTGGGAGCCACAATTCTGCTGTGAGACCTTGTTAAAGAAACCTGATGTCCTCTAAGTGGTCCCAGGTCCACCACAGCCTCCCCACATCCTAGGCCTGTCCTCCCTCAGGGCCATCAAAACAAGGAACACTTCCTGCTCACTGACTCTGACCAGCCACTTCTCATGTGTCTTCTCATTTACTCCTCACAGGGATCCAAGCCCCAGAGGAGCAAACTGAGGTTTGGAAAGGAGAAATAACTTGCCCAAGGTCAAGTCCAGAGAAGGTACAGCAGGCCTTGCCAGGTGCCAGCCTCAGAGATCAGGGGTATGAGTCAAGGCTCCACCCAATAGATTTGCAAGCAGGCAGTTTTCCAGAGCTGCCTGGCCCTGCTTGGTGGCAGTGAGGGGTGGGGTGGGGGGCGGGGAGGCATGCAGCATCCTCCACAGTCTCTTAGCTCTGAAGAGCAGGGGTTGGGGCAGGAGGGACGCACAGTGCTATGGAGGGAGGGTGGGGAAAGGCTGGGAGGGTTGCGGGCAGGAGGGGCGCCCATCGCACAAGAGCTGCAATGCGCTTCCTGCGGGTGTGAAGGGCAGGTCCGTGTGGGGTCGGCTCTAGCCCTGCCGGGTTCAAGTCCGGGCCCAGGGTGGCAGTCTTCCACCCTCAGACCGCCACCACCTCAGACTTCCACCCTCTGTCTGCGCGTGAGGGGTCTCTACCCGCCTCCCAGCCCTGGTGTGACCACAGCAACACCATCACCGGTGCCTGGGCAATGATCTCCCTGCTAAGGCTTAACTGCCCAGGGTGGGATGGGCTGTGGAGGGCAATGGCCCGGTTGCTGGGCCTCTGCGGCCCAATGACTTGGCTGAACCCTCCCCCGCCAATCCAGGACCTCAGACCCAGCTCAGCCAGATGGAAGCCCAGTGTCCCCGCTCCTCTGGGTCCTGCACAAGAGGGGTGATCCAAGGGCCGCGGCCGGACCCACTAGGAGCCCCCAGCCCTCAGGGCCGGGCGCTCCCATTGGCTCCTGGTGACGTCAGAGCCCCCCCTCCCCACCTCCAGGTGGGCGCCTGCGAGGCACAGCTGCCGCAGCAGCAAGGGAGGGGGCTCTGACGTCCTCTCTCTGCCGTCCGACTCCTCTCTCCTGTGACCTTGAGGACTGGAGGGGGGTGCTCCCAGCCGGGTTTCAGCACACGGAGGGGGTGAAGGGCTGGAGGGAGGGGCTAGTACAATTCATTCCATCAAACCGCATCAGGGATTCGGCCCCCCGGGTGCAGACCCGGGGTAGGCGCTGACGTTGCTGCCCGGGTGCAGGGCACCCGGTGGTCTGTGGCACCTTCAGGGCAGGCCAGGCGTGGGGGGTGTAGGAGGTGTGCTCCTGCTTCTCCCTCCTGGGGGAAGGACAGCACCCCGGGGCACTGCTGCCCTGCCCCCCGCCCCGCAGGCTCATGGCTCCAGCGTTGGCTTCCCCCACCCACCAAGTAAGACCCGCGACCCCCTCCTCGAGCTCTCCCCCGCAGGGACCTGGGCCTGAAGGCTCGGGTAGCACCTCCCCCAGACCTCCCCGCCTCAGCCGGACTGGCACGGCAGTTCCCTGGGGACCACGGAGGCGCTGCAAGCAACTCTTAAGGAAGGAAGAGGCTGTCTGTCCTTCGATTGGCACTTCAGTGAGGCGATCCGAACAACCCAGACAACCCTCGCAGGATCAGAAAGGTGGAGACCCCGACACGTGCAGTGAACACAGCCTGCCCCAGGGCTGAGATGGTCACAGGCGCGAGGCAGACGCCCACCGGGCACCTGCGAGACGGAGGGCACACCGCCAGGGGGATGTGCACGCGCTGGCACACCGGTCCACCCAGGCTTGCGGACAGGTCACAGCCCTTCCCCATAGACGCTGACTAGCAGCTAAACCCTAACTAACCACTGATGCAGGCCAGGGTCACCAGGGAGACTAGAAACTGCTGGCCTTGCCTCGGTGACTCCCAAGGTGAGGCGACTGAAGGCAGATCCGCCGCCAGGGGCAGAGGGATGTCCCGTCCTCCCTGCCCACCTGGCCGCCCCCAGAGCCCTCACTCACCCCATCCCAGCACTCCGGCATCTTGCCGAGCGAGAAGGCGATCCGCCTCTACCAGGAAGGGCAAACAAAGGCCTGAGTCACCACGGTCCAAAAGGAGGGGGCAGTGAGAAGGGGAGACGGCGACGCTGTGATGGGGCGCCGCTCCCGAGCCATTTATAAGCAGAGGCTCTTGGCCTAGGCCGGCCCCGCCTCCCTGCGGGGTTTCTGCGCAGCCACACGCTCCCCCCGCCCCCAGCCCCCGCTTCCAGATTGGCTGTCGGGAGACAAACCTGACTCTGATTGGCTTCCGAAGTCCTCTCTCACCGGCTCCTGCTCCTCCCCCTGCTCCTCCCGCCCCCAGCAACACATCATCCTCGATGGTCCCTAGCCCCTACCTCCCGCCCCCCCCCCCCCCACCTCCCGCACGGGCACACACCAACAGCTGCAGCTGCACGAGGGGTCCTGAGAAGATGAGAGAAGAGACCACACGTACAGGTGTGCCCTGTGTCAGGTACACAGGAGCTCTCATGAACACGGACCCTAACGCGGGGCAGGGGAGGCCACACAGGCATGCCCAAGGCGGCCCCGCCCTTGTCCCATTCCCAGGGGGCGGGGAGGGCCTGAGATGGCCTCGAGCCCAATCTCCACGTCAGAAAGGTCTGGATGACTTAACCTTGAAGGGACGGGGAAGTGACTGGCTGTCTGGGGCAACCTTCCTTCGTGATCCTGTTCCAGGGAATTCTCCTTCTCCACTCCCCAGGTTCTCCCCTCAGGTAGCCCTCATTCTGCCCACATGCACGCCTAGCGCCTGCCCACAGTGCTGAAATGGGGGTTCTGGGCGCAGGGGGCCTGGGCAGATTGCAGAACCAGCAGGTATGGTGGGGACGCACCAGTCTTGCCCTCCCCACCCCCACCCTGCAGCAAGGGGCTGGAGGCTACCAGGGAGAGGAGGGACTGGGGTCAGCCTGTCAAAGTGGACACGCCCACCTCCTGCAGACCCACCCACAGCCAGTGTGGGGCTTGGCTCCCAGGTAGGGGCGAGGGGGGGGGGCCGCCAGGATGCAGAGGCCACCTCAGGCTCTCTGCCCTGTCCTGAACAGCAAGGACTTGGGTAGAGAGCTGGTTAGAGCCCTGCAGGTAGAGGAAACTGGGAAGGAGGAGGCCGAGGAGAGGAAATAGGTCAGGGAGGTGAGCAGAGGAGAGAGCCCAAGGACTGAGGCGGCAGGAACCACACAGAGGAGAGTGCTAGGCGCCTGTGCCCCCATTTTGTCTCTTTGATGAAGGAGCATGGACAGCCCTGCATGCTGTCTGGCAGCACTGAGGGAAGGGGGTCACCTCCTCATCTCTGGTGCCCAGTGACCTGGTCAACACCTGCCATGTGCGCTATTCCTGGCCACATCCTCTGTCTGGAGCGCACCAACGACTTTTCCTGCCCCATCTCTGACCTCTTGCCAGGATATGGAGCACGGTGTCCCACGGCCCCTCACCTACTAGCCATGTTCCCTGTTCTCTGCGGCCACTTTGGCACAGCCACGCCCCCTGCCCTGTCCACAAAATGCTCCTACCTGCTCCTCAAAGGGGGCGAAGGGTATCCTCCCACCCTTTCTGCCACTAAACCCCTGCTCTTCCATGGTCGCCTTCCAACTTTATGCCCAGTCCAGCCTCTGACCTCTGAGTGGCCACCCTTGGACCCAACTGAGAAGCTGATCCTGGATACTGCCCACTCCAATCCATGGCCCGATTTCTGCTCGGCTCACTGCCTTCAAATCCATAGACTTGAGTTCAAGTCCCAGCTCCCCCACCCACTAGCTGGGTAACCTTGGGTAAGGATTTTTAATTTCTCAGCCTCCTCAACTGTAAAACAGGAACCACGCTTTCCTGAAGAGTTGCTACCAAGACAAGAAAGAGCTGCATGAGGGGCTCTAGACCTGAGCCCATGCCTACCCAGGCCCTGACAGGGGAGAAACGTGCCCAGGCAATCCGTGTGCCTCTCCAAACTGGGAATTGGTCCCTTCCCTGGAGGTTGTGCAGTTGTGGCTGGACGAGGCAGGCTCAGGTCCTACCAGCCAAATCTAGGCTCCGGTCATATCTCTGCCACTTCTCTGCTGTGTGACCCTCCACATCTGTAAATGGGAGAACCTCTTTGAGCCTCCACATCTGTAAATGGGAGAATAGCTGTGCTGTCTGCATGAGTGGCTGCAAGGATAACACACAGTCCTCACACACCTGTGGAAAATGATGAGAAAACTAAAGCACAGGGAAGTTAAGTGTCCCAAACAGCTAGTAAACATGGATCTTACCAGCACCTTAGCACTCCGGGCCTGAAGTCACATTTTTGAGTAGCAAATACTTACTAGCCTATCTCCCACTTGCCAGTCTCTGTCAAATGCCTTACAGGTGCTACCTTATTTTATCCTCTTAACACCCACTTTATAGACGAGGTAAATGAAGCACAGAGAATTTCTGTAACCTGCCCAACGTCACACAGAACCAGGAACCACACTCGGGTAGTCTGCCCCTGATTCCATGCTGTGGTGGCTACAGCCACAGTTCTCTCAGCATCTGAGTGCTGGGCCTTGGGCATCATTCCCTACAAACACGTGGGGAGGTCCGAGCTCTGTCCTTACTGTACAAATGAGGCAGTGACGTGTGTTGGAGGTCACATGGCTCATAAGTGGCAGGGCCAGGCCCTGGACCCAGGTCTGTCTGGCTCTTGTTTGTCTTGCCTCCCCCACTGGCTGGGTCCATTGAGGCAAGGAATCAAAGGGGATAAAATCCCTGCCAGGCCTTGGCCCAGATAACGGTCATCCGTCCTCTCAGCTGCTCGTCTAAAAAAAAAAAAAAAGGCAGCCTCTGTGCAGCCTCCATGTGGTACAGCTGGAGACAGCAAGGTGCCTTTTAGCACATGCTGCCCTTTACCAGGCAGAGGGTCCCAGGCACTGCCAGCAGTAGCCCTGGGCTGGGCCTGGTACACCAGGACTGAGCTGCAAAGGACCCCAGGACTCCCTTCTCTCCTTTCGAAACCTCCAGAGCGTGTTTCGGGGGCTGGTAGTCAGCACCTGGTCTGGCAGGTCTCACTTGGTGTCAGGCAGGGGCTGAGGACTGTCCGTCCACACATTCTTGCCTTCATTTGAGCAGGGAGGACGAGAAGTCCCCCTTGAGGTGCCTGTACTGATCTCCAGCTGGGCCTGGGCCATCTCCTGGCCACGTCCCTCCTTTCCCTCCTCACAGGCTCCTGTTTGTTCCCCAGACCCCATCCTACCCTCAGCTCCAGAGCCCTTTGTGTTTGAACTGATGCTCCCCAGGGATCAGAGCACATGCATTGTTCTGAAGCCTCCTCTGGTGTCCTTGAAGGGACACAGGGCCTGATGCACAGGCCTGGGATCTGGATCCTTGCTGCAGCACTGTGCATAAGGGGGAGCAGCTTGCAGGCCACCCTACTTCTTCTGTCACCCTGCATCCAGACCAGGAGGCTGGGGCTATCCTGGGGCTCTGAGACCAAACCAAATTGAAGTCAGGTGGGGCCAGGGCGGTGGCCTGGGGGCTAGTTCCATCTAGCCAGGAGGAAGGGCCTAGAAGGATCTAATTTTGTTCAGCAGGTTTTGATGGCCAGCAGGGCCCTGGAACCCACTGAGGTTCCCCATTGTGTCTTCCACCAGATGTTTTCCAAGACCCGGAAATAAATGGCCATGATAGGACTCAGAGAGAAACAGCTGGCTAAGTGAGCGAACTCATCGCGCAGAGGAATAAAAACAAAGAACAATTTCAATTTTCACGGGGAATCTGGCACCAAACTAAAGAGGACACGGTTGTCCCGGCAACAGCTTCCATGGAAACAGGAGCTATTTCAGAGCACCAACCTCACTGGAGAGTTTCCTCACTGGAGGAAAGTGCTGATTCAGATGACAGCATCCCATCTCTATCCTTACTCTCCCCAGGCCTCACCCCTGCTTCAGTCCTGCTCAGGGAAAGAGCAGCACGTCTCCACTGGGCAGAGGGCAGATCAACCTGCTGTGAGCAGGCGGGTGGTCCTGGAGGCTGCAAGGTGCCCGCACAGAAGGGCTGTGAGCCTCCTCTGGGGCCGGGCTGGGCAAGGTAAGGTGCCAACCAGCTGTCAGGACCCTGCCTTGGCAGTTTGAGCTGAGACCTACCTTCCAGTCTGTGTCCACCGCCAAGAGGAAGGTGTCGGAGTTCTCCTAAGGGGAGGCAAACAGAGAGGTGGCATGTTAGGTCCTGGCTGGCCCAGGGGGACCACAGGGGCTCAGCCTTGAGCAGACTCGCTCGCTGTTCCCCAGTCCATCTTACTGTTAACAAAAGTGATGCAGGGCCTCCCAGGCATCAGGCCAGTAAGTGCCTGATGGACGAGCCTACAAGCAGCGACTCATACCTATGAATTCTACCTATTCATTTAAAATGTGAAGATTCCCTTGGGGCGCCTGGGTGGCTCAGTCGGTTGGGTGTCCGACTTCGGCTTAGGTCATGATCTCACGGTCCGTGAATTCGAGCCCTGCATCGGGCTCTGTGCTGACAGCTCAGAGCCTGGAGCCTGTTTCGGATTCTGTGTCTCCCTCTCTCTCTGACCCTCCCCCGTTCATGCTCTGTCTCTCTCTGTCTCAAAAATAAATAAACGTAAAAAAAAAAATTAAAAAAATAATAAAATGTGAAGATTACCATCTTACAGGTAGGAAGAGTGAGGCTTAGAGAGGCTGAATCACACAGCTATTAAAGGGTGGGATCTCTGATGAAGCCAAATCTTTATCGTTTGTCACTTTGTCCTGCTTCCCCCCACAGATGGTTTTCAAGGTCATTGGGACATGGCAGCACACCCATTTTAGGGATGGGGAAGTTGGGGCCCATGCAGTGAGGGAGGAACTCGTGGGCTTTACTAAGCTGCACAGAGGCTCTGTCTGGGCCTGTGCTTGCTCCCACCTTTCCAGACGTGCCTGCTCTGTGCTCTCAAAGCACGGAGGTCTCCTGTTTTCAGGCTCATTTACCCCAAACGGTGTGAGTCACCGGTGCCTGTCCCTTGCACTGGGCTGTAAGTGCCATGAAGGAAGGACCGTGTCTGACTCTGCTCCTACCAGAAAGCCTGTAATGGAATGGGCTTCCCAAATCCAAACAGATTTGGAAGAACGAGTCTCACTTTGCAAATGAGGGGAACTGAGCTCAGAAGCATCCATTGTTGGCAAGGCACAGAGAGGCAGAATGCAAGAGGGCTAGAACCCTGTATGTCTGTGGGGCCAGGTTCTCCCCAATGCCACCTACCAGCCCTCAGACACTCGTCTTCTGTGGGTTCTGGTCTAGGGAAGGAAACCTCATGAGGACGAGGGGAGGACCAGCACATTTCCAGGAAAACCCTGGGTCTCTGCCTTGCTTTCGACTGTGTCTGTCTAGAAACCTCTCCTCCCCTCTGCTCAGCTATGACAAACAGGGCAGGCCACCTTGCTTCCGAGCCTGTGGCTGCGAGGATTCAAGAGAAGCCCGGTGTTAGCTGTCACTCTGTCCTTTATACTTCTGCACTTGACTTTGTATGCTGCACATGCTCCCTATGGCTCTACTGAATAAATACACGGATAAATGAGACAATCAGATGAGGACAGGGATGTTGTCAGAGGACGGCAACCCAAGGGGTGGGCAACTAAGTACAAGAAAGAAAATGACCCTAAATCACAGGAGTAAAAAGAATGAAAACCAGCAATTCGGGTGTTTTACTCTCAAAATAAGGAAAAGTTGAGCCACCTGCTGTGTGGCAGTTGGGGCGGTGGGGGTGGTGGAGAGAATAAGATGGCACTAGAGGGCCTCACACCCAAGGAGGAAAGCCAGGTGTCCTGCAGCTCGAACTGCATCAGACACAATGGCTGTCCTCTGGCTTCACCTTCTGGCTCCTCCAGGGCCGGGAGGGTTCTGCCTGGGGGGAGGGGTGGAGAGCATGGTTGGTCAGGCCACTCCCAGAGCCTCCCGGAGAGGATGGTGGTCTCAGGAAGGGGACGAGGCTGGTTACTGATGAATCCTCTCACTGGAAGATCACCCCCAAGTGGGAAAGAGATGTGAGAGATTTTTATACCTGGGAATCCTAAGGGCACAGTTATCTCAGAGAAGGGAACAGTTTTGTTAAAAACAAAATCAGCACAAGGGATGAGGCAGATAATGGCAGGGTGTGCTGTGTGCTCTCAGGGTACTGGGGGTCCCCAGGAGATGGGAAAGCCTCTGGAGGGGCAGGACCCCAAACCAAGCAACAGCAGGAATAATACAAGGCAATCCAGAGACCCTGGGAGGTCCTGGAGGTGCAGGAACAGTGGGAGGAAGGCAGGTGGGAGGAGGCCCAGGAGCACCTGTGGAGAGGATGGGGATGCAGGCACGGGGAGAAGGGGCAACAGTTCTCCCACAGAGCCCTGGGCACCTGGCGGCCGAGTCTTCAAAGGTGAGCAAACCTGAAACAGTGAGAGATGGCGGGTAGAGATGTGGAAACATTCACTCCTCCCTGGACTCAAGAACTTGCACCTAGCAGGTTGCAGGTTTAAAAAGCGAGGGGACAGAGGAGCACCTGGGTGGCTCAGTCGGTTAAGCGTCCGACTTCGGCTCAGGTCATGATCTCACAGTTCGTGGGTTTGAGCCCCGCGTCGGGCTCTGTGCTGACAGCTCGGAGCCTGGAGCCTGCTTCCAGATTCTGTGTCTCCTTCTCTCTCTGCCCCTCCCCTGCTTGTACTCTGTCTGTCTCTCAAATGTATCTTGAGAAAAAGAAAAAAGTGAGGGGACAGACGCCTTCCCGCACCGCAGCTACGAAAGTAGAATCAGCAGAAGAGAAAGCCAGAGCCAGAATAGCTCTGGAAGGCAAAGAGTGAGGCCGCTAGAATCCACGATGGCCACGCTGGGAGCACACAGGTGTTTGGGGCTTTTAACGTGCCTTTGGTAAAAGCAGACGTGACCAGGTCCAGGGCATGGGACTTGTGCCAACCCGAGAGAGAGAGAGAGAGAGAGAGAGAGAGAGAGAGAAACTGAGCTGGGGACTTGAGGCCTCCACACAGGGCTGAGATGCAGACCCTTGTGCAGGGCGAGCACGTCACAGTGGCAAACTCTGGTCCAGGTCCAGGTGGGATGAAGTGAGGGACACCAGATGCAGCAGACAGACAGAAAGCAGAGCCAGGCTGCTGGTCAAAGGAGCCATGCTTGCCGAGTCAGGGCGGGAGGGCCAGCGAAGGCTGGGCCGGGCTGGCAGGGGAGGAGCGTGGGGGCATGTCTTGGGGTGCTGAGGTGAGGGTGGAAGGACAGGCACGGAGGCGTGAGGCTGTCGTGCCCTCAGTTCTACGTGCCGACCACAGACCTACACTTCGTACCAGCAGGCAGACCTCCGTGCGGCCGCTCTCTGATCCCACACCTCAGCCCTTGTGATGAGGTCCAGGGGTCCCCAAGGGCACCATCTGCCCACCAAGCCTCACAAGCAGGCTGGTCTCTGCTCGCATGACTTGAAAGGGATTGTGAGGAGGAGAGGCTTTTTCAACAAGTTTGGAGAAACTTCCTTCTGAGAAGCATCTCAGTCTGTGATGACCCAACCCTCTTCGCTGAGAGCCTACACTGTGCAAGGCTCAGTTAGGCACCAGGGAGACCAGAAATCAAACAGACAGGATCCGGGCATCAATATCAGACCCCGTGTCAGACAAAGCCCCTTGGAGGAGGGGGCATTTGATCAGAGCCTGAATAAAATGAGGGGAAGTTCGGGGCTAGGTACCTCAGGCGGAGGAAGCAACTGGGAACATGATTGGCTAGTACAAGGAAGAGTGGTGGGCCTGGCGGCAGCAGAAGAGGGAGGAAGCGGGGAGCCTGGGGGGCGGGTGCACGCCTCATCCTGGGCCTGGGAAGGATGGTGGTGGTAGCTCCGAGCAGGTGGCAGCCACTGACCAGCTTCAAGCAGAAAGTGACATGATGTGCTTTAGAAGGTTGTAGGGTAAGGAGAACACTGGGGAGAGGCTGGCAGACAGGAGATGAGGGGGCCTGGAACAGGGAGGCAGGACAGCTAGGACGGGTGCAGCTCACCAGCCACCCCCTGACCATTCCTGGGAGCTGCCCCCACATACTCAGGTTTTGTCAGTTAACTCAGGGTTCTGTCTTGAAGATAACGGGCAGGACCTGAGCCTCATGTGGTTGGGCCCCGGAGCCCCAGCCAGCCGCTCTGTCCCACCAGGAGGCCCCCAGTGGCACTTGGGCTCCCCTCCCGGCTGGAGGCTGTGAAAGGGCAGGGTGGAGACAGGAGTGGTGGGGTTTCCGGGACTGAGCTCTTGGCTTCCCCACCTGTAAGAGGAGGAGTGGGTAGCACAACCAGCAGAGACCCGGGGTCCTGACATGCCAGGATTCTACAAGCAGTGGACCCTCAGCTGTTCCTTGCAGGGAGGGGGAGGGAGGCTGTGCTAGGCGTCACCACGACGTGGGGTAGAAACAACTCTGGAATCTAATGGCTGGTGCCCCAGTGGGAGCCCTCTGGACACAAACACCTCGACAGCCTCAGTCCTACTGCTCCCGACGGCTCTGTTGGTAATATCTGCCCTCGTCCCTCGGAGGCTTGTGAGGAAAGACACAGAAGGCCGCAGGTGAGGAAAGGCCCTGGCACTCCCCAGTGGATACCTCCTGGGGCTCCAGGGCCTCTCAGAACTGAGGGTTGAGTATGGCCTCATTCCCCAATAGCTATGCGACCTTGGCCAAGTGACTTAACTTCCTGTGCCTCAGTTTTCTCATCACTGAAATGGGAATAACTCTCCCAAACAGCCTCCCGGCCCCAAAGACAGCCAAAGCCGCCAGGCCCGCGGCTCCCTGTGGGCGGTCCGAGGGCTCCTTGCCATCAGCAAGACTGGAGGGAAGGCACGAGTTTTCCTTCTTGGCCACGAGGTGGCGCCCTCCGCCCCAGGACCGCGAAGGGGCGACTTACCAGCTCAGCGGCGTCCTGGCCCCGGAGCAGTGGCTTCTCCTCAGGGAATCGCAGCTCCTGCAGCCCGGCCATGGTCACGTCGTGGAGCAGGAGCCCTAGGGAGGGAGGGAGGGCGGACGAGGATGAGGGTTGGGCCCTGATGCTTAATCTCCCCCCTTGCGGAGGAGGGCAGCACAAGCCCAGGCCAGGCAGGGGCACAGGGCTCCGCACGGACTGCCCCATCCTCCCTGTATCTCACAGTGCTTCATGGGGTAGCAAGGCTTCATCTGCAAAGAGCCGCCTGTTTGGCTCAGAGGACGTCATTACATTATTTGCTCTTAAAAGTTAAAGCATGTTTAGAAAGAAAGAAAAGAGAAAAGGCACCACAGGATGATTCCTGAAACAATTTCAAGGAAAATTCTGCATTTATTGAGATGCAGGGGGATGGGTGTGGGGAGGCCACATGCAGGGGCAGATGCAGACAGAAGCCCCCTGTGGTTGGAAGTGGACAGTGGGGTCCCGGAAGGGACGGGGAGGAACAGAACCCAGGGCTGTCCTGGGGGCCTGGGAAGAAAAGCCTGGCCCCCCAGTGTGGCAGGCAGTGTGCAGTGAAAGAGGGGGTGCCAGTCTCCATGTGCCAGCAGCAGGGAGGGATGGCCACTCAACCCACAGCCACATGATAGGTCCCAGCCCCTAACAGCTGAGTGTTCCTGGGAGACCCTGGGGTTCTAAACCTCAGGAAAGGGTTACACGTGCACATGTGTGTATACATGCACGCCTGTGTGTATATTTGGAGGTGGTGGTGGTGGGGGCGTCAGAGACAATCTGTCCAGCTTGGCACAGCCATTCCTACTTGGATTTCATGACGTCATAGATTAGAATGCAGTAACAGAAAAACTAGCTGAGGACGTGAACTGGAAATCCAGAAAAGAATTAAGATTGACCAATAAATACACGAGAAAATATTAAAGCCCACTAGAAGTCAAATACATTCAAGTTAAAGCAAGATACTCCCCCCCGCCCCCAACCCCCAGAACTGGCATTTCTCTTGCACGGCTTGTGGGTGCATAAATTGTTACATCTTTCTGGAGGACAGTTTTGCAGAATGAATTAAAGTAATTTAAAAGGTTCATATTCTTGGACTCCACAGTCCTCTCCCTGGAAGAAATTTCCTAAGGAAACCAGAGAGGGCACCTAATGATTTATCTGTAAGAATGCTCACCACAGTGCCTTTTATAATAATAATAATAATAAACTAGAAAAAGCTAAATGTCCATGAATAGGGCATTCCATAGACTGCAGGTCAATCACTTGTAAACGATTATGTAATACCATGGGGAAATGCTTGTGTCATAATAAATGGAAAAAGAAGTTATAAAACATACAGTATCCTTGAGATTATAAAATAGGAATAGTTCCACAGAGAAGCCTGAAAGGATGTACATATAAAGCTTATAGGCATTATTCCTAGGTGGAGGACTGAAAAACTAGAGTCTATCATCTGAAATCTAGAAAAGCCAACACTTTTAAAAGGCTATATGGAGATGATCAGCAGTGCCTTATTCTCCCAAGCATTTCATGGCTTACAAAGGACTTCTTGTGCTGTTTGATTTTACCCTCCAGGGAAGGGAGATGAAGAAACCAAGGCTAAGAGAGGCTCCGTGGCATGGCCAGATAGGGCCAGGCCTGGAAAGGGGGTCTTTGAGTCCCTGCTTTAGTCCAGGGCTCATTCAGTCCTCCCATTCATTCACACCCCTCCCCCCTCCCCCCCCCCCAATTCTCTTTAGGTCACTTGTAAAATTGTTTTAAATGTTTATTTTTGAGAGAGAGAGAAAGAGAGAGAGAGAGAAAGAAAGAGAGCACGGGAGGGGCAGAGAAAGAGAGGGAGACAGAAATATGAAGCAGGCCCCATGCTGTCAGTGCAGAGCCTCGTGTGGGGCTTGAACTCACGAACCCTGAACCGTGAGCTCATGACCTCAGCCAAAGTCAGACGCTCAATCGACTAAGCCTTCCAGGTGCCCCTCTATTTTGGTCACCTTAAGGGTGAAGCCCTCAGACTTTCCTTTCCGTCGTGAAGGCTGACAATCCCACTAGCTGGTTGGTCAGAAGACACATCCCACCCCATCCTTTCCCAGATGGAAGGCCCAGTGATTATGGAGTCTGCACTGTGGTTGTGTGGGGCCCAAGGGCACAGGGCCTCAGATGGGACCTATTCCTGTGGCAGACTGTCATGAGACCAGGGGGCAGCTCCAGACCTTCCCTGGGCTTCCTTCCCTCCTGTTAGAAGCAGGAAGCATCAGTCCTCCAGAGTGTTATCAAGATGCCTCGTGATAGCATGGGGATCCCCACCTGAGTCTAGTTTGGGGTTAAATGTGCTGAGGTTGGGCTGGGAGCTGACGGCCACCCAGGCCTCATGGGAAGCTAATGGAGAGGGGCAGGGCCCCCACCCTCACCCCCCCAGGGAAGAAGCCCAGCAGGGAGGTCCCTGCCTACTCAGGCCCCCAGGTCCCTGCACCTCTGAGGCATGCTGGAGCTCTCTGTTCCCAGTGGTTTCCGGGGAAACCAGCTAACACAATGCAGATGGGCTGTATTTTTAGAAAGGCATCCTCTCCCCTCCCCCTTTCTCTTCCATCCTTTCTGATGTGTGCATTCATCCATCCTTCTGGGTGGGGAGCTGAAAGAAGGGCCCCCACCTTGGAAAACTCTTCCCCCATTAGGACTTTTTTAGCTGCTAGTCTCCTTGAATAACCAACTCGATTAAACGCCTTGGCAGCACTGGGGCGTCCCCACCCTCACCCAAGCCTGTTATGAAACCACTGTGGAGACCATCCTCCCCAAGGATGGTGCTATTAAAAGGGCTGAGAGTGGGCAGTGCAGGGACAGATGGCCTGTGATCGAGGGGGTGGTGGGGAAGGGGGATGGAGAGAAACCTTATAATTCAGAGAGCTGGGAGTGTCTCAGCCCATGGAAAACAGGCAGCCCAGGGCCCAGCAGGTGGTGATGTGGGGCTTCAGAACAGAGACATTCCCACAGGGTGCTGGCTTAGAAGCTTCTTCATAAGAAAGTTATGGTTAAAAAAAAAAAAGGCAGCTAAATGATAAGTTAAAGGAAAATGAAATTCCTTATCAAATCAACACAGTGTATACCTTAAACGTAGATAAAGTTATATATCAATTATATATCAGAAAAGTTGGGTGGCTGGCAGGGGGCACGTGGGTGGCTCAAGTCAGTTAAGTGTCTGATTCCTGATTTTGGCTCAGGTCACAATCTCATGGTCTGTGGGTTTGAGCCCCACATTAGGCTCTGTGTTGGCTGGCAGTGTGGAGCCTGCTTGGGATTCTCTCTTTCTCCCTTTCTCTCTGCCCCTCCCCCACTTGCACACTGGCTCTCTCTCTCAAAAAATTAATAAATAAACTTTGAAAAGAAAAGCTGGGCAGGGAGGGGAAGAGAGATTCCTATCGACCTCCCACAAAGAAGCCGCGGTCAGATCTGCAAGGAGGTAGGTGGCACAGGGCAGGGTTGGGGGGGCGACCCCAGGGGTCTGGGAAGCAACAGTGATGGCTCTTTTCACCCTGCCCTTTTTTCTCCCTTTTGATCCCTGATTCTAGCGTGTTAGATCCATATAAGCTTGGGATTATTCTAACTCTCCAAATTCTCGGTGCTGAGGCCTGGAGTCACTGGAACCATGGCCGGTATTTCTTCCCTGTCACCCACTTTATTTTGGGCAAAACCACTAAAAGCATGCTTCTCTGCAAACTGGGGCATGAGCTTTCCTTTGCCCACCTCAGAGGTGCATCGGAGACAATGGACAGAAAAATGCCTTTTAAATGGAAGATTTTGGCACCCATCTGGATGGGACAAAAAGAATTTAGCAAAGGTGATTGATCAGGGTCTTCTTAACTTCCTCCTTGTGCATAAGGCAACTCTGGGTTATTTTCCTGCTGTCTTTTGCTGGATTCACACCTGCTGGCAGGAAGGTTACACGGATGTTTGCAGTAGGGGGATTGGACACATGGCCTCTCTGACCAGGTGACAGAGTCACATCACAGGGCAAACGGGAGCTGGGAGCAGCGGCAGGGACTCCTGAGCTGCGTGGATGTGGGTGATTCTTGACGAGGACCTGCATTTCTTTTAAATTACTTTTGGTTCCTGGTTTGTGCTCCCTCCTTCCTTCCTTCCTTCCTTCCTTCCTTCCTTCCTTCCTTCCTTCCTTCCTTCCTTCCTTCCTAGAAAGAGGAAATCTTTTTTTAATGTTTATTTACATATTTTTGAGAGACAGAACACGAGTGGGGGTGGGGCAGAGAGAGAGGGAGACACAGAATCTGAAGCAGGCTCCAGGGTCTGAGCTGTCAGCACAGAGTCCAACACGGGGCTCGAACTCATGGACTGCAAGATCATGACCTGAGCCAACGTCAGACACTTAACTGACTGAGCCACCCAGGCACCCCTGGTTTGTGCTTCTTTAAATATGATTCTATGCTGAGGTCTGGGCCATGTAAACCCTCAGATGTGTTAGTGTTAAAAATACAGAGGGCACCCGGGTGGTCAGTCAGTTAAGTGTCTGACTCCTGACTTCTGCTCATGTTGTGATCTTGAGGTCGTAGGATCAAGCCCTGCATCGGGCTCTGAGCTGACAGCACAGGACCTGCTGGGGATTCTCTCTCTCTCTCTCTCTCTCTCTGCCCCTACCCCTCTCAAAATAAATAAATAAACTTAAAAATATATATAAGTGATTACTATGGTCATTCCTGAAACTATTCAATAAATACACCAATTAAATTGCTCAGTAGTAGTTATGTATCCTAACAGAGCAATCGCTGAATGGAAGCACTGCTCAGACAGTGGTAGGGATGTCTGGAAGTCTACTGTGGGGATTTTTGTTGTCTTAGCAACTGGGTAGGGGACTCCTATTAGTATTTAGTGCCCAGGGGCCAGAGGTGAGAAAGGTGCTGGGCAGGGAGAGTGCTGCATAGTGAAGAGCCCTTCCCCACAGCAAAACACCCATCACTGTCCCACTGAGCAACACAGGAACCAAAGCGGAAGAAAGGCAAGACATAAACAGAGGGAAGTTAGTTTATGCAGGAGAAACCATACATGTGATCCAGACCTTGTGGGGCAGGGAGAAACTGAACCCCAAGAGAAAAGAGGCAGGACTGTGCAATGGTTTATCACCTCAAGAGTGAGAGGGCCTCTGGCAGATCATGGTCAAGGTCATGGTCCAAGGTGCCATGTGGATGCTGCGCCCCTAAAAGTCCTGGTTGTAAGGTCCTGTTATTAGGGGAAAGGCCACAAGCAAATGAAATAGGTTGCAACAGGAGCAGGGTCAAACTGGTACTGGCCAGCTCCACCCGGCGGAGGGTCTGTGCCACAGATAAAGAAAGACAAGGCGGGAGGGCATGTGATACATGTCCAAGCCTGTGCACCCAAACACCTTTCCACCCCCGCATGGCCAGCACCATGGTTTGAAAAGAATCCCCAGAAACTGGGAGCCCAGAAATAAGGAACTCAATTTCCAAATGCACTAAGTAGGGGTTTGGAGGCTTAACAGTAGCTTGCCCCTTCTATCCCTCTCCCTGTCCCCATCCTGACCTCAAAAGGCTGGGACAGCACTGGGGGTGGAGCCGGGATGGGGACTGGACCTTCCCTCGGCATCCCCATTTCACAGATGAGAAAAAAAAATGAAGGTGCAAGGCGGGAGTGATGGTGCAGCCCTCCCCTCCCCCCATGGCAAATCCCAGAAGGGAACCCAGAGCCGTGCTCTAAAACCCACACTCCAGGGGCGCCTGCGATTAAGTGATTTCGGCTCAGGTCATGATCTCACTGCTGTGGGATGGATCCCCCGCGTCAGGCTCTGTGCTTGGTGTGGAGCCTGCTTGGGATTCTCTCTTTCCCTCTCTCTCTCTGTCCCTCTCCCCCACTTGTGTGCTCTCTCAAAAAATAAAATAAAACAAAATAAAAAAAATTGCTTAAAAAAAACCCCCACACTCCATGTGTATTCTGCCTCCCACACTAGATACCCAACAGGAGGCTACGGGGGATATGATTTTTTTTCTGGTCCAGCCTCCACTTCCTCTCTCTAGTTATGGCCCCTTGATTCATGCTCAGCCTGAACTAGACCAGTTCTCCTGATTTTCCTGATTTAGGCCTATGAATTCCCATCTCCCCACAACCACTGCCACCCTGACAACACACACACACACACACACACACACACACACACACACACACACACACTCACCTTTCCAGCACATTCCACCGTGCTTAAGGCAGCCATGTGGGGATCCTGACCCTTACAGCTAACGGCCCCAGCTGACCCCGTGAGCCCATTCTACCCACAGGAAGCACATGCCTTTGTTCATGCTGCTCCCTCCACCCAGAATGCCCTTCCCCATTGCATCCCTACATCATAACGAAACGGATCATTAGTATTTTCTGCCGGCACTTAGTATGCTTTTGTTGAATGAGATGAATGAATGAATGATTCTTCTCTTAGACTTCAAAGTACCAAAAGATTGATAGCATTCAGTGTCGGTGAGGTTGTGGGGAAGCGGCAGAGTTTCACCTACCGTTGGCTGGACTGCAGAGGTTCCACTTTATTTGGAGGGCAACTCGGTAGTTTGTAAAAATGCAAAGGCCTGTCAACTCTGCAATTGTCTTGAGGTCTCTATCCCGATAGCAAGATACACCATGAGGCAGTGTGTGCAAAGAGGCACTGTTTGGAAGAGTAAAATAAGTGGAAACAACCCAAATGAATGTCAGGAGAATGGAACATCTACACCTGGAGCACCACAAGGGACCTACCTAATTGTGTTTGAAAATACTATTTTATTTACTTTTTATTTTTTTAGAGAGACGGAGAGAGAGAGCACACGAGGTGGGGGGGAGAGGGGCAGATGTAGAGAGAATCTTAAGCAGGCTGTGTGCATGGATGCGGGGCTTGATCTCACAACCCCGGATGACCCTGGGATCAGGACCTGGGCTGAAATCGAATAGGCTCAACCTACTGATCAGTTAAATCTGTAGAATGCCCCTCAGTTTGGGTTTGTCTGTTGTTTTCTTTCTTCTTTAACGTTCATTTATTTTTGAGAGAGAGCACGTGCGGGAGAGGGACAGGAAGAGAGGCGGGCAGAGGACTCGAGGTGAGCTGAGTGCTGACAGCAGAGAGCCTGATGTGTGGCTCAAACTCACACACCACAAGATGGTGACCTGAGCTGAAATTAGACACTTAACCGACGGAGCCACACATGTGCCCTGGTTTGTCTGTTGTTTTCTTTATGATTAGATGGAGGTTATGCATTTTTGGCAGGAATAGAAGAGATGCCACGTGCTCTTCTCACCACACCCTATCAGGAAGTAGGGGCAGGCAGTCTGTCTTATTGCTAGGGACACTGACCTTGATCACTTACTAAGGTGGTGTCTGCAGGTTTCTCCAGTGTAAAGTTATTATTTTTCTCTTTATAATTAAGAAGTATCTTGTGGGAAGATATTTTGAGATTATGCAACTTCCTGTTTCTCGTCATATGTTCCCCACTAACCGTAGCAACCATTGACGACTTCTGCCTACAGTCGTTATTGTGTTTTCTTAATGACACTTTTCTACTTCCACCATCCCTTCTACATTTATTAATTGGAGTTCTTCTGTAAGAAAGAGCTGTCCTTTCTCCTCCAATTACTTATTTATCCAAGTACTTATTTACATTGCTATGGACTTATGCATAGTTATTCTAGTCAATGGGTTATAATCCAATCATCATTTCATTGTTTACACCGGGTCAGATTTGGTCACTGGGGGTTCCTCCAAGCTGGGTCCTCTGAGTTGAGTTCTTTTACCACACACCCATTATGTTTTGAGTAGTTTCAAGTTTTCCGGTTCCTTATGATGTTCTAAACTCATCTCATATTTTCTCTGCCTGAATCCTGGAATCAACCATTCCTCCAGAGAGCCCAGTTTCTTCATATTGCAGAATGCTATTTAGAAACCAAGATTTGGACACACCTGGCTGGTTCAGTCGGTGGACCACGTGACTCTTTGACCACGGGGTTGTGAGTTCAAACCCCACACTGGGTGTAGAAATTGCTTAAAAATAAAAACTTAAAAAAAAAAAAAGGAAACCAAGATTTGGGCACTAGTGTGCTCATTGCCACTGGGGTTCCATTGTTCCAGGCTGTCTTCACAAGCAGAGTTAGGATATGTAGGTAAGTATGCTAACACACTCTTGTATATCTAGCCATCTGTGTGTGTGTATAAATCTGAAATTAAGGGGCACCTGGGTGGCTCAGCCGGTTAAGAGTTCAACTCTTGGTTTCGGCTCAGATCATGATCTCACAGTTCGTGAGTTCATGCCCCGCGTCGGGCTCTCTTCCGACAGTGCAGAGCCTGCTTGGGATTCTCTGTCTCCGTCTCTGTCTGCCCCTCCCCACTTGCACTCTCTCTCAAAACAAATTAACTTAAAAAATAAATAAATAGATGAAATATATACTGACACCTTTAATTCTATTTTTAAAATAAATTTTTCATTAATTTATTTTTTTTTAAGTAGGATCCACACCCAACGTGGGGCTTGAAGTCATGTCCCTGAGATTAACATTCACATGCTCCACCGACTAAGCCAGCCACGCACCCCAACACAACAGTTTTTTTCTACTTCTCCCCCTTTCTTTGTTATTTTTTCTGCCATAATAAGAAACCTGGCTCTCACTATCCATAATAGTTTCACTTATTTGCTCATTACTGGTATATACACACAAAGTAATTTCAGAACTGCTACTCACATAATGAGTTCTTACGCTTCAGAACTTCTGTACTTACTTTAGCTAGTTTTTTGTACTTTACCCTTTTATTTTATTATGAAAAAAAATTTTTAATCTTTATTTTTGAGAGAGAGAGAGAAAGAGAGCGCGAGGGGGGAGGGAGGGGCAGCGAGAGAGGGAGACACAGAATCCAAAGCAGGCTCCAGGCTCTGAGCTGTAAGCACAGAGACCGATGTGGGGCTCGAACTCATGAACAGAGAGATCCTGACCTGAGCTGAAGTCAGACACTCAACTGACTGAGCCACCGAGGCACCCCTGTACTTCACTCTTTTAGACCCAGATTTTTAAGAGCATCTATCACTCTTGTAAATTAAAAAGGAAACTACACGTGAAATAAATGGTTTAAAGTCTTCCTAAAACTTCTCCGCATCCAGGGTCGATGTCCCTGAGTCACTGTCTTGAAATTGTGGTTGCCTGCGTGCTTATCCTCTGACATCAGGAATGCTGGTGGTGTGGCATTTCCCACTGGGGCTCTGCTGCTGTCTCCAGGATTTCCCTCCCCACCACAGATTCTGAGGTGCACGAGACAGCGAGGACAGCACCGCTGAGCCCGTCTCCCCAACACAGACTGCATTTTAGACATGAGAGGGTACAAAAAAGATGTGCGTCTCAGAGTTGCCATAACACAGCTCTTTCATAAAATTTCCTTCTATGGAGGCTGAGCACCAATGTGGGAGCTCTGTTTCTTTGCACAACATGGCCCCAAGAATTAAACACAGACCAAGGAGAGACACAACTAGAACCCCAATAACATTCCATGTGGGCAGCTACTGTAAGGAATCAGTAAAAGTGCCACTGTAGCAAGGACTGTTAATTGTTCTCTCCTTCTTCCTTTTTTTTTTAATTTTTTTTTTATTATTATTATTTTTTAATGTTTTTGTTTTATTTTTGAGACAGTGAGAGACAGAGCATGAACGGGGGTGGGTCAGAGAGAGAGGGAGACACAGAATCTGAAACAGGCTCCAGGCTCTGAGCTGTCAGCACAGAGCCCGACGCGGGGCTCGAACCCACGGACCGTGAGATCATGACCTGAGCTGAAGTCGGACGCTCAACCGACTGAGCCACCCAGGCGCCCCTCTCCTTCTTCCTTAATAATAGATCCCTACATTTTTAAGTCTCTATCTATCTACCTACCCATCTATTTAAAGTAAGCTCTACGCCCAAAGTGGGGCTTGAACTCATGATCCTGAGATCAAGAGCCACATGCTCTACCAACTGAGCCAGCCACGCACCCCTGGATCTCTACATTTTATTTTAATTAATTAATTTATTTTTGAAAGAGACAGAGTGGGGAGGGGTGGAAGGAGAGGGAGAGAGAATCTCAAGCAGACCCCCCTCTCGGCACAGAGTCTGACACAGGGCTTGATCTCTTGATCATGAGGGCAAGACCTGAGCTAAAATCAAGAGTCTGATTCTCAACTGACTGAGCCACCCAGGCACCCCTAGATCCCCACATTTTAGACAGGCAGGTAGATAATGGCAATAAAACTTATCTATGACCATGTGACAACATTCTTCCAGTAAGATGTAAATGGAAGCATGTGACTTTAAAGGGAGGAGACATGCTATTCTTTAATCCATCTTCCTTCCTGCCGGCTGGAATATAGATGTGCAGGTGGGGGCCTGAACAGCCATTTTGTTTATTTATTTTTGAGAGAGAGAGAGAGAGAGAGAGAGAGAGAGAGAGAGAGAGGGAGGGAGGGAGGGAGGGAGGGAGAGACAGAGTGTGAGCGGGGGAGGGGCAGAGGGAGAGGGAGAAACTGAACGCGAAGCAGACTCTAGGTTCCGAGCTGTCAGCATAGAGCCTGATGCAGGGTTTGAACTCGTGAACCACGAGGTCATGACCTGAGCCAAAGTCAGATGCTTAACCTCCTGAGCCACCCAGGTGCCCCTGAACACCCATTTTGGGCCCTGGGGTAGGATACTAAGGAGTCTAGGTACCTGAGAATCATGAAGCCATGATTCGGGATGGCCTATCTTCAGACTCTGTTTATAAAGAAGGGAAGCACACTTTTATCTTGTTTAATCTATTAGTATCTTGGGGTTTTCTGTCCCATACTGTTGAAATGTATCTAAATGTGGGGCATTTTTCTTGGAGGCCCACCCTAACATGCTGAAGAGGCAGAAAGCCGAGGGAAAGGAAAGGGCTTGCCCAAGGGAAACCAGGGGAATACTAGAGCTCGGCCAGAACTTGCAGCTTCCTCTCTCCAGTGGGCGGTACACTCCATGAAGCAATGCTCTCCGCTAGCTCTTCAACGGAGCCGGCCCCTTCTCACTCAGCCCTCACAGGTGCACAGTAACCTTGCTGATATGGGTGACCGTGACCCACCTAAAAAGTTGAAAAGCCCACTGTGGCAGTTTAATTTTTTTTATTTTTTGCTACAGATTCTCAAGTTTCTTTAACACTGGTGCTTCAGTTCAGCTGTGTATCTGCCTCATTTGGCAGATTTCCCAGAAACAAAGATATACTTGTCCTGGATCTGTATGCAAGATCCAAAGAGGTAAGCTAAGGCAGCAAGCCTCGTCCAGCTCACGAGTCTGCAATATGGTCCGAATTAGAGAATGGGAGGGAGCAACTTTCTTACGGGGTATTTTTTCACAGGAAGCCCCTGTGAAATGCCTAACGTATTAGTGTTTTCGGGAACAACATTCACCTAGGAGAGAAGGACTCACACCAAGCAACTCCCAGAGTCTTCCTGCTTCAAACACAATGTCTACAGAAGGGAGCCCTGTGTCAGGACTCATGCAACACCCAGGTCTTTCCTACTTGTAATGGCACCTGGTTTCCTTTTATGAAACATTACCTGCCCCCCCCCCCACCCGCCCTTCCCAATCCATGTGGTTCAGGCAGAGATAACTACACTCCCAGGCGTGGCCAAGTGGCTCAGGTGAAAATCCATTCATTCATTCATTCACTCACTAGATATTGACTGAGCACCTACTATGTGCCAGGCACTGTTCCAGGCACCAGAGACAAGATACTATTATAGACAAAATGTCCTTCCTTTGTGGAACTTTCTAGGGGAGGAGATAAACATCAACAAGTCTGAGTTAATCTATGGTGTGTCAGACATGCCAAGGTCAATAGAGGAAGCAGTGTCAGAGAAGGGGGTAGACAGCCTGAAACAGGGCGCACGGAGGTGAGGGAGAGGGCTCTGGGGACGTGCAGGAGCACTGAGGCCAGAGAGAAGGGCAGAGGCTGTGAGGCAGGCATTTGTCTGGCACATTCAGGGGAGCTGGGGAGTGGGTGGGTGGGGAAGGACCTGGGGACAAAGACATAAGGGCAGAAGCATCAGATCGTGTTGTGCCTTGAAGGTTGTTAGGAAAACTCTGGTTTTCCTCCGAGTGAGTTGTGCTGGAGGGTTCTGAGCAGAGGGGTGATGTGAGAGGATTTCCATCTTAAAGACTCCCTCCACCTGCTCTGGGGGGAACAGACGTGGGGGCGGGAATAGGGAGAACAGTTGCAATGACGTGGAAGAGACCTGATGGCTAGTGGAGGTGGAGAAGCGCTCAGGTTCTGGCGTGTCCCGATGGCAGAACCAGTGGGAGCTGTCGGCCATCGATGTGGGGCATGAGGGAGGGACAAGAGTCAAGCATGACTTGGGTTTTGCTCTGAGCCATTGTGAGGAGAGAGCTGGGAAGCTCTCTCAAGGCAGGTTTAGCCTTGAGCAGACAGAGAAGCCAATGGCTGGGCTGCTCACATCACCACAGAGGCAGTGCCCAAACTCGTGAGACCGGATGGGGCCAGCCAGGGGGGTGAGTGAGGACAGAGGTGTCCAGGGCTGGAGCCCAGAGAAAGGAGAGGAGGGGAAAGCAGCAGCAAGGTGGGAGTGAGTGAGTGGGAACCAGGGGGACACAGCACAGGGCGTGGCCTCAGAGGGTGCAGGGAGGGCCTCGGGCTCCCGTCAGGACCAGGCCTTTGCTGGCATCCTTGGGGACGCTCTTCGCTGGGGTTATGGGGAGGATGGTCTGTGAGCCAGCAGCCAACTCGCCATCGAGAGGCAGGGCCTGACTTAGAACCAAAACAACCCAAAGACCCGAACAGGTAGGAGTGGGGGAGAGAGAGACAGAGTCCGGTGGCCCCGTGTGCCCTACATCCACATGCCACAGTTGCCCCACAGTGTCCTTTTTTGTCACCCTAGGCTCAGTTTCTGCAATCAGGAGACCTAACAGAAGGTCCGAGGTCTTTTCTTCCACTTGGCCCAGCACCCACCCATCCACCCTGCAATCACATAGGGGCAGCCAGGCCGGGGTGTGGGGTCAGAGGGCTCATGGGCTGGAGGGCAGGACTTGCCCACCACACCCAAAAGGCAACATCACAGTCCACTCGAGCTGCCTAGGGCTTTTCCAACCCGGAACATCTCAGGGCCTGCAGTCCTCCTGGATGATCACTTCGGATCGCGAGGGACCTCGGGGCCACCCCCGACCACTACATCCTCTACCCTGACCAAGTGGGCCGAGTTCTCAGTGAATACTCTGGAGCTGGCCTGGGCTTTGGGAGCAGTGAGCTCAGAGCTCTTACTCTCAGCAGGAGGAAAGGCAGGTGTATGGCTCAGGGTGGGGCGGACAGGATTCTCCAGGGAACTTGATGGAGAGTCAGCAGCTTCCCCGTTCGACCCCCAGGCCCCTGGGCCCCAACAGGACATCTCTCCTCCTAAATACCAGCATGGAAAAGACTGCTAAAAGCCACTTCTGGCCACACAAGCCTGGCCCCCGGAGTAGGCTGTCAGGAAACTGTCTCAGGCGCACAGAACAAGATCCTGGCTACAAACCTCAGACGTGGCTATGGAATGCCCACCCCCACCTCTGTGTAGGGAGATGACATCCCAGAAATATGCCCTGTGTCCTGTCCAAGGAGGCTGGGGTCCCCCCCACCTCACCTGCCTAAGACAGGGCGCACCACCAGGCACGCAGCATCTGTCCTGCCACGCCTCTCCCAAAAAGGTGAACTGGAAAAGCACGTAAGTCCTCAGAAGTGTTTGTTAGGGGGCTTGTAATCGTTCTGGCTGGAGTGTACGTTTCATCTGTGGCTTGGGGTTTCGGGCACTGGAGGATGAATGCAACGAGAGCTCCTCTGTCACCACACAGAGACCAGCTTTGCACCCATGCTCCTGTGACGCTCTCCTACTCAGAAAACAGCATCGCGGGGCTCTCAGTTGACCCTCAAGAGGTCAGGGCGCCAGGGTGGCTCAGTTTTATGAGCATCCGACTTCGGCTCAAGTCATGATCTCACAGCCTGTGAGTTCGAGCCCTGCGACGGGCTCTGTGCTGACAGCTTGGAGCCCAGAGCCTGCTTCAGATTCTGTGTCCCCCTCTCTCTCTCTGTGCCTCCCCCACTCGTGCTCGTGCTTGCGCTCTCTCTCTGAATAAATAAATAAACAAAACATTTAAAAAAAGAAAAGGAAAACAAAAGACTACCCTGTGGACTCGGCCAGGTTCAGCCTGAGGTCACATGGCCAGGGCAGGTCAGATCCAGCTTTCTAGACTCCAACCCCACAGTGTGACCACCACCCTGTGCTGCCGGCCGGCGCAGGGGCCGAGGCCCTGGGTCTGATGTGCACACCCCAGGACTGGTTTTCCTGGGTGTCACAAATCACCACAACCTCAGCGGCTTCAAACAAGGCCTATCGTTGTCTCATCGTCTTGGAGGTCAGAAGTCCAAACTCCACGGCACTGGGCGGCAGTGAAGGTTTTGGCAGGACCACTCTTCCTTCCTATGCAGATCCGAGGGGAGAATCTCTTCTCCTGCACTTTCCAGGTTTAGAACTGCGCTCCTTGCACTGCTTGGCTCCTGGCCGGTCCTCCATCATTAAGGCCAGCGGTGTGGAGAAAGTGAAGCATCTCGATGCAGGGCATTCCATTGCCTTCTCCTGGGCTCTGTGGTCAAGTATCCTTCTGCCTCCCCCCTCGTAAGGATACATGTGCTTGCATTCAGGGCCCCCCTGGCTAATCCAGGACAAAGACCCCATCTCACGTGCTTTACCTTAATCACGCCTGCGGTCTCTTGTCATCTAACACTTCTAGGTTCTAGTGCTTAGGATCTGAATGTCTTTGGGAGCCGTTATTCAGCCTAGCGCACACACACCCCCCCATGTTCTTACAGCCCTACGTCTGTCAGAACTGTTCACTGTGCCCCTGAACACTTCCTCTTCCCTATGGAAAGCCGACTTCAACATCCACTGCTCTGCCCTCAAGCTTTCCAAGAACACACCGCTTCCAAAGCACTGGGCTTCAGCTCTTCCTCAGGGCTCCCGCCGGCTTGATTGCATCAGAACCCCAGCACTCAGCACTTCTCTGCGTCTGTTCCTTCTTAGTTTTTAAAAACTGAACTTGAATTTCATGTAACACACATTCACTGAGAAAAGTCAGAGAAGCAGAAGAGCGAACAGAAGTAAAAAGCACATACAATCCTACTCATCGGAGGAAACCACTGTTAAGATGTCTACTTAGGTTCTTTCATCTTTTTTCACTGCTGATCTACATACTGAAAAAGGCTTTTTTCTTTCTGAAAACAAAAAAACAGTTTTGAGACATACTTTTGGACTCTGGAGCCAGATATCCTGGTTCACATTCCAGCTAGCCACTTAACATCTGTGTGACCTTCAGAAAGTTACTTAACTTCTCTGTGCCTTAGTATGCCTTATCTATAAAAAGGAGGAAATAATAGCGGGTCCCTCCTAGGGTTGTTGGGATGAGTTAATACATAGAAAGCACTCAGAACTGTGCCTGGCACACGGCAAATGCCACACAAGTGTGATGTCACCACTTATTACATGTATAAGGGAGTGTCCGGATGAGTAAATAACCTGTGATGGCATAATTTGCAGCTGTTGGGGTTCCCTAGTATGATGGCACCCGCATTTATTTAACGTTCTCTGCTGTTAGGCATTCAGATTGCTCCCGTTTTTTTTTTTTTCTATAAACAACTATGGGATAAACACCCTTGAACAAACACCTCTGCACACATCTTTATTTGTTCCTAAAAATTCAACTGCTGAGTCACAGATCACACATATTTTTAAACTTCTGATACAGCATTGCCAACCTGCCCTTCATAAAAGCTGAGCCAGTTGCCCTCTGCATGGACAGTGAGGACAGCACGCCTGTCTCCGCACGCCCCACCCTCACCTGTGGCTGGGGGCCCACCTGCGTACCCCTCCCCTCTTCAGACCACGCCCCTCATTTGCGTGCCCCCGCCCACACTGCAGCACACCGGTGAAGCAGTGCAGTTTGCTGAAATGGATGAACTGGAAATGAGGATTTGGGATCCTATTTTCAGCCTGCTGGGATAAATCTGTGCTTCTCATTTTCCCCCACATGTAAAATGTGGGTCAACACACCTGCCAAGAATCAAACACTATTTAAAGGTAGTCTATGAAATTGTGTGGGACTACATATTCCATGCATTCAAATGACACCAAAATTCCAGACAGAACAGGCAAAAAGTTTTGCTTTTTAATCACACATTGAGTGTATTTTTAAAACATTTCCAACATCCAACATCAGGGCTCCCAAGGGACCATATCAGAGCCCCAAATCTGCCACTTTAGAGCTCCCTCAGGACTCCAAACCATCTTGGAGACATATTGTTTGAGTGCAAATGCACATAAGCCATCACTTTCCTGTTTCCAAGTAGACTAATGTCCCACTTTCCCACATCATACTAAGAAATAAAAAAAAAAAAACACTCAGCTACAAAAGGCACCAAGAGTCTGTCCTCTGAAGACTGCAGCAAGCTTGCGTGGGCACATGGGGGGCCGTGTGCTGGGGTCCTCCCAGTGCTACTGAGGTAGGGCCCTTATTCCCATTTTACTGATCAGGAGACGGAGGCTCAGAGTAATTACAAATTTGCTCAGGAGCTGAGAAACGGAGAGGAGACCGTTCTGGTTCCCAAATCCCTGCCCTCCTTATACTGCAAGACTCAGAGAGTCTGGAAAATGCTGGCTGCCATATGCATCAGTTACCTGTGAAACTTCCTAGAACAGCCCCTACCACCTGCTTCTTCTCTCTGCAACAAAAAGACATGCTCCGACTGGGCACAACAACTCATGGACATCCTTCCAGCCCCACAGGTGAGGGGCACCTGGCCTTCCCCACCTGATGTCAGAGCTGTGATGTCAGGCCAGTAGGGCCCAACTCTAGGTGTCATGCCCCATTTGTCCCACATGACGGGAAACTGAGGTCTCAGCAGAGTCCCCCAGGAGCACATTGCAGGGAAATCTGGATTGTGTGGAGAAGCCAGAGAAGGAACTGGAACATTTCAGAAGAGGAGCAAAGGGGAAGGGGGAGACCCTAGGACACTGAGGAGGTAGTTGGGAACAAAAGCCCTACAACTGCGATTTGCTGACTGTCTGCCTGACACTGCACTCAGCACTGACACACACTCTCACAGCTAATTGCTGAAGCACACAACCAGGTAAGTACCATGATGATCCCATCTTACAGATGGGAAAAAGAAGTGAACAGCTTGAAGACTGGCCTGAAGCCGGGCAGTTAGAACACACGGGATGGCTCAGGACCCGGGTTTGAAACTGAGCTCCACCTTTTCCCAGCTGCATGAAGAAGTGACTAACCTCACCGGGAAAAGGGGCATGATGATAAAAGGGGAGAATGTGAAAACTGTAAACAGCTACAGAAGTAGGATTTTAGCAAAGAGGTTCAATGGAACAATTCACTAATGCTGACACAGGGGGCAGGGAGTTACGGGCCTCTAAGGAATCCTCCCAGAGACACAACTGAGCCTGGACTCAAACAACGGTTGAGCATTTGCTATTTGCCACCACAATCCACTTGGAACAACACTGACCTTGACCTGCTCGTCACCCAGCAGGGGAGACAGGTCAGAATCTCACAGATGCATGTGAGCAGGGATAAGGTGGAGTTAGGGACAGAGCCAAACTCTCTAGTGGCCAACCAGCCACGGTAGGTGGAAGTTCTCCATGACGAGGAACTTTCCAGAAGGGAGATGAAACCCAAGAGGTGCCCACCAGGGCTAGCCCCCTCACCCGTGCTATCTCAATGAGCCTCATGCCAACTCTCAGAGGGAGGGGTCAACAGTCTCATCTCTAAGAGGAGAAAACCGAAGCCAGAGAGGTTAAGCAAGCTGTCTGAAATCACACAGCTGGTCAGCAGAAGGGCTGGGATTTGAACCCTTATCTGTGGGACAAGGAGGAGGACAGGATGGAGTTGGGAGGAAGGTCACAAAGACCACCAGCCAGAGGCTAAAGGGATGCACCATCTCCCAGGGCCTGGTGAGAGGTGCAAGGGGGGGGCCTGTGACCCACGACAGTGTCCTAGGGGCTCCTGTTCCAGCCTGGCCAGGGGCTTAGAGAGTCCACCAGAACCAGGTAAGCCTGTCTGGTGAGGGAGGCGGGTCCCTGACCCCTGTACCCAGGAGATAAGGGCGCATTGCCCTGGGACCCCAAAGCTGCACCCCCATTGGAGCCCCCATTAGTGCCTCCCAAGAGCATTCTTCCTCCAGGGCCTTCTGGGGCCAAAGAGGAGAAGGGGAGGATCCAGAAGTTCTGCCTTGTGAGCAGGGCTCCCAACACCCACGGGGTTGTAAAAACTTTCCCTCAAGGGCAGTAACTAGTGCAGTGGCCTTGAAGTCAGGTGGGCCAGCCTGCCTCAAGTGAGCTCTACAAGGAAAAGCTGGTAAGGGATTGGAGGGAGGGCCAGCCCCACGGCTCATCCAACTAAGACCTGGCACTTCTGAGCACCTGGCCAGGTTTTCCAGGGCTTCGGAACAGCCCCCTCTTCCTTGTTTGTGAGCTTGCCAGGAGCCAAGAGACAGCAGCTGCAGGTAACTTAACTCTCACTCACAGCCTGAAACCTCACCAGACCTCCCCTCGCAGCTCTAGGCCCTCCAGCCTCTGCACCACTCGCAGGGCCTATATGTAAGCTGGCCCCTCCCTCCATTAGCCTGCGATGCCACGTCTCTCTCCATTAATAGAAATTCTGTCTTTTAGGGTCCAGTTCAAACACTGCCATGTGTTCAAATCTCTCTGCTCCCCTCCAGCGCCCTCAGACTCCAACCTGTTTCCTGAACGCACCCCCACACTGCTGCCCGCTTCCCTGTCTTGTAACAGAGTTCCTGTGCTCTGTTCTCTGGCACCAGACAGTAAGGTCCTTGAGGTCAGAAACCAAAGTCTTCCAGGTGCCCGACTCCACACATGGCCCCAGGATACACTGAGCACCTTCACCGCCCAGGCCCGGGGGAGATGGTGGCCCTGGGTGTTTCCCTCTCCTAGCCCCCTTCCACCTGCCGGAGTCTCTCCACACAACCTCAGGAGTGGGAGAGCTCTCCCACCTTTCAGACACTGGGTCTCCTGTCCTTGCTCTTTCCTCCCCCACTTCTGGGCATACCCAGTGTCCTCTGCTGATCTCCAGCCACAGCACCCTGGATGTGGTTTCCAGCAGGGTGTCTGGCCGCTTCTCCAGAGGAGCCTCAAGGCCGAGAGCCCCCAGTCGGCAGGGTCCCATCTGATTGCCCACTTCACAGACCACTTGGCCTCTACTCCCAGCAAGAAACTTCTAGGGAGAGGCGCTCAGATTGTTACCGGGAGCAGGAAATAAAAGGCCTATGGCAGGGGTCCTGTTGGGAGCCCAGGGAGCTCCTTCTTTACTGGGGGACGGCGACACTGACTGGAGGGCAAGGGCGTTGAAATCCCTTCCGATGGCCTGGCTACAGCTCGGCTAGTCGGAGACTCCAAGGGGCCGCTCCCCTGACCCGCGCTCCCTCCTGCGGGACGCCAGCACCGCGGACTGGAGCAGGGCCGGGCGGGACACAGCCCCACGTCCTCTCTCGGAGCGGTGCTCCGCGCAGGAACAGAGAGCGCACAAGCTCGAAATTCGCTAGCATCCGCACCCCCTCCTCCAGCTCGAACCCGAGCCGCCCCAAACCCCGGCCAGCGCGCCGGTCTCCCGCTCCAACTCCGAAAGTAGCGGGCGGCGAGGGCCGCGCCCAGGGGCGGCGGAGGAGAAGGGCCGGCGGTACCTGTCAGCAGTTCGATCTTGTGTCCCAGCACCTTCATCTCCGCGCTGCGGCGTCGGGGAGCGAGCTCGGCCGAGCCGGGAGAGGAGCGCGGGAGGCGAGGAGCGAAGCAGCAGGAGAGCCAGGAGCCTGGCAGGCGGAGCTGCCCGGAGCCAGGAGCGCTCTCGCCGCCCCCCTCGCCGTTCTCCCCCCCCCCTCCAAAACCGGTTAAAAAAATCCACCAATTGCACGACCGCGCACCCCTAAAAGGCGCGCGCCGCCACCTGGTCGGGGTGATCTCCGGGAGGCGGAGGGAGCGCGCGGGCTGGGTGCGGGTGACACTCCCGGCGGCGGCGGGAGGGGGGGCCCCGGCGCCTGTCGCCCGAACAAAGAGGCCTTGCCGCCCGCGCCTCCCCCACCGCGACGCCCGGGGAGGTCCCCGCGTCCGGCTGGGAGGGGGTACCGCCCTCGTAAGCCAAATGTGGCCCCAGAGAGAGGGCGCGCGGTTCGCCGAGTCTCGGGTCGCGAGGGGAGGCGGAGCAGGGGTGGCGGGCTGGCCGCAGCCGCAACGGCGGGGGGAGATGGGGAGAAAGACCGAGGGCGCCGCCGACTCACCGAGGGTGATGTGAACGAGACAGACGCGCAGGCGGGGAGCCGGGCCTCGGCGCCGCCGTCGCCAACGCTCGGGTGCAGGTGCGGGCAGCCGGGAGCCCCTCCACCTCGCTGCCGCTGCCGGGGGCGGAGGCTGGGCTGGGGGCGGTGCGCCGCGGGGGGCGTGCCCACGTGGGTGTGGTGGGCGTGGGCGCTCCGCCGGCCGGCTGGGCCCCGCAGGGTGGCTGCAGCGGAGAAGTCCCGGGCGCTCCGCTTCCCCCTCCGGCCACGGCGGGAGCGCCCGGCCGGTGGGTGGGCCGGCGGGCGAGCGGACGCCGCGGCACCCGAGCCTAGCCGAGACCCCCTGTGGACCCGCACGCTTCTAGCCTCTCGCAGGCGTCCGGGGAAAAGGTCAACCGCGTTCGACCTGGCGTGGTGCGGCGGAAGGCCCCTACCCTCCCGCGCCCCCTGCAGCCTCGCGGCGTCGGGTTCCCGGGGAGGGGGCGGTCTCTGCCTCCCTCTTTGTTCAGATTCCCGAGGGGAACCCCAGCGGTTGGGGACAGCGGCCTCCTCCGCCCCCGCCGCTCGCCCCCGCCCCACCCCGCCGCCGCCAGGGACCTGTTCGGGAAAAGCCCAGGGGGGGTCGGAAAGAACCAGGTGCTCACGGGTCCTTGGAACCCCGTCCAGTTTTCAGACCCCCAGGGTTTCCTTGGGAGCTGGTGGAGGAGTAATGGTCTCCAGACAAAGGTGTTCTGGGCCGTCAGGGTCCCGCCCAGAGTGTCCCTGCTTTCAATTCACCCTTCATCATCTGAGCGGGAAGGGGATCTGGCACACCCTTGTGTCGCTCAGGCTCTCTCTGGTCTGGCTCAGGGACGTTGCTCTCACCTGTCACCCCAAATGAAGCAGCGCTAAAGTCCCTAGATGGAGTCCTGTAGGGAGAAATCTGATGACCTGGAAAAATTTACTTGGGCAAGACCGTTCAAAACAGTGCTTCCGGAGACGAGTTCTATTGAGGGCCTGCCAGTGACCTTGGTCAGGGATCTGCCTCTCCCAGATTCCAGCCTGTTTTGTGCAGAGTGAAGGAGTTGGACCAGTCATCTGAGAGGTCCCACTGGGTGGGAGTTCAGGTGGCTCCTGCAGCACCTCCTCCCCTTTGTCTGGTTTGTGGTAAGGTTCTGGCTGTCCCTGCCATGCCATTGAATGAACTGACTCACTGGTCTTGAGGAAGCTAGTAAGATTTGGTGGCCCCAGATGGGGTGCGTGCTCCTGCTCGGGGTACAGTATATAACCCACATGGGAGGTAGCAAGCTTGGCTTCTCCTTACAGCTCTGGGGCTCACCTTGGGGAAGTCCCTTTCACTGTCCACCTTTGTGAAAGGGATGGGGGAGGCCAGTGGTGACAGAGTGAACCCCTGTGTCCAAAACATCCAGGAGACTGTGGTTCTTACGTGTACACGTCTGGAGTCAGTCCTCAAGAGCACAGGCTGGTTCTACAATTTCCCGGCTGTGTGAGGTCCAGCAAGTTACTCACCCTCCCTGAGCCTCCATGCCATACCCTGAAATTGGGATGATGACCCCTCAGAGGGTTCTTGTAAGAATTAAATGACGGAACATAAAGAAAATGCTTAGCATAGTGTCAGACACATGGTTTAAGTGTTCACTAAATAGTTGCTATTGTTATTGATGATTAAATTGTTATGCCTGTGTTAGGGATTCAGGTTTCCCTGAGTTCTACCCTTTTCAATAAGGTCTGTCTGATGACAGACCTAGTCATGGAACAAAACTAATTGTTGGTTTTCTAGTAACGTAGTTCATGAGGCCTAGCCTGTTCTGAATTCCCGGGCGGGGGGGGGGGGGGGCGGAGGGGAATACAGTCCCCAGGAGGATGTTAGGGCTGCCAAACAAAAGTTTTGACACTGTGACATGTCTGTGTGCAGAATGGCATCTACGATGGCCTTGAACTGATGTGCACAATCCACGAGGCTCAGATAATTCCCAAACCCCAAGTGAGCATTTGGGGGGGGTCAGGTTGCAGATTTGAACCTGTGAAAGTGGACACTTAACAGCTGGTGAAGGAATGTAAGAACACCCACCCCCCACCCCCGAGGATGGGGGGCTTTTGCACCCAGCACCGGTGCTTAGGGAATAAGCAGGCAGAGGGGGCCCTCGCCCCTTCTGAGGAGACGGTCAGTCATGCCAGGAAAAGAGGAGTCCCTGCTGAGTCAGCAGAACAAGTTCTCGGTCCCTTCTGCTCCTAGGCTCTCTTCATCTTTTTTTTTTTTTATTTTTTTTTCAACGTTTATTTATTTTTGGGACAGAGAGAGACAGAGCATGAACGGGCGAGGGGCAGAGAGAGAGGGAGACACAGAATCGGAAACAGGCTCCAGGCTCCAAGCCGTCAGCCCAGAGCCCGACGCGGGGCTCGAACTCACGGACCGCGAGATCGTGACCTGGCTGAAGTCGGACGCTTAACCGACTGCGCCACCCAGGCGCCCCATAGGCTCTCTTCATCTTTAACACCCGCTCAGGAGGCATGATGTTTGAGGACAGGCTGGATGGCCGGGCTTTGAACAGAGGAAAACGGAGCACGGCAGAAGGCCAAGCTGCTGGCTGGAACTGGGGGTCTCTAAAAGGCACCCCAGCCTGGCTCCTCATTACCTGAAAGATGCTGCCTAAGTCGCTGCCTTTGCTGGGCTTCCCCTTTGCCGTTTGTCAAATGGGCAGGAGCCTGGCCCACACCACCATTGGAGATGAGACGCAGCCTTTCTGAAGACCTCTCTGAGCCTTCGTTTGCCCCTCTGGAAGTTCAGGCTAATGCAGCAGCCTGGCAGTTGCAGGAAACAGAGACCGACTCTGGCTAGCTTAAGTGAAAAAGGGCTTTGTTACAAGGAGGGCGGGCAGCTCTCTGGGTCTCAGGATCCGGGCCCAACACTGCAGCGCTGGTCCGGTGTCAAAACCACCACGGACGCTGTAGCCGGCGCCAGGGGCAAGGACACGGGACACTGCCATGCCTCGGGACCACGGCTGCCTCTGAAGTCTGAGTTGCTGCTGCTGCTGCTGCCGAGTCCTTGCCAGGATGGACTCTGTGTGCCCTTGGCTCCCTCCCTCGTGCCACTAGTTTCTCATTCACAGTCAAGAACGGGCGTGTCTGATTGGAGGTGCCCGGGTCGGGTAATCTGCCAAAGCTGCAAGGGAGGCTGGGAAAAGATGTGTTCAGTTCCTCTAGGAGGAGGTGGGCTCTGTCTCGTAGGAAGGGCGACTCAGATGCTGGTGGTCAAAACGGTGGCAGTGCCCACAACAGTGGGCTCGTGAAGCTGCTCTGAGATGCACACGAGGGCACTGACCTTGGAGCCTGGTGTGGAACGCACCACCCCTGGTCACTGAGATTCCCAGCCAGCTGCAAGTCTACAGTGTCGACGGGTGGTGCTTCTGCATATTCCAGTCTTTGATTTTTCAGCAGGTGAAAGACAAAAGGACCTTGAAAACAGTATGGCTTTCTGCCCTTCCAGATGCAGAGGAAGCTCGGGTCCCGTTGCCAGGAGGACAGGTGACTGGGTTTTTCCATTGTGGTGATGAATTGGGCTGAGTCACCATTCCTCTCCGGGCCCCTCGTGACCATGACTGGAGCGAGTATAAAGAACTAGCAGGTGGGGTTGGAGGTGCAGACGGGCCTGGGGCCACGGAAGCTTGCTCTCCTAGCAGGGGAGGGTGAGGCAGGGACCGTCCCCCACTCCCCACGCACTAGTCATGAGTTACAGGGCCTCAGGGAGAGAAGCGTGGATCCTTTTTCTTCTGTTAAAGGATTGGTTGAGTGCCTCTTTGGTGCCAAACCTCGTGTTGTGGGGTGCACTGGAGAACCAGAGTTGATGAGGGCATTGATTGACCTTGCTAAGGTTTATGCACTAAAGGAGGAAACCAGCTCAGAGTTCCATAATCTAGGTACTGGGCAGGCTGGTAAAATGTGTAATTGAAGTTACCATGCAGTAGGGTGTGGCCCTGGAGGGGTCAGCAAGGGCTTCCTGGAGGAAGAGGCATCTGAGCCTACAGAGAGATGGAAAGTCAGCAGATGGAGATGAGAAAGTGGGTGATGGGGGAAGATACCATCCAACCATCATACACTGGGTCAGCCAGGCCTTTTGCAAAGCTCAGGGGGGCACAGAGCTAAACACAAGGCAGCCGTGCCCCTGCCAGGAGCTCCTGAATGGAAGTGGAGAATGCCATGCGTGTGTGTATGAGCAGATGGTAAAGAGGCTGGAGCAATGAAGTGGGCAAGGGTGAGCTTCTGGCCTCAGCTGGCTCTGGAATTTCACCAGGCACCAGGTTAGCTGCTCCCCACTCCTGGGCCACCCTGGACCACTTGCTGGCAATGTTGCCACCCCCTTTCTCCCATGTGTGCAAAGACCCTCTCCTGCGGGGCCAGCCCTTGCTCTCCACGCAACTCCAGACGCCCTACCATCTCCTCCCCCCTCCCACAAGGCAGCAGAACCCCCTCCAGGTCCCTTTGAAAATGACCCTCCACCTCCCCTGAAAGTTTTACCAGACACATGGAGCCAAGTTTGTGCAGAGTCAAGACAAGGGATGGATCTGGTAATATTTTTTAAGAATTCCAATAGTCATATATAATCAATGCAGAAAACTTGTAAGATACAGAAGGAAAAAATAAAAATTTCTCATAATTCCATTGTCTAAAGATTACCAGCATTAAGGTGTTAACATTCTGAGGGGTATATCCTTCAGCACTTTGTGTGTGTGTGTGTGTGTGTGTGTGTGTGTGTGTGTTTCCCCCCAAAGAATCATACTGCACGTATTTTTGGTGATCTTTTTTCCACTTGCTGGTATATCATGAACATTTACCCTGATAAAAGTTATTCTTCTACAGTGTGATCACATTAGCCACACTGTCTTTATTGTGTGAATGCTTCATTATTTTCTTGGCCAGTCTCACCTGCCAGGCATTCCAAGTTTTCATTACTGGAAACAATATCGCAAGCCATCCACCCAAAGATGCTGCTTTGCCCACATCTCTTGGATGACCTCCTAAGACCACTCTGCAGCCTCCCTTTGCCTGGCTGCTTGGTCTCTGACTTCTGTCAGTGCCAGCTCATCCATCCTCAGAAAGAGGCCAATGCCTGCTTCAAAGCCCTGATTGTCTTTGCACCTATGCAGGTGCTTGGGGGACTCCTGGGGAAGGAGTGAAGTGGCTGCCAGGACTCAGCTTCCCTATGGAGCCAATATCATATTAAAGCTTGAGGTCTGGATCTCGTAGTTGTCCGATGTTGCCATCGTGGAGCACTGAGTGAAGGGCACACAGGACCTTTTCTTTGCAACTTCCTGTACTTGTTTGCAACTTCCTATAAATCTATAATCATTTCAAATAGCAAGCTAAGAAAAAGAAAACAACTGAGGCAGGTCTGAGGGTAAGCTATCTTGCCTGTCTTGGGAACTAAAGTTTTTATGTCCAAACTTTGGGACAAGGACCAGAGCTAAGTTTGGCTTAGCTGAACTTGCCTCAGTTTTCCCCGAAGGGTGGGAATTGTTCTACAGAAAGGCAGTCCTGTGGAGGGAGGAGGGTGGCCCTCCAGGCTGTCTTCTATCCTAACTCTCCTGCTGGCTCTGGCATGTGCTACCCAGCTCCAGCGGGGGGAGGGAGACCCGAGGGGCAGGAATAAGGTACAGCTTCCCCTGGGGGCTCCAGGGAGCTCCCAGGTACACAGAAATCTGGCAGGAAGCAGACAAAAGCTGACATCCTCTCTCTGGAGGACAGCAAAGCCATTTTCCTTCCCAAACAGGACACATGTGTCTGGAATGTCTGGAGGAGCCTCTGTCCGAAAGTTCTGGGGAGAAACAGCCCCCTTTCTGCAGTGTCGTTGTCCCAGGCCGACCCAAGCTTGAGCTAGACTGAGCATGTGCCGCTCCGGGGAGGACTTGGCCCGGTGGCCACTACCTGGGGGGCCGCTCTCCCCTCTCCAGGCCACAGTGTCCCCGCAGAGACCCCAGTACCACAACGACAGGGTTAGGTTGAATCAGAAGCTCTGACCAGATTTCCAGATACTAGAAACCGAGGCCGGTTCAGCTAAGCCAAACTTAGCATCCTTGAAGATGCTGTGTCAGGGGTCCCCAAGGCCACCCTCAAGCTCAGTGATTTGCTAGGAGAACTCACAGTGCTCTCAGAAAAGCCATCGCCCTCCCAGTGACTTTATTTTAATGAAAAGACACAGAGCAAACTCAGTAAAGAGAAAAGATGCACCAGCAGAGGCCAGAGACACCAAGCACAGGCTTCCAGGCGCACCTCCCACCCGCGGCGGTGGAGTCACATGGGGACACGCTGAATTCTTCCAGCACCAACGTACCAACCAGCGGCGCTCACCTGAGACCTGGTGTCTTGTTTGTACTGGGCGTCAGTCGTGTAAGAATGCATCAGCAGTGTCGCTGCCTTAGCTCGGTCCCCAGGCCCCGCGAGGTCCACTGATCCACTGATACAGCGTGGCCTGGGCCTCAGGCATTCCAAAACAAGCATTCTCCATAGGTCCTATTGTTACTGCCAACTATCTGGCCAAACTGATACAGTGTGGCCCAAGGCCTCAGACGTAACAGAAGCCGCTAATTGGCAGGACCTTCCAAAGACTCAGAGGTTATCTCCCAGGAGAGGTCAAGGGCCCATCCTTTCTTTGTAAAGTGCGGGATTTAAGCAACCTAAGCCTGCTGAGTTAAACCCCTATTGCACCGTCGCCAGTCATTTATTCTGCCACATGTCCACAAAGCCATCATCTATTACCAACCTGATTTCATAAAAGAAAGGAAGTTTAACTTCAAGGTAGGCTGACTATCATGATTTGATATGGCTCAGTGCTCCCCAAGAGAAAACAGTTGGCCCAATTCTGCTGGGTTTGAAGGTGCGGTAAGGGGCCAGGAGCCACTGCCATATACCGGGAACCTTCCACGTGCATTTTTCTTTTGGTCCGTTCAGCTGTGTCCCCAGGTAAGGAACGGATGAGCTGAGAGGCTCCCTCTGGCTCCAGATCGGAGGTCCCTGCTCTTGGGAAAGGCCAGGCCCTGCTGAGGGGGGGAGGGCACAGTCTGGGGCCCTCCTGTAAGTGTCCAAGCCACTGTCTTTTTGTTCTCTTGGGCCTGCTGCTATTGCAACTCATCCTGGGACCCTGGCCCCTTCCCTGGCCTTCACCCCGGGGTCTGGTCCCCTAAGTCAAGTCTAGGGCAGACCAGCTATCCTTCAAAGGCTCTGCCTCATCCCGTTTTCCTCTGTCCAGCCTCCGTGCATGGAACTGAGCCATCAAAGCCTAGGCTGCTGGCCTGTCTGGCCCTCCTGATGAGGAGTCAGACAACCCTGGGTTCTACCATCTAATACCTCCATGAACTCAGTCAAGTTTCCTAAACTTAAAGAGTTTCCGGGGTGCCTGGGTGGCTCAGTCGGTTAAGCCTCCGACTTCAACTCAGGTCATGATCTCGCAGGTTGGGAGTGCGGGCCCCGCGTCGGCCTCTGTGCTGACAGCTCAGAGCCTGAAGCCTCCTTAGCATTCTGTGTGTGTGTGCGCGCGCGTCTCTCTCTCTGCCCCTCCCCCCCCTCAAAAATAAAGTAAAACATTAAAAAAAATTTGATAAAAAAAGTTTCCTCCCTTCTCAAATGGGTCTAATGATAAAGCTGTGAGGAGTTAGGGAGCTGATAACTGAAGAGGCCCCAGCCCAGGGCTCGGCACCTGGTCAGGGCTCATTGGTTAGTGGCTGTTAGGACAATGAATTTTGTGGCTCCAGGCACAAAGTGTGGGGCCAGTGGGATCCTTATGATGAGGGAAGTAGGGACAGTGACACATGCAGCCACCTTGGAGCTGGATGCTGAGAAGCCAGGGGCTCCCTATGGCTTCTGGGCCTCTGGGGAGAAGCACAACTCATATACATACACAGAAGAAAAAGACCTGGTATGGTGTCAGGGTATCATGAGGATTGAGGGGCCTGTTCACCACAGGGCCTTTGCATGTGCATCCTCTCTACCTGGGGACCCTTCCTTTCACTTCCTACACTTCCCCTGGCTAATCCTGCTTATCCCTGGGGTGTCAATTTAGATCTCACCTAATTTACTGATTCCCTGACTCCTCTCCTCTGTGTGCCCATCATGCCACATGCTTAATAATAAAATCCCAGTATTAATAGTCTACCGTTTATTATGCCCTTACTGTGTGCCACACATAGTGCTAAAAGTACACTTACACATGCTATCTCGTTTGATTCTCCCACCATTTGGAGAGAGAGCTGCCACTTTATGTTTCTGAGATCAGACAAGATCCAGCGTGTTCAGGGTGGCACAGCATATTTTTCTGATTTTATAGATAAAGAAACAGGTTTAGAGGAGCAAAGTAATTGGCTCCACCACCTTCCCTTAACCCTGTAAAGTAGTGTCTGTGTGCGGGTCCCTCTCCGCCCTGTACTATGAGCTGCCTGAGGGCTGGACTGTGTCTTGTTGGCCGTTCAGCCTCAGCATCCGGTGCCGGGCCTCGTCCTCAGGATGGAGCCCTCCAGCAGTATTTGCTGAAGAACTAAGTGAGTGGGGGCTTATAAAGTACCCGCACGGCTCTGGGCTCACCACATGCTGGGACCTGAGGCAGGCAGAATCGTGCCTCCCCCCAGATACGTCTGCGTCCTAATCCCCGGAACCTGTGAACATGACACGTTACTTGGCAGAGGCGAATGAAGGCAGCAGATGGAATGAAGGTTGCTCATCAGCTGACTGTAACCCAGGGAGATTATTCTGCATTTCTGGGTGGGCCCAGGGTAAATGCAAGGGTCCTTAAAAGTGGAAGAGAGGCAGGAGAGAGCCAGAGAGGGTTGTAGGAGAAGGACATGGCTTGCCAGCATTGCTGCTTTTGAAGATGAAGGCCATGGGCCAGGAAAAGCAGATGGTCTCTAGAAGCTGGAAGAAGCAAGGAAGTGGGTTCTCCCTGAGAGGCTCCAATAGGAAGGCAGCCTTGAGGACGCCTTGATTTTAGCCCCATGAGACCCATTCCAGATTTCAGACCTCGAGCTCCACGAGAAAATAAATTTATGTGGCATTAAGCCGCTAAGGCAGTCATTGTTCACAGCAGCAATCAAAACCCAGCACAGGGCCTCCCGATGCCGAGGACCACACCTAGTGGTCACTTATTAAATGACCGTTGAATGGAATTGGATTATTACTGTAAGCACGCCACGTTCTATCAGTAAAGACACACGGATAAAAGTGCTTTTTTATTACATCAGAGGTCTCATTGGGAAGTCTTAAGTCTCAAGGTGGGTTAGAGTTTGATCCTGAGACAAAGCCATTGGCTCAGCAGGTTGGGTGGGGTGGGGCCACAGACAGGACACGAGTGGCCTTCTAGGCGAACAGGGCCACTGGGTGGCAAGTGAGCACCGATGCTGGGCGGGAAGAACCAGCATCCTGGACCACCCACTGCTGTCTCTGGGCACTGCACCTGCTGCCTCCATAATCCTCAGGGACACCACACACCGCTGGGCAGGGTCCTGTGCGCCCCCCCTCCACGCACTCACATCAGCTCAGCAGCCCTGTCTTACTTAGTCATCTCCAGTCACTATCATAAAATACTGCAAACTGGGTGGAGGCTGGAGGTCTGAGCAGGGTGCCAGCCTGGTCAGGGTGTGGTGAGGGCCTCTCCAGGGTTGCAGAGAGCTGTTTGCTCACGTGGTAGAAAGCAGAGAGCTCTCTGGGGTCTCTTTTATAAGGGCACTAACCCCGCTTATGAGGACTCCACCCTCATGACCTCACCACCTCCCAAAGGCCCCCCCTCCTAATACCATCACCTTGGGGATTAGAATTTACACATGCATGGAGGGCGGGTACACAGTCAGTAACAAGCTCTACGTGCGAGGGCTGTGCCGGTGCCAGTGGGCCGGAGGAGGGAACAGCCAGCCCTTGCGCACTTCACTGTGCTGGGCACGGTTCCATGTGCTGAGTATCCTTAACCCCTTCTGTCCTCCAATAGCTCCATGTAGTGGGTGCTATCATCAGGTCCATTTCACAGATTAGGAAGCTGAGGCCTGGAAGGTAAAGTCACTTGCCCATTCCACAGCCAGTGATTGGGACTGAACAAAGGCAGTGGGGCTTCAGAGTCTCTTCTCACCCACTGCGATCCTCTGCCTCTCTAGGTGGTATAATGACTAAAAGCAGTAACGCCACCTCACACTGGGAGAAGACCTTTCTGTTCACACACATTCTCTCGCCATCCTCCCAGCGGCTGCTCATTATGATTAGTGCCCCCGGCTTACATTTTGGGAAACAGAGATCATGAGAAGGAGGCACCCAGCCATTCAAGGCCAGGGTGGGATTCCTTTCCCTGTCTCCTGATTCCAAGTCCAGAATCTTTCTTCCACCAGCTGCCCCCTTCCTTACCCTGATGCATAATTTATGACCTATTACTCACCTCCTGCAGGCGCCCAGATGCTGCCTGCTGGAGCTGTGACCTCACTGTGTCCCCTGGAGAGGACCGAGGGCAACTCTTTCCCTCATCCTCGCTCTCTTCTCTCCCTTCCCCCATGCAGTTTCTCTGGGTCTCAGCAGGATCCTGGTGTGTGGCACAGCCCGTCCCCTCTTCCCACCCACGAGAACCACCTTGTGAGCAGTTGCCTCTCTGCCAAGCCAGGCGACACTTTCGGCAAGCTCCCAGCCTCTGAGCAAAGCAGCGGCAGCAGCTGAGTCCAAACTCACCATCCCCCCCAGCTTGGCCAGGGGACGTGCACTGGCGGCTGGTGTGTGTATGTTATATATGGGGCGGGGGGGGGGGGGAGAAAGCACTCACAGTTGAACACGTTTGAGTCACTTCTTCTGGTGTCGCAGAAAGTGCAATGAGCAAGGATCATTTTCTTCTTCCTTCTCACTGTGGGGACCGGGAAGAGGTGCTCGGGTCTAGGGTTAAGGCTGGGGGCAAGACCCTTCAAGGCCGCTGGAGCCCAGTTTGGAGCCTGTGACATTAAGCAAGTTGCTTCATCTCTCTGCACACAATTTTCCTCAGGAGCTACTTCGCTGGATCCTTACAGGGTTAAAAGAGACAATGCCTGTAAAGCAATCAGTGGAGAGTCTAAGGGGCAGTAGATGTTGATCAGTGCCTTTTGACGAGGCACCACACCGGTGCCTCCCTGTAGCAAGGAAGGAGGGGTTTGGATCTCAAACTCTTGGGAGGAAGGGCACCTGGAAGAACGGAGGAGCCAAGGGTTCCACAGGCCAAATGGTTGGCATCTAGACAGCAGCAAGGCTACCTTTGTCTCAGTTTCCACATCTGTAAAATGGGCAATAGCCGAATTTAGCAGTTGCTAAACATCCTGGCTTGCACCACGGAATTCTGGAAAATGAATTAGCACATAAAACCAGGGAGGAGGCATCTCTGTTTTTCCTCCCCACTTTTTTTTTTTTAAATTTGAGAGAAAGAGAGAGAGAGAACAAACATGAGCAGGGGAGAGGGGTAGAGGAAGAGAGACAGAAAAAATCTTAAGCAGACTCCACACTCAGTGCAGAGCCTGATGCAGGGCTTGATCCCACGAAACTGGGATCATGACCTGAGCCGAAATCAGGAGTCAGACACTCAACCGACTGAGCCACCCAGGCGTCCCACCCCCACTTTATTTTCAATAAAGATTTTATTTTTATTTTTTTAAAGTTTTATTTAAGTAATCTTTACACCCAACATGGGGCTTGAACTCACGACCCTGAGATCAAGAGTCATTTGCTCTTCCCACTGAGCCAGACAGGTGTTCTCAAATTTTATTTTTTTTAAGTAATTTCTATACCCAACATGGGACTCAAACTCACAACCATGAGCTCCACCAGCTGAGCCAGCCAGACACCCCTCTCCTCTCCACTTTTGAGCTCAAAACTTCCAGGTCCTGAGCGACTGGTTGAAGGTTCTCACAATCATCTGGAGATGCCGTGACCCACACAGCCCCTGCTCTGACCCTGGGATCCTGGTTAGAAGGCACTAGGGACACGAAAGTATCTGTGTCTTTAATCAGCTTCCACGGTGATTCCAAAGCAGGTGGCCCATTGTGAGAAATTAGAGACCACGCACTCTGCTGGAGATTGTGCCAGATGCCTCTGGAAGGAGTCCTAGACTTCCAGAGTTCTGTCTCCCAGGCTCCTTTTCCTCCTGCCTAAGACTCTGAAGATGGAAGGAATGGGCTTCCCCAAACCTCACCACCTCCCACTTCCTCTGAAGGAAGAAGATACAGAATCCAGTGCTGGATTCTGTATCTTGATCAGTTTCTTTAAAAAAATTTTTTAATGTTGGGGCACCTGGGTGGCTCAGTCGGTGGAGCATCTGACTTCAGCTCAGGTCATGATTTCACAGCTCCTGAGTTCAAGCCCCAAGTCGGGCTCTGTGCTGACAGCTCAGAGCCTGGAGTCTGCTTCAGATTCTGTGTCCCTCTCTCTCTCTGCCCCTCCCTTACTCATGCTCTGTCTGTCTCTCTCTCTCTCAAGAATAAAAAAAACATTTAAAAACATTAAAAAAATTTTTTTAATGTTTATTTTTGAGAGAGCGTGAGCAGGGGAGGGGCAGAGAGAGTGGAAGACACAGAATCCGAAGCAGGCTCCAGGCTCTGAGCTGTCAGCACAGAGCCCAATGCGGGGGCCCGAATTCACAAACCGTGAGATCATGACCTGAGCCGAAGTCAGACGCTTAACTGACTGAGCCACCCAGGCGCCCCAATCAATTTCTAATCATCTAACTGGTTTTGGACCCAGGACAATTGACATTTGTTTTGCAGATGCCCCTCTCCAGAGGCTCGATTTATAAGCAAGGTCTTCCACAGGAGGAAGAAAATACAAGCTGGAGAGACCGCTTGCTGGCAATAAGGCAACTGAGGTGTCTGTGTGGCCAATATCCGGGGAGTCCCAAGTGTGAGCATCCTCATCATTGCCTTGGTACCTGGTGCGGCCAGTGGGTGCTTGGTAAACACTGTGGGTGGAGGGGTGTGTACACATGTACCTGGACACCTCCTGGTCCTACAGGTCTGCTTATTCCAGATATGAGAGACGGCAGTGTTGTCCATTAAGTGTTATCTCCCCTCCTCTCCCTCTTCAGGAGAGTGTAACTTCCTGGCCCTGCTGACCTCAGGCTTGGCTATGTGATTTGCTTTGGTCAGTGCAATGTCACAAGACATCACATGTATGCTTTTGAGATTGAGTTGGCTCTTGATCTCCTGGCTGTTGACTTGGAAAGGACACACACTGGATAGCAGCCTCCTACAGAGCCCGGGTCCAGAATAAGATGCAGGGAGTAGGTCTGGCAAGGTCCTGGGGACAGGAGCTGCACCAGCCTATCTACAGTCCCCTGAGCAAGAAGACCCACAAACACTTGTGGTTGTAAGTCCCTGGATTTGGGGGATGGTTGTTATCCGGCAGTGCTGCAGCAATAGCTGGCTGGTTCGCCAGGATCAGTCTGTTTTCTCAGGGGCTTTGCCTGTGTTAAATCTCACTGCATGATTTCTTGCCTATAGTGAATCAGCAAGAGTCTAGTTCTAAGGTCCCAGGTCATTTTAATGACCTTCATGGTGCTTGGCCCCTTTCTTCTCTGGAATCAGCTGTGAGCCTCCTAGATGCATGCCTGTCCTTCTTCCATCTCATTTGTCATGGGAGCAAGCACAGTTGTCACCTGCAAGCCTTGAATGTTGACCACAGACTGCTAATCCATCTGAAATGTTCTCTATGTCTGTCACTACTATCCTACGAAGTAGGAATCTAGATTTCCCCTATTTTATATGTGGGAAAACCAAGGCCTGGGGAAGTTAAGACACTGGCTGGCAATCGTACCGCTGAAGTGGTGGAGAAAAGACTGGCCCAGATCTCCCAGCCCCTGCTTTTTTTTTTTTTAATGTTTATTTATTTATTGAGAAAGAGAGCAGGGGAGGGGGCAGGGAGACAGAGGGAGAGAGAGAATCCCAAGCAGGCCCTGTGCCGTCAGCACGGAACGTGACCCAGGGCTTGATCCCACGAATTGAACTGGGTCAAACTGAACTGTGAAGTCGTGACCTCAGCCGACATCAAGAGTTGGACAGACGCTTAACCAAGTGAGCCACCCAGGCATCTCTCCCAGCCTGTGCTCTTAAGCATTCTTTCCAAGAGCCTCCTGGTATGGGGAGAAATGCCTGGTTTCCTAGCACAGCCCCTCCCAGAGCCCTCTTCCACACGCCCCTTCACCAGGGCCACCTTCCAGTTTGCAATCCTGTAGCCACTTCCCACTTGCAGGGAATGTACTCAGTTCCTGCCTCCGGGAGTTAATTATTTCCAAAAAGACATTTGGAAACTCAGCTCTGCCATGTCTAACGTGTTCCCTTTTGCTAATTTAATAGTTCTGTTTTTCAAATATGAGTGTGCTTTAAAATTTGTTCATTGGGCTATTTGTCATTTTATTACCCTCGAGATATTTTTCCACTCTTGCCGTCTGTCCTTTGAACTCATGCTCCCACAGCCTTGCAGACTTCAGAGCTGGGACCTGGGTTTTGTGATCGGGATCCGTTCACTAAGGGGAAGGCCTCAGCTGTCTGTGCTCAGGCTTAGCAACCAGACAGGACAGTTTGAAATCATAAAAAATAAAAAGTATCGGATTGTTTTTAAAAGAGGCAGCTTGGGTTCTTACTGGTGCATTTGGTTTGCCAAATGCTAACAGTGGTTATTTTTAGGTGGATTTTAGGGAGTTTTAGGGAGTTTTTAGTTTCTTTTTTATGTGGCTCTAATTTTCTTATGTGTCTCTTATCTGTTTCACTCCCCATTTTTTAAATTTTAAAAATTTTTTTTATTTCTGAGAGACAGAGTATGAGTGGGGGAGGGGCAGAGAGAGAAGGAGACACAGAATCCCAAGCAGGCTCCAGGCTCTGAGCTGTCAGCACAGAGCCTGACACAGGGCTTGAACTCACAAGCCATGAGATGGTGACCTGAGCTGAAGTCGGTGGCTTAACTGAATGAGCCACCCAGATGCTCCCTCCCATTGTTTTTAGTTTATAAAAAGATGTATAATTTCAAGAATAAAACAAGAAAAAGTTACTACCATTAAAAATAATGTGCACCAGATCCTTAAGGAATCTGGTCCCTAAGGCAGACCATCAAGGCAAGTCTGGCTTTTATGAATTTGTTAAATAAACTTTTATGAACTTGTTAAAGCCAGTCAGAGCAGCAGAAAGTGAGAACTCTGCTTAAAAAGAAAAAAACAGACCCAGCAACAGCACTGCTAGGAATTTACCCAAGGGATACCGGAGGGCTGATGCATAGGGGCACTTGTACCCCAATGTTTATAGCAGCACTCTCAACAATAGCGCTCTCAAATTATGGAAAGAGCCTAAATGTCCATCAACTGATGAATGGATAAAGAAATTGTGGTTTATATATACAATGGAATACTACTTGGCAATGAGAAAGAATGAAATATGGCCTTTTGTAGCAACGTGGATAGAACTGAAGGGTATTATACTAAGTGAAATAAGTCAGAGAGAGAAAGACAGATACCATATGTTTTCACTCTTATGTGGATCCTGAGAAACTTCACAGAAGACCATAGGGGAGGGGAAGGGGGAAAAAAAAATTACAGAGAGGGAAGGAGGCAAACCATAAGAGACTCTTAAAAACTGAGAATAAACTGAGGGTTGATGGGGGGCGGGAGGGAGGGGAAAGTGGGCGATGGGCATTGAGGAGGGCACCTGTTGGGATGAACACTGGTGTTGTATGGAAACCAATTTGACAATAAATTTCATATTAAAAAAATAAATAAAAAAGAAAAAGAGAAAAACAAGAGGCACCTGGGTGGTTCAGTTGGTTGAGCATCCTCCTCGTGATTTCTGCTCACATCATGGTCCCACAGTCATGGGATCAAGCCCCAAGTTGGGGCTCCATGCTCAGCAAGGAATCTGCCTAAGATTCTCTCTCTCTTTCCCTCTGCCCCTCCCCAACTCTTGCTAAAAAAAAAGAGAGAGCAAAAACAAGATCCAGGCTAACAATTATATTCACTAAATAATTTTAATATGTTGTTTAAGTGGAATGGAACTTGAGTTTTTAAAATGTTAACTTCGTTTGTTAGACCTTAGAAACTGCTTTTCTTTACCACTCTAGGATGGATCTGTTTCTTTATCTTTTTCGTTCAACAGATATGGAGTTTTTCCCAGGGCCAGGCAATGTTCTAGGCTCACAGGATTCAGGAAGGAATGGGGATGGGTCCCAAGCCTGGAGCAGGTCCTAGTCTGGGAGACACAGTTATGCCAACAGCACCAGGTTGGGTACATGCTCTGGGAGGGCACTGGGAAAGCCCAGAAGAGGTAGTCCTTTTCTCTGCCTGAGAAAATCACAGAAGGTATCAAAGAGGAGGTAAATGACACTTAGGAGGAGAAGTGGGAAGACACACAGGCAAACGGAAGAGAATGTGCAGAGCGACCCCGGCATGTGAGGGGGCGGCAGGAAAGCTAGAGTTGTCTTCACGAAATAGCCACTTGCTGACTGTGACCGCAAATTAGGGTACAGGATAATGTGTTTGGATGCATTGGTTGGATGGCGAAGGGCCTGGATGATGGACTAAGAACCTTTTTTGAATGGCTTCTCAAAGGCTGTGAAGGTCCACATGGGAGACAGAAACCACACCAGGGCTTTGAACAGAAAGAATTTAATGAGAAGAATCACCTAGGTGTATCTAACCATCCTTCTATCCACCCATTCATCTCATTTAGTTTTTTTTTCAACGTTTATTTATTTTTGGGACAGAGAGAGACAGAGCATGAACGGGGGAGGGGCAGAGAGAGAGGGAGACACAGAATCGGAAACAGGCTCCAGGCTCCAAGCCATCAGCCCAGAGCCTGACGCGGGGCTCGAACTCACGGACCGCGAGATCGTGACCTGGCTGAAGTCGGACGCTTAACCGACTGCGCCACCCAGGCGCCCCAAATTTTTTAATGTTTCTTTTTGAGAGAGAGAAAGAGAGAGAGAGCACATAAGTGGGGGGGTGGACAGAAAGAGAGGGGGACTGAGGACCCAAAATGGGCTCTGCACTGACAGCACAGAGCCTGATGAGGGGCTTGAACTCACAAACCGTGAGGTCATGACCTGAGCTGAAGTCGGATGCTCAACTGACCAAGCCATTCAGGTGCCCCATCTTATTTCTTTAATGTATTTCAAGGTAAATTGTGGGCATCAGTGCAATCCCCTTAAACACCTCAGCATGCATGCCATTAAACTTCATTTTTTTCCGGGTTTTTCTTTTAATTTTAACTTTATAATGAAATACAAAAATTTGAAGCATATGTCTGCTGAAGTTTGACAGACACATACACTTGTGTAACCCAAATTCCTGTCAAAATAGGAGACATTACCATCACCCTAGAAAATTCCTTCGTGCCCAGCCTCAGGCAGTCCCTGTCTCCATCTCCCAGAGACAACCACTGTTCTGATTTTTTTCCACCATAAATTAGTTGAGGCTTCTGAAACACAGTGCCATTGAGATTTGGGTCCAAATAATTATTTGTTATTAGAGGTTGTCCTATGCATTATCCAGTCTATCCCAGACCCTCGGATCATTGGAACAGATTCCTTTTCCTTTGGCTTCTTCCATTTAACATAATGCTTTTGAGATTCACCGACGTCGTTTTGTGTGACATTGTGCCTCTGATTGCTGAGCAGTATTCCACTGCCTGGCTACATGACATTTCATCTACTCTCCTGTTGATGGACACTTGGGCCATTTCCAGTTTGGGGGTTATTAGGAAGAAAGCTGCTATAAACATTCTTGTACAATGTTTTTTTTTTTTTTTTTTTTTTTTTTTTTTTTTGGTGAGCATATGTTTTCATTTCTTTTGGCTACATAGCTACGAGGAATTGCTGAGTCATAGAGTAGGTATATAATTAGGTTTTTAAGACACTTCATTTGGTTTTCCTGAGTGGCTGTATCATTTCACGTTCCTGCAAACAAGTTATCATAGTGGTACCAGCTCCACGTCCTTGCTAACATTTGGTCTTGTCAGTCTTTTGAATTTTAGCCTTTCTGGGGTGAGGGTTAACTCTTCCTTGTGGTTTGAATGTGCGTTACCTTGATGAATAACGACTCTGAGCACCTGTACTGTTGGCCATTAGCGTATCTTCTTTTGCAAAGGCTCCATTCAAATCTTTTGCTTAGTTCATATTGGATTGTCTGTTACAGAGTCGAGGCACTATTCCTGCGTGCCTGAAGAGAGGGGCCACAGTGAGCGGGCCTCGGACTGAGCTGAGTGGTGAGAGGTCCTGAGGACCTCCTAGCATCCTGTTGAAGCCCGGTGCACCCTGGGCCAGGGGAGGCTTTGTTCTGTTTCACCTCTGACCCCTCCCCGCTTCCCATAGTCCCCGCTCCTCCTATTCCCACCCCCCACTACCCCCAGCACCATGTGCCTCCCTGCAGACCAGTGAGCTGACCCTTGTCAGCTTCATGTGCCTTCATCATGGGCCAGATTGTGTCCTCCCCAAAGTTCATGCTGAAGTCCTAATCCGCAGGACCTCAGAATGTGACTGTCTTTAGAGAAGAGTCTTTAAAGAAGTGATTAACTTAAATGAGGTCATTAGAATGGGCTGAAATCCAGTAAGAGTGGTGTCCTTATAAGAGGACATGTGGGGGCGCCTGGGTGGCTCGGTCGGTTGAGCATTCCACTTCAGCTCAGGTCATGATCTCACACTCCATGAGTTCAAGCCCCGCATTGGGCTCTGTGCTGACAGCTCAGAGCCTGGAGCCTGCTTCAGATTTTGTGTCTCCCCCTCTTTCTACCCCTCCCCCCTCCTCATGCTCTGTCTCTGTCTCAAAAATAAATAAAAACATTAAAAAAATTTCAAAAAAAAAAGAGGACATGTGGACACAGAAGGACGATGGTGTGGGGACACAGGGAGAAGGTGGCCATCTATAAGCCAAGGGGAGAGACCTCAGAAGAAACCAAATTTACAGACGTCTTGATCTCAGATGTCTCCAGAACGGAGAGAAAATAAATCTCGGTTGTTTAAGCTCCCCCGGTCTGTGGTTCTTGTCACCGCAGCTCTAGCCCACTGATACAGCCTCACTGGACAGCAGCCAGCCTCTGCCACCCTGGTTCACCCTGATAGGCACCAACTGCTCTCAGGGCGTTCGCCTCCTCGACAGAATCAAGCCTCCCACCTTGAACACATGAGGGCTGAATAATGGTCCTTCTTATTTTATGATTAAGCCTTTGACCCATCTATTCTACTTTCTACATCCCTCTTGGTGTGAGCCAGATCCAGGGGGAGGGGCTTCCTGGGCGGGGCAGGCAGGTGGCTTCCATCCCGTACCCCCCAGCCTCAGAGCTACCCAGGCGGCTTTGTCTCAGGATGCTCTCAGGCAAGTCCATGGTCTTTCTGCTTCCACTTCCCCACCAGTGAGGTAGGATTAACAGTACAGCCAACCTGGAAGGAGGCTGAGACAAGGCCGAGCAACTCTGGCTCGTGGCACTAGACGGTAATTGGCCAGCTTACTGCCTGCACCACCTCCTAGAATAGGCAGTGCAGCCCCAGGTGGGGGTGCCTGTCGTCAGCCTCCTGGTCCAAGTGAGGAAACCCACAGTCAGAGAACTTGAGACTCTTGGGGCAGAAATTCAAAGTTTAGGGGAAAAAAAATCTTTGTAAAAAGCTGTGCCATGTCACCCCACATGCTCTCTTTGCTCCCGAGAATACCAGGGAAAAATTAAGCCTGGAAGAATGTTCGAGTTTTAACTCCATAGGCAAAAGAAACCAAACCAGAATCAGAGGAGGCACGGTTTCCTGCAGCAAGAGGAGAGATTCCCCATGAGCGAGAATGGCCCTGGGGGAGCGGATGCCCTGGGACAGGGGCAAAAACCAAGGCTGGTGGCCCCAGGCCTTTTGCAACTCAGAGATGTGCTTATTCATGCAATGTTTACTTTTTTAAAAAAGTAATTGCCAACATTTAAAAGTCAGTGATTTTTTTTTCATTCCCTCTCTCTCACACATATGCAGAGTTTAGGTATCAGGCTTCACCTGAATGCTCAGAAGATGGTGTAATCCCGGGTAATCCTCACTGGCTGGGGCTAAAAGCAGCTGGCCTTTGTGGGGCATAAGTCCCACAGCCCCACCCTTGCTGTCCTTGGCTCATTGCCCTCACTGATGTCGCCTGCCTGTTCCTCCAAGGCACTGGGTTTGGGATCTCTGACTCTCAGGTGTTAAGGCTGCCTTTCTCATCTGGGCTTTTCTCAGACAGGATTCTCAATCTGACAGTTTAAGTAAGACTCAGGGGGCCTGTGAATTCGGATGCACATATTAACCATGTATTCTTGGTGTTTTTACTATCTGGGGACTTGCTGAGCCTAGAGAGACTGCCCCTCCCAGGGCTAACCCCTAGAGATGATGTCGAGCCTGTGAGTACATCTTTCAATCTAAAACCATCTAAATCTAAAACCCATACCCTAACCACCTCTTTGTACTCTGGGCCACTATTCCCACTCCTTGATTTCTCCATGGGCAGGTCCTGGATGACAGGAGAGACAGCTCCTAGGCCTCAGAGCCCTTGGAATGATTCAAACTAGCCAATCGTAAGCCCGCGTATCCTGCCTCACTGCTTCCTTGCACGGAAACCACAATAGAGGCTCTTGCCCACATTCCCCCCCTCCCCCCCCCCCCTGCCTCCTGACTGGCTCCAGTGCCTTCCTGTTCCGCCCCTCCTCTTGAGATCTGTAACAAATGTACCCCAGCCAATGGCAATCATCTCTTCATCTTTTGGCTTTACCCAAATAGTAAAATCTGTATTTTTACAACAACAAGCCCAAAAGGTTACACTTTTCTTTTCACTAAACTCTACATGCACCTTATTGTAGGTCACAACCACAGTAGTCTCAGCAATAGACATCAGATATTTTTCATATCACACTATGGTTGCTGTCAACAATTTGAAATATTGTTTGTGTTCCTTGCTACTTTGAAATTAGGGTAGTTAATAAGTATGTAGCAAGATGGGGAGCTTCACAGGAGGGTTCTGAGCAACCCAGTCTGGACTCCGAGCCCCAGCCAGCCTCCGGTGAACCAAGGACCAAAACCTAAAGGAAAGAGGGAGGTGATGGTCCCAGAGGGCAGCCCAGAGGGGCAGCAGGATAGGTCACTAGTGGTCTAGTGGCCTTTTGCCTAGGAGGTCCCAAGCCACGGATTTGCCGTGCCCTCCATTTCTGTGTTTCTGTGTCCCAACAGCCCAAGACAAGCACATCTTATGACATCCAAGATGTATAAGATGGTTTCAAGCGGCAGTAAATCTCATGGGAAGTCATTCCTTTCGGTGCTGATTATACCAAGACAAAGTCTCTGTTTGCTTCTGGAGGTCTTTAACACCTCTCCAGCTCATTAATCCTTCTTAACAGAGAGGCTGGCCTAGGCTTAGAATTATTGCATCTGTGTTGTACATGTACTTGCCATAGTATATTTAAGTTTTAAAAAGTGGGTTACTTGAAATAAAATTGGTGGCAGGCAAATGTGGCAAAAATCTGAATGACAAATTTGAGACCCACCATGTCAAGTGATGTCCCAAGGTCGTTTGAGGTCTCAGGAAATTCCCTGTATAATAACCATCTCCCATACTCTGCTCTTCTGTGAGGTCTGCTTACTCATTCATTCATTCATTCATTCATTCTTGCCTGTGGAAATATCAGTTTATTAAGCAGCTAGGGGAGCCAGGCCCCATTAGTTGACAGAGATCTAGCAGCTTCCTGCCCGTCCCATCTGGAGATGGAATTCTTCCTGCCGCTTTGCCAGCCTCTACCCAGAAACGTGCCTTTCCTTGTTCCTCTCTTGATCTAAGAATCCCATTCCGGGGGATGCCTGGGTGGCTCAGTCAGTTAAACGTCTGACTTCGGCTCAGGTCATGATCTTGTGGTTTGTAAGTTCGAGCTCTACATCGGGCTCTATGCTGACAGCTCAGAGCCTGGAGCCTGCTTTCGATTCTGTCTCCTCCCCTATTCACATTCTGTCTCTCTCAAAAGTAAACATTAAAAAATTCTTGTAAATAAAAAAATAATAATAAAGAATCCTGTTCCTGGAGGAGTTGAATGCATTAATCCTGGGGCCAGTGAGCCTTCCTGGATATTGGCCATCCCCTGCCTGGGAGGTTGAAGGTACCCATGGAGCAACCAGTCTGCCTGTGAGTCACCCTCAAAACAGAGGGGGGAAAGGTCAGGCTTTATCTGGTATCCACAAAGCCACTTAGGTGAGCAGCTTTTCTGTCTACATCAGATATTCTCTGATGCCGTCACCAACCTGCCCCTTATCAATAGTCCCTCACTAACCTTGAGTCATCGAGTACAACCTGGAATACTGTGGTCTCGTTTGTACTCCAATTTTAGAAACCTGCCACTGCTCTGGGTATGTGTATTAGAACAGAAAGTTGACGGGCTTATAATAAATAATTTAAAAGAAGCCATCAATTTGCTCATGTTGCTGGGAAGTGTGGGGACCCAGCTAGTTCAGGCATGGCTAACCCACGGACTCAAAAGCCATCAGGCCTTGGTTCCTCATCTGTGGCTCTTGCTTCTCCCTTGTCTGATTTACTTTGGGGTTTTTTTAGTGGCCAGATGGACACAGAAGTCCTGGTCCCTACTTCCTCTCTGGCTTCAGGTCCAGCAGGAACTCATGCGTGCCTAGGGGTGCGTCCCGGGCTCTGACTTGTGTGCATCATGGCAGGGGGAGTGAGAGGCATTGACAGGCATGGGCTGAGGAGGGGCCTGTGCTCTTCCCCTGGAACGGGGCTCACAATCAGCTTCTCCGGGACCATGTGAGTCAAAGGGGTGGTTTCTCAGAGGACGATAAGGGTAGAGGTAGGAGGGCAGATGGAGAATGAATGTTGACAGAAAACAACAGATGTTCTTGGCTTCTTGGGGATGCCAAGTAGAGGATCTAGGCTTGGCCCAGGACGGTTGATCCCAGAGCCTGACCTCCGTGCCTCCACGGTCTGGGTCCCGTCTGTACCCCAGAGCCCCTCCCTTCCCCCACCGCCTGTGCCTGGCACACAGCAGCCACTCAATACCTGTGTGGGGAGTGAATTTCCTGTTGCTGTGCTCTGCTCTCCTGTATGGTGAGAAACCCTGTCTCTCGGGACACCACTGCCTGGTTTCTCACGCTCTAGAAATTGGGTCCTGTCCTATGGGTGAGCCCCTTCCAATCTCCCCTCTTCTTTTGCAGCAAAGCTTCGTCAGAAGTGAAACACCAGGAAAGAATCCAGCCTACTGGGTTATGGACACACACAGCCAGCAGGTTCTGGACATCCCTCAGACTTGGGTGGGGTGGGAAGGGGCTGCAGGCTGCGGTAAAGCCTTGGGAGCCATGCAGTGGGCTTCCCCTGGAGGAGGGCGTCTAAGAACAGTGACCTGGCACCAATCCCCATCAGCTCAGGGCTGTGCCCAGAGAGTCGGGTGCTCAGTTCTGACCGCAGACGGGAGATGCGGTGGCGGTCACCCACCCTAGGGAAACAAGGACAGCGCTTACAGCTCCAAACGCAGCCCTGAACCTAATGGCAGAAATGAACCAGGGACCGTGGATGTGCACCCTGTCACCGTGCTTGGGGCCGTGCCACCTTAGCTCAGGCCACCGTAACAAAGTACCAGAGACTGGGTGGCTTAAACAGAAATTCATGGTCTGCCACTTAAAAAAATTTTTTTTAACGTTTTATTTATTTTTGAAAGACAGTGCAAGTGAGGGAGAGGCAGAGAAAGAGGGAGACACAGCATCTGAAGCAGGATCCAGGCTCTGAGCTGTCAGCACAGAGCCCAATGCGGGGCTTGAACACATGAACTGGGGGCTTATGACCTGAACTGAAGTTTGGACGCTTAACCGACTGAGCCACCCAGACGTCCCTGATCTGCCACTTTTGGAGGCCAGAAGTCTAAGATCAAGGTACTGAGAAGGTGGGTTTCATTCTGAGACTTCTCCACTTGGTACAGTGGCCATCCTCCCACTGCAGGCTCACAGGACCTCTTCTTTTAATGCATGTAAAGAGGCAGGGATGAGGGAGGCAAAGAGAGAGGCAACCTCTTTTACTAGGGTGCTAATCTCATCATGAGGGCCCCAGCCTCACGGTCTCCTCAAAACCTAATTACTGCCCAAAGACCCCGTCTCCAAATGCCATCATACTGTGGGTTCACCCTTCAGCATATCAAGTTAGGGGATACTTTCAGTCTGGGACACAGTCTGAGTTCCTCCATTCCCACTGTCCAGGCTCACCTGCACAGCACCCTATACTATCTTACAGAGGAGGGTGCTAAAACCTGGAGGGAAGAGTGATGGGCCCAGGTCTCAGAGTCTGTGCTGGTAGAGCGAGGATTTGAACCTGGGCTCATCTGGCTTCAAGCCCACACATGGGGGCTCAACAACATGGAGTTGTTGGGCTCTGCAGTCCCCCAGGGACAAGAAATCTACACCAGTTGTCATGGTCTTCTCTTCCCGCCCTGATCACGGTCTGAAATTAACTTAAGTGTTCACTTTTTGAGTACTTGTCCCTCCCCATGGACTGTGAGCTCCATGAGGCCAAGGAGCTCATCCGCTGTGTTCAACACTAGCTCCAACAGAGTAGGAACCCAATCCACAGTCATTAGATGATTACGTAAATGGCCAAATCATTGAACTTGGGTTTTGTCACTCCTAATTCAGTGTTTTTCCACCTTCTTATATTCTGGAAGGGAAATGAATGAAAGAATCTGATATCAGTATGGGACTCCTGGGTGGCTCAGTTGGTTGAGCATCTGACTTCGGCTCAGGTCATGATCTCACGGTTCGTTGGGTTGAGCTCTGTGTCAGGCTCTGCAGCCTGAAGCCTGCTTCAGATTCCATCTCTGTCTCTCTCTGCCCCTGCCCCACTCATGGTCTGTCTCTCTCGGTCTTTCAAAAATAAATAAAATCTTAAAAAAAGAAAAAAAAGGAATCTGATATCAGGCTTGCCCTGAGGAAGTTTATATTCTAGTAGAATATAATGATTATATAATTCAACACACTTACCATGTACTAGATACTGGTCTAGTTCCAGCTACTAACCCTCCTTTCTCTATCTCCTGTGGAGCTTCAGGACCACATTAGGAGATGGGGACTGTTATGATCCCTATTGACAGAGGAGGGACTGAGCCTGACTTGCTTGCTCTTCCTGGCCAGGTCAGCTGCAGGCTCAAGGGCATGAATGACAGTAAGAGAAAAACCCTATGAAGGAGTCCCTGTCCCATTCATTGCTGTGGCTCAGAACAGAGCCTAGTGCATGCCTGGCTGGCTCCCACCTAGTGTGTGATAGGTGAATGAACATTCGATGGATTGAAATGGATGTAGAAACCAAGAAGTTACTATGATGGCAGGTGGAGGGAATGCTTATGAGTTGGTATAGCCCTTTCTACAGCCACTTTGGTAAAGTAGCAGGGGATTTCTCCTTCTTCGCTATAGGCTGCCTGAGCCCCAAACTCTGGGAAGTTCTTGGTACATTTGTGTACTGGTTGGGGGTATGGTGCAGCTCCAGAGTGAAAGCAGGGATGAGGGTGAGTGGAGTCAGGGGCCAGAGTCTTGCCAGCCTGGCTCACTTGCCTGAGGTCACAGGCCAACACTACAGAAGAACCAGGACTTGAATCTGGAGAAGATTCTAAAGCCCTGATCCTCATCTACCCTTGCCTCAGAATAGACACAACCAGAAGCCTCTGGCAGCACAGTAATTATGGAAACTCATTTATTTGTAATCTCATGCTTATGGCCCACTGGGAGGGCCACTATCAAGTCCTAGGGGTGGGGAAATGAGAGTGTCCGCCATTCTTAGGCCAAATGGAGAAAAGCACAAGGCTAGGAAAGCATGTTAGGCTTTCCTGTGAAGCTTCCCATGTAAATCACATCTTAGGCCCTCAAGTTGAGCCTTTTTTTTTTTTTTTAAATATAGAGGCTTTTACCTACTATATTATTTATTATGTTGCCTCTATTAGCTTCCTTCCTCTGAGATTTAAGGGGCCAGATTTACCTGCTCTTTCCTTTCTCTGAAAGTACATGGAATTGAAATGGCAACAAAGAGCCAGTCAGTAGTGTGATGTGAGACACATCACCTATTTAGACAACATGAAGTTTAGGAGGAATCAAAGGTGAGTCATGCCCCAAAGTCAGAAAAACAGACCAAGGATTCAAGAACAGGACAGAAGAGACGTGAAGGGAGAAGTTTCAGGTGTTCGGTTCATTTCCAGCATAATGAGCATAGCTTAATGTGAGATGCCCAAACGTGCTGCTCAAATCTAGCACAATACTTATTTTGTTCCAGTCAGCAGGGTCTGCAGAGATGGGTCATTCGGGGGTTGATATTTTGAGAAGTACATAGATACATAGATACCTTAAATTTATCTGGAAGGCAGGGCCCGAGTTGGAAACCATAAGTACATAAAAGGTGATAAATGGAGCTTATCTTTTAAACCAGAAATTTTAGGTCTCCTATTGAATTATTTTCTCATTACTGAAAACTAGGCTGCTTGAAATAATACATATCAAGAGGACTCTGGAAAAATGGTGGAGTAGGAATCATCAGAAGTAGGTTTTCCTACCTAGGCAACAATTGCATTGGTAGAATCTGTCAGATATATTTTGGAACTCTGGAGTCTACTGAAGGCTTGTAACTTCCAGGGGAAAGGTTCAGACAGGTAAATTGCAGTTAATTTGGTTGGTTTCAGCTCTGAGCTCAGAAGTACCCATTCCCTGTCCCCATGGTAGATCATTGTGCCCATATCCCTGGAACAGCTTACATAAGCTT